>NC_143444.1:24334502-24636775 GCF_987193195.1 Phasianus colchicus | reverse complement strand
GCATGTGTTCAAGTCAGATCTCAACATCAGAAATGGGCTGGGAGAAAACCTCAAATCTCCCAAGAACCCGTTGGGGGCCCAGAGCCATGCCTGGGAAGCAAAGGGACTCCAACAGCATTTTGACTCCCTGTCCTCCCACCCATCCCCTGGTGGGGAGAGGGCATCGCTCACCGCACACTCACAGCAGCTGGCAATCATTTCCATGCCCCCATCGCGGGCTGCAGGATGCGTGATGAAGTGGAGAAGTTTGAACAAAGTTGAACTCAAATATCACAGTGCCTGAATATTCCCAGGCTGCGTATGGGAGGAATGAGGGAGAGAAGCTGCTTTTTTTTTTTTTTTTGTCTCCTCCGCACCCAGGTCACGGAGTGAGTCAGGGGTCAGGGAACAGGGGTGATGGTCCTGCTCCACCTACTCCCCAGGCAAGGCCAAGGAGGGTGAGAAAAGCTCGGGACAGACTTCCCACCTCCAGTTGGAGGAGGCGATGGCTGTCTCATCGTTTCAGGAGAGGCTCCAGCCTCTCCTGGCCTCACACTGACTCAAGATCCATCAGAAAAGTAAATACTGCTGTATGACGGCACAGCATCTGCACACTATCAAGTTTTCCTGGATCTCAGGCAGCACTTGGGTTCACCAGCATCAGGGGGTGGTTTTCTACTGGGGAGATAGGAAAGGGGTGGGGAGAGAGCTAGGAGGGGACAAGGAAGGGATTGAATTCAGTAAAATAGAGCTCTGATTTTTTGGGAAGCCTTCTTTCACTGGCAGAGCCTCACCATCAAGTTCTTGTTGCTTCGACATTCGATACAGGTTCATGAGTTCAATAGGAAAACATGAAACCAGAAAGGGCCAAATTCTGACCCCAAGCAGGCAGGGAAAGCACTGGCCCAGCCCAGGGAGTGCTATAATTTAGCAGCCAGACCACCCTATTGTTTCTAGAACAATAAAATAATCTAACTTCTATAGGACTAAATTCTGAGCCCAGCACGGCTCCTTCCAATTGGTGACAGCAGAGTCAAGCTGTGGGGTTTGCAGTGCTGTTAGCGAGGGAGATCTGAGATATTAATTCAGAGGCAAAAAAAGCCAGCCATGAAGGTGTGGACATTTTTTCCACAGTTTTGCAGCTGAGCAAGTAGAGGTCAATCAAGAACCTGATTTCATGTGTGCAAAGGATAGATGAATCCATTGCGTTTTGCCACAGGATAGGCATGAACAAGGGCATTGCCACAGTAAGTTACAGCACTTCATCTGACACGTGGCAACTGATAAGTTTGCACCATCTTTGCCATGTTTGGTTATGTGGCATGAACTCTCCCCTCAAAGGCAGAGGTTTGTCAGCTGCTGTTGTGAGGTCTGCATGGTCATACATGCATTCATGGGGCCAGTGTGTTTGGGACCAGCTGCAGTCAGTGGATTTAAATCTAGGCACTGACCTCAAACACATCTTTCCCTAATGTGGGAGACTTTGGCAATTCATCATCTGCTGTTTTTTCCTCAGTTGGTTTTAATCATTTAACTTACATGGATATTATTGGGCACGATTAAAAGAAATGCTGAACCACATCAGATGAGTGGTATCCTAACGGTGCCTATCTCTCCTCACCAAGGGAAGTGGTGTTAACCAACTCTACAGACGCTTTTCATTTAGTCAAGTCAAGAGCAGAGGTGAATCACACCCTACATGTTCCAGTAAGTATTCTGAAAATCTTCTTGGAGAATAAAGAGGGTCCCTCAAAGGTTAAGGTTCAGCCCCAGTAGGCCAGGTTCTGTATCTGTGATCTTATCTCTCCATTCCATCTAGTCAGCCTTCGTTGAGGACCATGGAGAATCCCAAACACGTACTACCTTGCTCAGACTCACAGACATGATAAGGAGAGGGCTGAGCTGCCCCTGCTCCTCCTCTCCAACTCCCAGCCCATTCTCACCCCAAGGAAAATCTTCCACCTTCTGGAACCCAAGCGATCATTGCAGCCCAGCTAGTCAAATCCAAGATAAAGATTTGTTTAAGCTTTTTCCAGTGTACATTTTACTGCAGACATTGCTTTTAATAAAGGCTGGACCACAATCCTTTTCATAATGGCACTGAGCAATCTAGCAATATCCTCATGCACTTAGAGAGTGAGTTAATGAAGGAATAGGTTAATTGAAATCGACTTCAGTGCAGTGCATGAGCAGTTGAGTTGAAACATGGCATAAAATAGAAATGAAAAGAAAACCCAGCTTCTCAAACCAGGCTGCAGCTTTTTGGCCATACACGGAAAAGAATTATTATTTCTTCTTCGTCTTCTAATATGTTCAACAGTAAAACCACCAATAATATGAAAATAAATTACACCTGGGGCAACCTTATATTGCACTAACAGTCTGGCTCTGATTAGCCTTGCCTTTATCATGCATGCATCGTATTAGTGCGTTTCAAAGAATTCACGGAGAAATTCATACTTCGACCTTAAAACAGAGAGTAAAAACACAGCTGAATTTAATTACCCGCTGACCGCATGCACTGGGTTAGGTAATAAAATATAGAAGCAGTAAGATATGTAATGCTTTATTAAGCTATCTCAGATACAAGAGCATGCCTGGCAATTATGCCTGAAGGCTACTGAAGGCTACTCAGAATCTGCTGCGGACCACCCAAAGAGAACTAAACAGAACCTGGTTCTCACTGCACAGCAAGGACATCCATAAATAATACAGCTATATGCGGGCGAGGTGCCTCCTTGCTCCTATCTCCCTTTGAATCCATATGTTTATCAAATACACATTGCCCTGGCATCAACCTATTCTTCTCTGCCTTGCTCGAGACACGGCTTTTTAACACTTTCCTGATGCACTCTTAAGCCCAGCTTAGGCCACAAGTTTATGGACATTTAAATAAAAGTCAAAAATTAAATGCAGCCCAGAAATGACTGGATGAGAAAGGAATAGCCAAGCCTGCCTGCCCTCCTCATTCCTCTAAGGAAACCTTGGCCACAATTAAAACGGACAGAGGAGATGGGAGCCAGTCTGCAGATAAAGAAAATGTTCCAGCACACACAACGCATGCTGGTAGAGGGCTGAGCAGGGAGGAAAGAGAAAACAAACTCTATCTTAAGTTCAAAATTAACAGTTAAAAGGATTCCAGTAAGAGGTATGGGCTGTAAACACGGGGCTGACCAGATCAGCGCGTTCAGGCAGTAATTTTTGGATTACTCTAAACATCAGCCCTTTTTATATGCTTCACCCGACCTTCTGCTGCCCATAACATATAAACTTCGGCTAGTAGAATAATGAATAATGAAAAGGTTGTGATAAACAGAGAAAGAAAAGAAAAAGAAAAGAAAAACACATCGAAGGATACATTGCCAAGGAATTGTACTATAAACTGGATAACCCGACTTTATGAAGAGATTCACATTTTCAGGCCCCCATCCAGGCAAGGGGCCCAGGTTGTAGGTTTCCAGGGGGAAAGAGCTGCCTGTTCTCAGTGCTGTGGGGTGCTGATTAGAGCTGCTCACCCCAAATCACCGCAGCAGGGAAGGGATGAACTGCGGTGTGATCTGCAGAGATTGAGGCAGATTCCCCAGCTGGAGGGGAGTCTGAATCAAAACCTCACATCCAAACCTTCCCGGTGACCACCCTTTTTTCTCTTCTTCCATTTCCCTTCTCAGTTGTTGTTGGCTTCAACTACAGACAGTTTAGGGTAGGAACACTTCTGCGTGTGGCTGTGCCATCCCTGGAGACACCACACTTGGTTGGAGTCTGCAGTCTGTATATAAATATAATCACTGCCATAAGAATTGAATTAGAGAGGGATCCAATACTCACATCTAGCCCCTCTCACTTATAACCAGCTGAACCCAACTTATAGATCCCAGAAAATTTCCACCTCTGGCAATCTTCTCTCCTGTACTTGCCATGGAGGTCCACTCTTCGTTTCCTGTGACGGGAAATCTATTTCTCTGTATTTAGGTTTGGGTTTTAGCTTTTTTCTTTTTAGTAGGAGAATCAGTCCAAAGCAAAGGCCAACATTTGAATCAAAATCCACCCAGAAAAAAAAAAAAAAAAAAAAAGAGAGAGAAAGAAAAGAAAAAATAACCAAAGAAAGAAAAACCAACACCAAGTTTGGGTCACTTTTTCCTTTCCCACATTCCCTGGCTCTTATTCATTTGTTGCTCTTCTGCATTTCAAGCTATCTGGCCAGGATCAGAGGCAGACTTTCTTAAACATATTGTGGTGTGGTGTGAAAAGCTGCTCTAGAAGGATTTCTGGCCACCACACTCAGTGCAGGGTGAGTTGGAAATCCTAAAGTAGAGCTGATTCTCAAAGACTTCCACAGCAGTGCTGGAGGGGAATAAAGACCTCTGGATAAAGATCTCTGGAAAACTCAGGACCTTGAGAACACTCACGGTAAATCAGAGAATTATAAAAATTGGAAAAGACCTCTAAAATCATCCAGTCTGACCATCCACCTATCACCGATACTGCCCACTAGCCATGTCCCTAAGTACAGTATCTCCACATTTCTTGGACACCTCCAGGAAAAAAAGGGGAACTGAGACACAGCTTCATCAAATTGACATCTCTCTTGTTGGAAGAGTAGTCACAAGGGTCACAAATTGATCTGCAAAGGCCTTTAGCCGTGCTACCTGACAAGTATCCTACTCCACGCAATGCTTTTCCCAACATCTAGCTGGACAGACAGACAGAGAGCAACCAGGTACCTTGCCTACTGCTGATGGAGATGAATTCAGGACCCACCATTCAGACCCTACACCCTCACTCTGTCCACACCACAGCCAGGGAGTCTCCTGGGGTGCTTTATTTACCATAGGTTTCCTGCAATCTGTCCCAAGGGTTTCAGAGTGGGGGGCTCAGAGATAAAAAACAGAACCTTCTATGCCAGATCAGGAATTCTCGCAGACAACGCCTGCACCGCGTGCCCTCACAACAGGCAGCGAGGGAGCCCTGCTCGTTTGCATTCTCTTTATAAACAGTTGTTTATTTTATTATCTTTATTTGAAACAGATTATGAAGCAGAAGACTTCTGGAAAAATCTTTTTCATCTGACTACTATTTTTGGCAACATACAGGACAGGACTGAAATGCTCTTGTGCTCATGTTTGTTTATTTGTCTTCATCCCAAAGGCTGCAAATGGGGGGACAAGATGTAGTTGATGTAACTTTGGAGAGAGGCTGCAACTGTCCGGGCAAAAAGGGCTCAGGTGCATCACTTGGGGATGCCTGTGGCACTGCAAGATAGAACTAACCTTTATTTGACAACTTATTTTTGCTTCTGTACCAGTTTTCCTTAGAAAAGGAGCTCTGGAAACACTGCGCCAAACCTCTACTGCTAGCACTGACAGAGTGGCTCCTGCTGCAAGGAGCAGAAGACAACTGCGATCCTTCTATGGGAACCAGAAATAAATGGTGAAAAGACATCTTGAGAAGTGCCTCATTATAACACACTTAACACTGCAGTGTACTCCTCTGCAACTATTAAAAAAACCAATACAATAGTCAGTGGGTAAGATTTTTAAACAGCTAAAAGCCCCAATTCAACTCTGATATCAGAAGTCAGTGCGTCACAAGACAAATTCATTCATTTCAAGAGAGGATGGAGAACTTTACAGAAGATATATTAACACCAAAATATAACTATCCAGTTCTCTACATGTGCAAAATAAAAATCAAGGTCACCTCGTTTAAATTTATTGGTTATTTTTGTTAATGACTTTCCAGTTTACTGGTAACATTCAAAATCTTCCCCTTTCATTCCCCCATTTCCAAAATGAGGGGAAGAAACAAGAAGAAAGGCAATTTTGGAACAGAAATGGAGAGTTACTGTTCAAAGTAGAAGCTACCCTTTGAATTTCATTTTGAGAGAAAAAAAATAAATTATTTCCTGTAAAAAAAAAAAAAAAAACCCACATCATTTATAGAGGAAAAACCCTCCAAAACCTCAGACTTTTCCTCCCCGAGTCTATAGAACTGCAGAACCTGTCTTCATGATGTAGAACTTTTTTATGGGACATGAACACACACATTCGTAAGCCGTCAACAAGACTTTTGCACAACCTGCAGTGCCCGTAACTTCTCCATAAAATTTTCACTTAAACATTATTCATTGATCTGCTTGTAAACTTCCCAAACAGCACGTCGTCTAATTAATCATTTTTATACTAGATGCAATTGTGTGTTTAAGCTGCAGAATGGTTTGCTGTGGCTAATCACATCCATGCACTGAGCAAAGACGGAGCTGTATGACAATTGAATATGAAACTTTAATTATTCTATTCAGAAACAAAGTTTTCATTAGAGGATCCCAGAGCAGCTGGTTACTGTAATGATGTCCCTAGTGGAATTACAAACAGGATGAAAAGGGTTGGACAATGTTACTTGACTTACAGCATCGCGATGTTCAATTTGAAAGCCACGAAAAGTTGGACAAGATTCTTTAAGCTTTCTGTTTCTGGTGCCAAAATTCAGCTGGAGTTTGTTTTCACAACACTCTCCACTTCCTATTGTTTTGCAAAATGCTTTTTCCACCTTCTTGAAGAGACTGTGAAAACAATACACCTCAGAGAGAAGATCTGCTGCTAGGAGGAGCTACTGAGCTGAGCACAGACTGGATGTCCTCTTTCTATCCGGGCTACGACCATGTGGAAATACAGCCCCTCCATACCTTTTGAGGGAGCAGATGTAATGGGAGAAGGTGACACTACCATTAACACAACTTATTATGGCACATATTCACCTGACTGCACCCCTCCCTGAATCACACAAATGTGGATATTAACCATTCAAAGACGTGGGTGCAATTGGACTAGCTCCAATCCCACATCAGAGGCTGAGATAAAGATTTGATGTCAATCAGGGAGAAAGAGGAATAGGGGTGGGTCACTACTCCTTGCTTTATTGATCCCCAGCTTCATTCCATCAGCTGTGTGGGTCCGTATAACATCCTACTGCAACAAGTCCCATAGGTTCTGTCCTACACAAAGCTTCGTTTTTGCTTTAAGCCTACACCCAACCAGTCCAGCAGCTGTCCTCCTAGCTCCAAAACTGAGGCAAATTGCAAGTAGTCATTCCTCATTCCTCTTTTCCATCCTGCTCAAGGTTTTATTATCCTAATCCAAACCAAGAATTATTCCTCTTTCTCCTCAGGAATATTTTTTCTCTAAACATGAAGAGCCCTAGAAATACCAGAACTCTGTTAAACGGTAACAGGGGAAACAATAAGTTGAAAGAGGAATAATAATTAAAAAAAAAAAAAACCAAAAAAAAAAAAACCAGAACAACTTCCCACTCTATTACATTAAAATACACAAGTTCCAGTGACGCACCACCAACTTCCAGATGAACCTGCCCAGAGCCAACAGAGTACCAGCAGAAGCACCTCAGCATCATCCATCCTTTGTAGCAAAGACGGTGAAAAATGAAGTTCTCACCACCCATTATGTCCATCCTTCCAGGGAGTGGTCCTGGAGGACTGACAGAAGGAGGAAGGTTAGGAGGTCAGTGCAACATTCACTGTCCTGAAAGATCCATTTTCCTGCAGATTCTTTTATTTCCTGCAGGATCTTTTATTTGCATAACCACCTCAAGCCATACGTGTTAACGCCCAGAACTGGCCCTGAAATTTAGCTTCTCTATTCAATTCTCTTCTCCCATGTTGCCCTCCCTCCAGGATCTCCCTAACCAATTCAGGCTGTGGAGGTAGAAGTCCAAAGCCTGTTAGTAACATCCCAAATGTAAGCCCACCATGAGAAGGAAGGGGGGGAAAAAAAAAAAAGGAAAAAAAAGGAAAAAAAAAAAGCCTCATGAAGACATGTATCCTGCTGAGCCACCAGAGAAGCTCCAGGAACATCAAAAACAGAACCAACTCCAGTGAGTTCTGATGTGGTTTCAATTTTGGATTCTGTCATTGGGAAAGTAATCAGGTCAATCAGAAATGTGGTGGAAACCCAGCTGAGAACATGAATTACTGCACATTCTGGACCACCCAAGACCATAAAAAAAAATAAAGCCCTATATCCTAGTAATACTATAGCTTTTATCATTAGGGTTAGAATTATAGTTGCAGTGAAACTATGGAAACAATACACAACTGAAAATGCTTCCCATTGAAATCAACATTTATTTTTTAACGTGTATGTCCCATTTCTGTATAAAACTGCTGCAAAAGTTCAGTTAGGGCTGAGGGTCACATCCTCAACGGATGCAAATGTGGAACAGCTCCAGCGCTGGGAGGATTCAGCCCTTTGTTGAATTCAGTTCCAGCTAGAGACTGATTTTTTTCCTCCCTCAGTTTATAGAAAAATCTATTTGAGGCATTTCTGTGAGTAAGTGGATGAGATTTCTTTTTCAAGGATGTTTGGAAATGAGAAACTGAAGCACTAGAGAGGTCTCAAGATTTGTTAGTGTCCCTTTCCCCCAGACCCCCCTTCCCTTAAGCAGCTGTGAAAATAGTCTAGCTGGAACAAACACATGGATTAAAATGGAGATGTTTCACAAGTGCAACTTCTGTACCCAGACTCTGCTCACCAGCCTCGTTGAATTCACAAGAGCTATCATGTGAGAGAGAAAAAGGGAGCAAATGAAGGAGAAAACACCTTCCAGACTGTACAAAAGGCTTTGATAAGGCCCACTAACCCTCTCTACCACTTACAGGTTCAATGTAATCTCATAAAACAACAGGCCTATCTCCTCTAGATAAGGTAAAATGGGAATAATCCCACTCTCCTGTAGTGGAGCCAGCAGCGGATTCTAGCCCAGTTGAGGCCAGAAGCAGTCAGAGAATAAGGAACATGAGATATATGAAATGCAATGGATAGGTCAAAATGCACATCCTTTGGAGCCATGTTTCAGGCATTGGCATCATCCATGGAAGCTTCACCTTCAATTTGGTCTCCGCCAAAGCGGTCAAGGTATGTAACCTGGACAGTATGTAGAGTTGCACAAACAAAAATCAGAGACCCCTTTCATCCTCTTCAATGATACCCAGAGAGCTTGGAAACTAAAAGGGTTTTTACATTCAGAGTAGTCAAACACTGGAATAGGTTTGCCAGAAAGACTGTGGAATCTCTAGGATGGAGACATTCAAAACCCAGCTGGACAACATTCTGAACAACCTGCTCTAGTCTACCCTGCTTTGAGCACGGTAGTTGGAGTAGATGATCTCCAGAGCTATCCTCCAGTCTCAAGCACTGTGTGTAAAAACCTTGCCTTCATCCCGCTCTGGCCCAAAGTAGGCTGAAGAGCTCTCTTTTCTTTAGAATTCAGCTAAGAAAATTCTCTGAGAGCAGAGCTTGGCCAATCAGCAGTTTTCAGTTTGCACGCACGAGCAAGGACGTGGATATCCCCTGCTCCACCAAGTTAGGAACACAGGACCCTAAACACTGCAACCTACAACTAGAAGCAGCCTGCAAAACTATAAGGACAGGAATATGTAGACTTTTTTTTTTTCTTTTCCTTTTTTTATATATCCATTTTTGACAGAAACATGTGGATCTGAGTAGCAGGGCCATTCTCTCTTCCTCTTGTGGTCTGCCTCAGCCTAAACACTGGCCACAGTAGAGTCCAAAGCACGTTCAGCTATGGTAATAAAAAGATCACTGTCATTTCAAAAGCAATCAAGTCCTTGTAATCGATTGTGCTCTTACCACAGCCATCCTTGCCCTTGAAGCACACACCCGAGAGGAGAGGAACTGACAGATATTTTCACATACTCTGCATGCCACTCTAAAGGCTTCTCTTTCTATTTCTGGTTAGTCAGATCCCAAAGGACTTCCAAAACCAAAATGCTATAAAAGCAAATCCTTAAGTGGGGTCTGCTTCTACTGCCTCATCATTGTCACAGAAAATGATAGGGAGAAGACAACAGTAGTTCTAGACACTCATAACGAGGATAACTAGATCGTCAGGAGAGGATTATGGTCCTGAGGCCTGGATCAGTCAGTAAAATTGAGCTCCGGATCCCACATCAAGGTAAATCTCTATCAACTTCTCATCTTTCTTTCATGTGGTGGATGCATGCAAGGATCTGCCATCCTTTATTGTATCTCCTCAGAGCCATTTCCAGCCTAAAGGAAGCATGTTCTCTTCCCACGCTTGGTGCTGAGTAGATGCTCTGTGACATGACAGAGCCAGAGGTAGCGAACAAGACCTCCTGCTCAGACCTGGTCATCTCTCAGGTACCTGTCTATAAAGTACTAGGTAATTGAGACCTCAATTCCAATTTGGTTCTCCTACGCTCACTCTTCAAACCTTCAAAACTCAGCATTAGAAATCTGAAAAAATGATCCTGCCAGCTTTATCCCAGTCTCTTGGTGGGGAGAGGATCATCCATGACATGCTAGGCAACATTTAGCAGCAGGTATCTTGAAACATTTTACCCCAAGAAACTTCTTACTGAACCAGATAAGACCAACTAAAATGTGCTTGATTCAGCTGCAAAGTTCAGCACCAAGAGTGCAAGGCATGTTTGCATTCCTCTGTAAGAAAGAAATGAATATACCTTCCAGGTGTCCTTTCTTACTCCTTCCATCTTGCAAGCATATGAGACACCACCTAAGACACTCAGTTTCATGGGTCACAGTAGATCATCTTCCCCACCAAGTAATCTCAGCTTGCCCTCCACTAGGGGACTTTCTCTGGTTGTATTTAAATCCACAATCCTCTGCCTGAACCCTAATAGACATGGACAGATTATTCCTTGCCACTCACTACAGCAGCTTTAATGCATTGGTAGACTTATATCACATCTCATCCATTGATTTATTTTATTTTTGTTTTAAACTGTACAACCTGCTTCTTTCAATTCTTCCTCACAAGCCCATTGGGTTTTTGCCTCTAAACAGCTATATTACTCAGGACCTTTCTACAAGGCCTTCATTGCACACATTCCAATGGAAGGGCCCCTTCACGTGCCTTTTGGGATGCTTTCTGTCCCACCAAGATGCTCACTTTTTTCTTTAGCATGAACACATCTCATCCGACCCCCATTAGTTTGTGCTGGACTCTCAACCTCAAAAATGTTTCTGCTGAGCTTCTGTCCAGGGTCACTTTTATATTCACACTGCTTATTTCTCCAATTAAACCTTCCTTTTACCGAATCTCAGTTCATGTTTTGCCAGGCCCGTTCATCTCCTAAACCTGCTTCCAGCAACTGTTCAGGGACACTTCCAAAATTAATAGGCAAGTTCTCCTACCATCTTTCCAAAAAGGATGAAAAAAATTATAGGGTAATAAGCCCAAAAAAGAGTACTTAAGATTCCCCAGGCTGTAGCATGAAAGTTTGACAACGGAATGAAAATAATTGTTCCCTGAGCATTATCCCAAGCAGCCTTACTGCCACATTAGAGCTTTGTCTCAGCTAGGGCTCCCTATCTGCATTATGAGGCAATAGAGCTTCTGCTTTCTTTCAAAGCCTTTTGAAAATGATAGTCAATACAACAGTCTTAACCTTAAATTACTATGTATACATTCGTAGATGTATGTATCTAAATAAAATAATCAGAGAGTGAGCAGAAGTTTGCTGGCAGCCTGAGGCCTCCCTCTGACCAGATGTACCCAGTTCATTTCCAGTAAAATTCCATGGAAGCCACTGGCATCCCACTGGGATGTGCTAGGCCCATATTAACTTGCTAAAATAACAAGGAACATTTGCGTGCATTCTGCTGTAATCTTTCACTTCTCACATTTTTTTTTAATAGTCACTGAAGTATCAAAGCAAAACACAACAGTATGGAAACGTGAGGTCACAGGGCAGCTTGCTCCTTCTCAGCATCCTCAACCTGCTTTGCTGGGTCTCCTTTCACTCAGCTGGAGTAGTTGAAATTTTCTTGGCCTGACTCAAAAGTTACATTTCCAGATGCAACCAAGATTTTTGTGAAATCTCCGCAGAGAGCCACATTCACCCTGCGTAACTCATAGCCCCACTTATGACCCTGTGATGAGTGGGGGACACAAGCAGGATATCAGCTAAGCACAAAGCAGAACTGGCTGCCCTCATGAAGTGTCTCAGCCTAAAACTCAGTCATCTCCTCCCACTCACTCACGCCCTCCATACCACAGCCTCATCATCTCAGGCTCCTAATCACTTGATGCACAAGTTGCCCATAATTTAGGAGATACCATGGTGTTATCCGGGGCACTGAAAAAGATTACTCTGCAATTACACAAATGAGGCACCTTTATCTCCAGGCATGAAATTTTGCTTTTACTTAAAACACTTTAAATCAATAAAATTCTACAGTAGTTCTCAACAGTGCATACAGTTTTGCTTACTGGAATGACCCTCCATTATGTTCAACAGGAGATGTGTTTCTGCCTGATTCAAGCACAGCAAACAGACTTCAAGTAACAGCAAGTGTCAAGTGGTTTCAGGAGGAAGTAATTATAAATCATTTACAACACCTTGCTATGTTGGTTGGATTACTCCTCCTGATGAGTACTGATCAGCATACAATTCAGCCCAGTGCAGTGGTGATGGAGGCCCCTCCGGGAGAAAGAAGGTACCCTGCAGCATGAAAGGGTTGGCTACAGCAGGGGAAATGCTAGAGGTGTGAGGGGTTGATATAAAATCCCAATTGGCATGGAGAAAATGCACAGAAAATGATCAACACACCCCTTCCTACCTCAATCACTGAATCATAGAATGACTTGGGTTGAAGGGGGCAATAAAGATCTAATCCCAAACCCTAGCCATGGGATTGCCACAGTGACAGAAGGCAGAGAACCCGCTCCCAGGAGGCAGCCTTCAGCCCCTAAGCCACTCATATGACACAGGACCAGAGTAGGACTCAGGAAGACACTTCCAGTGTAGAGCATGGGGAACCCAACGCACCCTGAGCAAATGAGCCTCTCTCTCCAAGATGTAGGAAATCTGCAAGCAGCTCAGAGTAAACAAGGATTGTCTGACAGTGACAGAGTGCTGATTTAACAGGGTGCTAATTAACTTCATGCATTTGAAGTTAAGCAAACGCTGAGCATCCCCATTGTATCAGGGCCTACACACAGCAATGAGATAGCATAAGCCTGAAGAAGTGGGCTGGAAACATCTAACAACAAGAGGATTTCCCATGATAAATCTGGTACTTCCTGCTTCTGGCTGTGCTGGGTTTACCACACAAATAGTCTTTCTCACAGTCCTTCGGCGCTGCTCATTCCATTCTCAGCTGGGCTCCAGACGCAAAGAGGTGCAGGGAAAGGAAAACAGCGAGACAAAGTTGGGACAGGCAAACCTCGTGATGCTGGAGGCTTTTCAAGGCTCCCAATACTTTGGTGGGTTTGCAGATTGGGATAAGATTGTGAACCATTTTTTTTCCCCGTAATTTAAAATGCATGCACTCCTTCATGTACCACCAAGGGTGGTTCAGTTATTAAATGCACAAACTTTTTTCCTTTTTTGTCTTCCTGGGGAAGAGGAGAAACTTGGACCACCCTTAGCTGACTACTCGGAGTACACTGCATATCATCCACACCGTGTTTTCTTCCCATGTTAGTGCTCCCACTCCAGTGCCCATCTACCAGCAGAGCATCCCCACAGGTGTTCTAGGGAAACATTCCTTGTTAAAACCAGGGATGATCCGAGAGTTGTAACACTCACACTCTGATCTGGAAATGATCTGGATTTTTCCTAAAGTCTGATATCTCATTTCAGGTCCTACAGAATGACTAGTGTGAAGACCACTCCTGATGTAGCATAGAGTAGACCCCTTGAGTAGCACAGAGTGCTAATAGTTTTGGCACTGTTTCCCAGTTCAAATTCATCTTCTGCTTTTTCTGTTCCCAAATCCAAAAGATTTTTCTTCTCCTTTTACACAGCTGAATCCATACATGAGTTTCCTCCCTTAATCCCGCACAGAATTCACCTTAAATAATTCCTTCTCTTTCCTTGTTTGCATTTCATTCAATATTTTTCAGTAGTCGTATAAGCACTCTATGGAGGCACTATCTCAGAGACACCCAGAGTTCAGTCCTTCTAGCTCTTTAAACATGACTTGCTGTTCTGTGAAGCACAACACCAAGAATCAGGTGCTTGCTGTACTGGTGCCTACAGAGAGCTGGGCTGCCTCTCCAACTGGATGGGAGGTCTTAAAGTAGCTATTTTGTTCCCTGCCTTTGGCACTGTGTTAAGAGCTTGGATCTCATCTGCTGCTATCACCTTAAGGTCACTTTGAGACATATTGTGTTTCCAGCCCACCCACCCCCCACTACTTGTAATTGTAGGAGTTAAGATTGCTTTCAATTTTAATTTCCTTCCTTTTGATGGTTTCATACCATTCTTAACATGACTTGAACATGGGTCGGGAATTTCTATTTTTTTTTTAAGCTTCTTCTGAACATCTCTGCTGACCAGTTATTGATTTAACCCACATTCACAGCGTACAGCTAGGAAACTGAGACTAAATGATTGAGCATTCATTAGAAACAGATCAAGAAGAGACTACATTAACATCCCCCTGACTGTTGCTTGTACCCTCACATCTGGTCACTAAGTGCCTCTATAAATCAAATATGGCATAAAAGGATGAGGAAAGCTGTAGGGTTGCAGGAGGTAAACACTGTCTCCGCTCCACCAATGGTTTATCTCAAAGGAGCCTGAACACAGCCAAGCCAGCACCAGTTCTGTTGACTTTCAGCTAGCACAAATACCTCCCTGCCTCCTTCTCCTCAGCATCCCTTCAAACGATCCCCCCTCTGCCACCGCAGCCCACACACACTAATCAGGGGCTCCCACAGCATTGGCAGAGACACCCAAAACAGAAAGCACAGCCAAGGATGATGCTGAGCTTCACAAGGTGGAGATGATGTGGCACTCTCTGTATACACATATACAGACAGTATTACTTTCCTTGTTCTGCATCAGAAGAAAACTTTCCCCTTATTGCCTCTATTACCTCCCTACCACATCAATTCTTCTGATGTCGGCTGTTTACTAGGGTGGACAGCAATAGGACAAGGGGGAACGGTCTTAAACTGAGATAGGGGAGGTTTAGGTTAGATATTAGGAGGAAGTTTTTCACACAGAGAGGGGTGACACACTGGAACAGGTTGCCCAAGGAGGTTGTGGATGCCCCATCCCTGGATGCATTCAAGGCCGGGCTGGATGTGGCTCTGGGCAGTCTGGTCTGGTGGTTGGCAACTCTGCACATAGCAGAGGGGTTGGAACTAGATGATTATTGTGGTCCTTTTCAACCCAGGCCATTTTATGGTTCAATGACGACTTCAGCATCTGCAGCATTGCTCTGAAGCATACAGTGAAGCGTAACATGGGGTAGAACATCCCATCACAACTGTCCTTTGAGACATGTGGTGTTTCCTTCTCCAACCATGCAGCACAAATGGAGATTTAGCCTCTAGTAGGTCCAGTACTACCCACTAAGTACATAACAGCCTGAACTCAAAGAATCATGAAGACTGGAAAAAGCACTGGGATCACCCAGTCCAACCCACCCCACCATGCCCACTGACCACATCCCTCAGTGCCACATCCCCACTGTTCTTGAACACCTCCAGGGACAGTGACCCCACCACCTCCCGGGCAGCTGTGCCAGCGTATCACCACTTTGAGATATTTCCTAATATCCAACCTGAAATCTCCTGGCATAACTTATGGACAATACTCCCTCCTTTACCTCCAAGACATCCAGAACACCGTGTATACTGTGAACAGCTGAATTATCAATAAGAATCAGTCACTAACACATTCTTCCCAATTTAAAGCTTGTCACTGAAAAAATATACCAGTACTCCATACAAAGGCCAGTGTGTAGTTGTTATTTGATAGAGGAGAATGAGAAATACAAGCTACCTCCTCTCCACCCAACACTGCATGTCTTCTCCCTCCCCATGTACAACACTGATGCGTCTCAAAAACTATTTATGATCTTTCCTTACAGTTCACTGTTCCATGTTGGCACTTATAAATTCATTACCCATCTAGATCAATAGCCATGAAGTTAAACCTGATGCTTACTTCCATTTCATGACAAAATTTTCTGCTTGATGCCTTTTTATTAGGCTGAGCCTCTTTACCAATACTGTTTTTTATAGGCATTAACATATTTTAGCATAGCATTCTACATTTTCTACCGGTGTAACAGATCAGATTTGAACACCTGTATTTCCAGAGGCTTTTTGCTAACCTGGACTTCAACTTTCTTACACAGACATGATATTGGAGTACCTAAATAAATAAATAAAAACATCCAAGCTTGTATTTTCAGCCTAAACTTATACGGGTTCAGGCCAACTAAGAGTATTTATGAAGAGCATAAAACACCCTCCCTCTATTTCCCTGCACATAAGTGTCTTGAAAACCACCGACACACAATGAAAATCTCACTCATCTATTTGTGTTTATTTTGTGGGAAGCTCCATTTCCCCGTGATTGTTCTGGTCACGTTTTCTCCTGACTGTCTCCACTAAATCTCAGTATTTCTAGTTCTTTTCCAATATCTTCAATCATGCTGTTCCATACTTCCCCTTAGGGCAGAGCTAAAGCACAGCTCAAATTTGAGAAGATTTGTGGTTTAATTCAGTGTACATCATTACAAGAGCAATCTCATATCAGAACAACACAATGCAGGCAAATTTACTGAAGGTTTGTTACCTCCCCCCAGATAGATGAAGAGAGAGAAAGAGAGAAGGAAACTTCTTTGCTCCTACTGATTAACCACAATGCAAACTTCATAAATGTGATCCTGACCTCCACCACAACGTGCAGACTTGAGTCATTCCAATAAAAGAGGAAATGACACTTTGCCACAACATTACTAAGTCCACATCCCATAAAATCATTCAGGGAAGGAAGAAATGAAAAGAAAAAAAAAAAAAAAAAGGAAGAAAAAGAAGAAAAGAGAGAGCAAAAAGCAAGAGTAAAGACAAGCAATTATCTGTTATTAACCCAGCCCTGAGTGGTATCACATTGCTCCTAAAAATAATGACAGGGCAACAAAGCTTGTTTGTGTCTCCCATGTCCTTTGTGGGTTCCTCATTATTCTAATGAGTTGCTGGATAATGCACTTCAGTTCCATCCCCATCGGTTATTTCACCGGTCGCCCTGCTTTCATTTCCAACTGGCACCATGAGATGTTTTACAATTAACACTTTGATCCTATTTTTTTTTTTTTCCTCCTTTTCTTTTTCTTCTTTTCTATTTTTTTTCTCCTCTAGACAGACACCCACTTTGGGAGGAGCTGGCAGAGCTCACATCTCATGTGCTACGCTGGCCAGACATCACTGCCCAGGGCTGGTAGGGCAACAAGATGTGCACCTTTGCTGGTGATGGCTGCACCACACCACCAGTACTAAAAAGAAACCAGGAAAAGTTCAAGAATAGAGCTGCATAGCATGTGCCACGTGGGTTTGGGAGCAAAACATAGAAGCAGAAAGGCAGCCATTGCACAAGCAAACACACTATGGCTCTGTTCTTTTTGCGTGTTGCTCTGAGTCATGCTGCACACTGCCTTTCCTTCATTTTTAAATCTTCTCTGTGTGCAGAAAGTCTTATTTAGTATCTCACACTTTGCAGCCACTGTTTAAGATGTTTTAAGATGTTCCAAATGCAAGATGCCCTTGCAAGGTGCTGGGGTATGCAGCAATCATAGAGCATCATCAGCTCTCATAGGAGAAAATGCATCCCCTCTCTGCTAGCAGTAGAAAAAAAAAACCTATCAACACCATCCCAGAGCCCACCCTATACCACTGGAGGTGCCAGCTCAGCCACAGAATCATTTAGGTTGGAAAAGGTCACTAAAATAATTGTAGTCCAGCCATCAACCTATCAACACTGTGGCCATAAAACATATCACCATGACATCTCCTGGACTGAGAGCACCTGTGCCTAAGGGCATCCTTTCTCTGGGTGGAGAACAGGACCACGGTGGGGTACCAGATGTTAAATAAATATCACTATGTACTTAGTAACATCTATTTCTGGCAAGAGTCAGGAAGGGAGCTGCAAAGCAATAGATGTACATAGAGATGCATCTCATCTTCCATCAGCTGAAGCCAAGGGAAGGGCGGATGCCAGTTCAAGATCAAAATATTGGTCCTCAAGGCAATTCAAGCTGTTACACGTGCTTGTTGTCTTTTCTTCAAAACTGTTTTCTCATGACTGAGTTAGCTCCTTTCCCACAAAAGTGCCATTTCACTGCTTTATCTAAGAAAAAAAGGAAAAATACAAAATTGCTACAAAGATTTTGTACACCCTAAACATCCAAGTCATAAGAATTTTGAGGATTTTATTCTTTTTTAAATAAAATACATAACTCATTTTAAGGAGTATTTAAAGAAAACCATCTCCAGTGCCTCCAGAAAGCATTTGAAAAGAATTCTTGCTTTTATTTTTATTTTTTTTCAAGAAAAGAGTTTTCTGACTAACATGAGTATTAGTGCTAGTCATAAAAGCATAAAAGCATTTTGTCAAGACTTTCTCAAAAAATATGGTGATTTACACGGAAATTTTACAAGTAAAGGAAAAAAATTAGGAAGAAAGCATTTCTGTGCTCTTTTTTTGTTTGATTTTGCAGTTAAATTATTTCAAAATAATACTGTAATTTTAAAAAAATGAAATGAAATGCTTTAGAGCATCTAAACAAACCCTTTCAACTGATACTTCACAGTTCTGAAAAATCTAGCCTGATAGGAGATTCCATGTTTCAGCTCTTTAGAGTCAGTTCAGGATTTCAAAATACTGATTTCTCGCCACTTTATTGGGAAAACATTGACTCTTCGAACACTTAAGTTAGAGCAGAACTTTACTACAGCTGTATCCAAATGAAGGTGTTTACAGAGGCAAACTCACGCATACACACTTGTGTTTACAGGGTTGGGGCTTCCAGTAACTTGCTGACATTCTACACAACCTATAGAGCTGTACAATGCTTGCTTTATGTACACCAGACTTTGACCTTATTCAGCAAAATACCCTCCTGACTTTGCTCCAAGGGCTTTTATGTCCTTTGAAAACAATAAAAATATCCTTTTATGACATTACAACTTGAGTTTCAAAGTGTGATGAGTGAATATGCTGCTGTCCTCCCCATTAAGGCACAACGGGTTTGTACGCTGCGGCTCAAATTATTTCTACTCCGGGTTTACATAACCCTGATACAACAAGCAGATCGGGGTGCAAAGTGCAGAGCCAGGACACGCGATCCCAAACCCCGCCTTCCAACACGGCCAATGACTTTGACCTCTGCAGCCATAACCATGGAGCAATTCTTGCCCAACAAGTGCTCCTCTGTTCAGCAAAGCCACCAGCTCCATGTCCCAGCTATAGGGGCGTACAGATGTAACAGTTCCAGCTCCCTCAAAACATGACTTTTTAGTCCTCATGGATGCAATAAAGGCTGTTAAATACAATGGCACAAAAGCAGTGGGTACCAAAGAGTCTTTTGGACAGAGGAGGTGATACTGAGCTCTAAGTTCCCACAGACATCAGAGCAGAAAAGAGTGAGAGAAACGCATGTTGCTCCATTCAGTCCAATCCAAATGTCTTTGCTCCTTTATTTTTAACACAGATTTGCTCAAGGGATTATATGGGTTTTTTTTCTTCTTAAAGATATTTTGATACCAAAAAAAAAAAAAAGGAGCAGATTGCCATTATGAAAAAAACACACATACAGCTAAACAGGCGCTCTAGCTCAAATTTTAAGCATGCTAACCTCCTTGGCATGAGAGTTCAAACAGTGCCGACCCAGTTCCAAGGCCTAAGCTGTGCTAGTAATGGCTTGCTGGCACCCCTCCGAGCCTACCTTCCTCCACTGGCAGAAAGGATGCTTCCGCTGGGATAATTTATACCAGTTTCCCTAAGGAAATCCACTGTAGCAGCAGAAGTGCTGTTTTGCCAGGATAAGCTATAACATTTATGTAGCATTTGCCAACACACATATATATATATTTAGAAAATTTCTGAAAAGCCATGCCTCACTGCAACGCTGTTCACTCACTGACAATGATTTGGCTTGAAACGCTGAGTAGAGATACAAAAGGCATTATTATATGAGACTGGGGACCGGCTCCAAGCAATGTAGAAGTAATTGAAGATAGGAAATGCTGAAAGGCAAACTCAATGCATATACACAATCCAGGAAAATATTGCAAACTGCTTCTTTGAACAACGGAAGAAACCCAGTACTGAGCTTGGTCCTTAGCTGGTATGAACTGTAACTGCTCTACTGCACTACACTGGCGCAAACATAGACCAGAGATTTTCTTGTTTTCAAGTATGCATCTTTGTGGGGTGTTGTTTTTTTAAAATTTGGAGGGAGAGTACCTGCTGCCTCTGGATTCTCTAGCAGTATCTTCAGCTGCTGTGAGGAAAGAAGAGAAGGTTCAAGGCTCCTGGGACCTCAAATACGATCAAATGAAATCAAGGACAGATGTCACTCTGAAGAGGACACCTCTTTGCACATGAGGATGACCTTTAGCTTCAGCATGAGTGAAGTAAAAATAAGACAATGGACAAGGGGGAAAGAGAGAAAGAAGCTGTCAGGGCAGAGGGGATACAATGAGCAGAAATTCAGGGAAAGAAAGGAGATGGCAACAAAAAACAAAGGTAGAAAAAGAAGGCAGATTAAGAAATCGGAATCAGAGGAGGAGGAGGTAGAAAGGGAGGGATGGGCAGCGATAAAGGGAGCAGGGCTAAAATGAGTAAACAGAAAAGGCATAAAGAGAAGGGTTCGGGTTAAAGGAGCAATTGCCCTCTGGCAAACATACTGCAATGTAAATGGAAACACATATGTCAACAAGGAGCGTCCTGAGATGGGCTGGAGAGGAAGCAGCTTATGCGATATGCGCTTCTGCTGGGAACCATCAGAGCCTTCTGCCTCCACTCCCCCCACCACAAGTCACCCGGTTCTTCTGGAAGGGGCTGGAGCCCCCACTAAAAGCAAAGTACACTCTTGAACTCAAAAAGGAACTTCAGAAACAACTGAAAGCACACATGAAGGTCTTCAGTTCTCTTGAAGCTGATTCTAGCTAGAACCTCAGCTTCCTCCAAGGAGCCCTGTTGCAGCAGTCAAGAACCAAGATCTTCAGAAATATATTTTCCTCAAAGCTAAACTCACATGGACTACTTTCCTGATTCCAGCCAGCCTACTGAATGGTCAAAACACCCAGCTGAACCACAGGGCATTTCCCAGAACGTTTCTGGTATTCTTTTGGTCATAATTCTCCTTTAGGAAATAGCTTTGGGAGGATGCCAGCAAGACAACCTGAACTGTTGTCTCCTTACACAGTGCAAGGTCTATCTGCAGAGACTAGCACCATTGCTGCACAAGCCTTGTTATGGTTACTTTAGAGTTCTGAACTGATCAGACATCCCTAGCTGAGGCACCATGCCTTCAGGTAGGCCATTCTGTATAGTGCTTATTCCACCAAAATCTGCTGCTGTTTACTCTGCATGCACAACAGTGATAGACTTCCTCACAGCATTGGATGTGCAATGCCCAGCATTCCCAAGGGGCATGGGGAATTCCAGAGAAAGCATTCTGCCAAAGAAACTCTTGCATATGCTGACACTTCAGCTTCTTCAGCTGACGGGATCTAAGTATGCTGGTTTCTGTGGCAAGTGACACAAAAGAAAGTGAAATGGCTGAGAGCTCACACTCAGATACCTCTTCCTTGCCCTGCTGCACACAGCACAAGCTTAGGGAATAACCTCAACCTAAGATGCAGTCACTTCTGTGTGACAGCAGCCCACATTAACAGAAAATTTTTATCCCAGCATTAGTATAGGCATAAGTAGGGTGCTGCACCACTCGAAAGACCCAGCAGGGCTGCAGAGATGATGTATTGGTGCAGCCAGGCTCTCAGACCACTACAAATTTAATCCGTGCGTCATCAAGGTGCAGACAGCAGATCTATTAACTGGTAGGGAGGTTACTGTGGAGAAGCTTTCGTGACTACTTCCACAGTACTAAATTACAAGGACGCAATTAATGCACTGTACATCATATGTTATAGGTGGCCGTTTCCAACAACATTTTCTTCATCTGTGCTGTTGTGACTTCCCTTTGAAGCATTAAGAAACATTTTTCAGATGCCTTTTCTCACTTTGTTGAGTACAGATCACCACATGCGTGACCAGGATCATTAATTACTTTACACCAAGGTCCTTTTGTCTATTAAAAATACCCTTTAAAATGCACAGAATCCAACTCTTCGTATTAGGTCAAATGTGAAGATGACGCAGAGATGAGAAGGGATTCCTATAGCTGTAAACTCAGTCAATAGATGGAAGTTCAATCACAGACATTGAATCTTTTTGACATTTTAACATTTGTGCTCCGAAACGCATGACAATCCTTCAAACAACCATGTTGTTTTATTTTCACAAGGACACCAATTAGCCTGTGTTGTTTAGATTGGTAATACTCGCCGCATATAAACTTTCTTAGCACATGGCAAGTGAAAACAAATAACTTCCATCAGATACGTGTTTTCTGTGTCAAAGAAGCAAAGGAAAATTAAGTGGCATTTCTGTAATAAACTGCCTCTAGACTTCCTTCCCAGAATAAGGAGAGAAACATTTAGAGGTAGAAGCAGAAATGTACATACTGGCCCCAGAGCAATTCTCCAGTGGGTACTTTCTCCAAACGAGCTGTGTTGTTGTAGCTGTGATGGTCTGAAAATAGAGGAACAAGGTTTCTAAACAGTCTTTTCCTGGATCAGCTGATACAGCTAAAGAAAACAAGCTTTGGGCACATAGAGTTTTATGGATTCTATTCACATGAAGGGCACGTTGCTTGCAAAGCCTTGATGCCAGCTTTCCAATAACTGAGATTTTACAACAGTTTTGCTTATTTCTATGCTACAAACTACCCAAACACTCCTGACAGTGTGATCTCTGACAGTGTGATCTAGCAGTTCAGGAGACCTGGGTCTGATTCCATTTTGTCTAAGCGCTTGTGAGGCTTTGGGTAAGTAGCATAACATCTCTAAACACCTGTTTTTTTCATAAAGCAATCTAGGAGCCCTCTTGCCTCCCCTAGGTAACAGGAAGCAGGAAGACAGCAGGCTAGAAGCAGATAAAGAGGAGATGGTACTCCTCTTGTGTCTGCTGAGAGTTCTAAAATGATACACCTGGCCTTCCAGGCCACTGTAACATCATCTCAGCTACCTGAAGTACTCTATTGCTTGAGATGCAGGTGTCTTACCAGGCTGCTGAGGGAGCCAGAGAGAAGGAACAAAGGAGATGCCCTGGAGAGCAAGTTGCAACCCTCATGGTTTTAAACACGATTTTATCTCACCCCTGAAGTTTCATTCTGCTGCTGTGAAGCTGATCAAATTAACATCACATTGCTGTCTAGGGATGCAAAAACACATCTCTCTCTGATGCCACAACATAAACAAAAAATTATTCCTTTTATAAGTCAGAGAGAATCAGTCTAATTCTTCAAGAAAAGACTACTATTGCTGGATTTTAAGACAGTAGATGTATCACAAACAAAATTCTATGAAAGGGAGGCTAGGGAGCTGGGTGGCTGCTAGCAATCTACACATGTCATTTATAAATAGCCCATTTTCCACACACAAGAGATTGGTCTCCTTTTAGAAAATGTAGATGCATTGTGCTACAGAACTCTCTCCAAGACGGATGCACAGAGCTGTTTGTTCAGTGTCCTTAAGCCAAACAAACAGTTGCATACTGTTACCTTCAACATAAGCCTCTCTTCTTAAGACTCTGGCCAAGAAAAATATTATCCTAGCTAGTTTGTTATGAAAATGTTTGAATAAAACCAGCAACATCAATAACTTATGTAAAAACTTCAACCTTTAATCAGCTGAGCTTTAATAAGGTTTGAGATAACAGCACAAGCATTTTGCCAAGAGTATAAAATAATCATAAAATATTATAATTGATGTGCTGTTCTGGTTTATTACATCTCACAAACTAGACAGTTGACTGCATGGAAGAAAACATTTTGGACCTTGTGTTAACATATTGTAATAATTAATAGCCACTATTTGAATTTGGGGAATTTCTGAGAACCATTTTTTTTTTTTCTCCTTTTCTTCTTCTTTTTCTCAGCTTGTACAAATTTGGCCAAAGACTCAAATCTCTGAAATCAAATGAACCTATTTATTGCACAAAGATTTGGCCCAGCATGCTCTGAAAGAGGTGGAGATGGCAGAGCTTAATTCCTGCTCAAATTAAATCCTCAAAATAAAAAAGGGGGGGAAAGCCTCAAACTGCAAATAAACCTTTGACAATAAGTTACACTGAGTTGTTTCCTTTTTGAAAGGTAGTGAGCTGCAAATAATTGCTAATAAAAGGTTCGCTGTGTTTGGTGAATACAAATCTTTATTTAGTGGCTGCAGAGCAAGCCTTTTTCTTGCTCTCTTGACAGTTTAACTATACACCAACAATATTTGCTTAAAGTCTTTGGCTCCATTAATCTCAAACCCTGCTACACGGATTGCCAAAGCTGATGACAAACCCCAGTTAGCACGGATCATCTACTTGGCCATGACAGTATTTTTCCCATGACATTAAAGGGATGGTTTTCCCCCCAAAGGGGGCTCAAGCCTACTGATTCTCAAGAAAGCTTGAAATGATAAGTCTACAGCTTAAGGTGAGTGATAGAGATAGCTGGGGACTACACAGAAACAAGGAGGAGGAAGAACACCCTTGCACTCTAATTGGCTTTTCTGTTTGCTCACAGTCGCTTCTAATATGGACAGATCTCCATAGGAAAACACAAAATTAGCACCTGTTAGGACAACTTAACCTTCAGAGAGAAAAGCAAACATCCTTAGCTTGTCAGGATTTTGAAGCAAAGGTTACAAAGGAGGTGATTTTTATCTGGATTATTTTAACCCCTTCTTGCAATGCACTGCGACTCATTAAGTTCTCAATGCACAATATTTCAAAAGAACTCATTAAGACCCTTCCTTAATGCGTTCTTCTTAAATACTGTACATGAAAAGCCATGAAGCAACACCATAAAACGTTATGCTTAATAACAATGCCTGCATACCCTATACATGAGATGGGTAAAGAATATGCACATTCAAATTGAGGGTAGTGGGCACAATAAGTAATCACTCACGCCATTCCCCCTTCATCACTGATGAAATCAAGAAGAGACGGTCACCACTTATCCCCATACTGAGTTCTACAACTTCTCAGAAAGCATCCCTTGCTATGGCTGGTTTTAATTACCCTCACTGATGACTGATGGGAGGCAAAGGGGGCTGGTTCATTAATGTTTTGGCAGTCACAGTATGGGAACAGGAGATGTCCTGTCTTCTTTTGGACACCCAGACCCCCATAAGAATTTGTTCTGTTGCCACACTTTCTTCTCAATCCATGCTGGGAATGCAGGCATTAGGAATGCCCTTCCTCCAGGCCAGGAGAAGCGGCACCACCCAAAAGACAACTGTTCTCTCCCCACCACACAGCTGAACTTAATAGCACTGAGATCTGCAAAATGCTTTGTGCCCACTCTGCTGAGCAGCACAGCACCCAGCTGCCACCTCAGACCGGAATAGCATCTTGCAGTGACTTCTCACTTTCTTCTTTGCATCCTCAGAGCCAAAAGATTTAAAACAAACCCATGAATTACAAAACAATCTTGTCCTCCTTCCTGACTCACCAGCAGGTGTTTGGGCTGAGGCCACAGCTGTCCATACAGCATAACCACATCACCTGTCTCAGCAACCTGCTCCCACGCACAGATGCCAAAATGCAGAATTCAGAGGGAAATACAAGAGATCTAGTGGAAGAGCTGAGAAAGAAAACAGGAGTGCTTCTAAGTGAAAGCCGTGGTATTCAGCCACGCTCTGGACAATGCAGGCAGGGTATGTATTATGTATACCTGGCTAACAATAGTGTCACCTCCATCACCCTGCCCGTGGCTTGTTCTTGATAGATAATGACTTGATTAAGCTAAGGACTTCAGTGAAGCTATTCAAATGTGAAAGCAGAAAGCCTGCACACAGCTCTGCAGGATGGCGACCTCAGAGAGTAAATTGAACTAAAGTGATTGTAAATGAGCTAACATCTTTCACTTAGCACTGCCTCCTGTTACTCTCCAACACAGGCACCAACCTCTCTTGCACTGGAATCTTCCACTTCTCTGTCAAAACCACAAGCCTCTCCCAATTTTTCTGCACTTCAACCCCAAAGGGGTTCACACTGTAGCTAACAGCCTCTGAGAGGACCATAATAAAAACCAAGTGAGTCTTTATTCTGATTGCAGATTAAAGGGAACAATCCGCAGCACAAATGTAAAAAAAAAAAAAAAAAAAAAGAAAAGCTTTCCTGAGTTTTCTTTCCTCCCCCCCTTTTCTGAATAATCGGTATCTGCATGCGAAGGTTCAATGTCACCAAACATGAAGCTTGTGTACAAAAGCAGTGATCCTTGACTAAAGCACAGCGTACTTAACAGCTCAAAAGCAATTGTTGTAAAACTTGATGGAATTGTGCCTGGCAATCGTATTTTATTGTCGTTTGTACAGGGAAGCTTCAACATTTTCTGGGCTTTTTTTTTTTTTTTCTTGGGGAAGCAGTGGATATTTGAAGAAGAAACTCAAGCTCAGGAGTTCACGGCCATATTTACTGTTTTCACCAGAGCATACATATCTTACATAAATGCAACCAAGATGTTCAGAAGATAAACACTTTTCATTTATTCGGATAAAAATTAGGCCAAGGTCATAAAGTATAATCACAGAAGCTCATGCTGACCATGGTGCAATATGTATTTGATAAGACAAGAGTTTCAAACTAGAAGAGGAGACACTTAGACTGGATATAAGGAATTTCATTATTATCTTACAGTAAAGGTGATGAGGCACTGAGGTTGCTCAGAGAGGTGGTGGATGCTCCATCCCTGGAGACACTCAAGGTCAGGCTGGTTTGGGCTCTGAGCACCTGATGGAGCTGTAAGCATTGAACAAGATGGCCTTTAAGGGTCCCTTTCAACTAAACCTATGATTCTATGATATAAAGGTCCAGTTTGGCACAGCACTGAATATTTCTCTACTTTTAGCTGCAAGAAAAACCCAGAATTCATTCCTGCCACAGCCTGAATCAGAACAGGGATTGGAAATCATTGACTCATTGAGACCACTAAAATAATCTAGTCCAACCATCAGCTTATGCCTGTGATCACTCTAGACCACATTATTTGGTGCAACATCTACCCTTTTCTTGAACACCTCCAGGGATGTTTCTCTTCACCCAAGGAAGGAACCTTCACTACCTCAATGCCCCCTCACATGGCCCCTCCAATGCAGACACAGAACTTTTTGGCCAGCTGGGTGAGTTACACACCTGACCCCTTCACACACCTTCACCCCTTGCTTTCCAATGGATGGAAAATAGTGGGAAAAGACAAAAGACAATACTTAAAGACTTCACTCAGCAGCACTAGGAAGGGCTGTTTCCTCGTGGTAAATTACTTCAAGAGGAGGAAAACAAAGTTTGCTGTTCCCATCCTCCATCAGTTGTGTGCACTGTTTACATATGTGATGAGCAGGAGCAGAGCAGCAGATTTAACTGCTGGAGTGATTCCAGGTTTGCCCCTTCAGCCCCCAGCCAGTCACCACCAGGTGGGATGCAACCCGTTTTCCTCAGGGCCTTATTGGCTCAGCTTTTGCACCTGATAGCAACCTGGGATACCTACATCACCCTACCCTAAAGCATAAACAAGAGCTTAGCAGCAGGTGACTAAAGCTCTGCAGGCCAGCTGGAAGAGGAGCACCACGAAAGCTGAGTTTGCTGTCCAAGCCCAGGTCTCCAGATGGGGTCGAGAACATCTGGAGAGGCAGCACCTCACAGCACAGGGGCTTTTCCCATAGGGGGGAGATTTACGGAAGTGACACCCCTGGAAAGCATGCCTCACACATCCTCCTGCCTCTGCTCAGTGTGCTGGGAAGCATATGGCACATCCACAAACAACAATTTTAAATAGAAGAGTTGTTTTGTGTTTTTTAATCCTGGAATCCTTATCTGGCCTCCAGCTGTTTACACACATGAGGGTTTAAAACAGTGCTTCTGGCACTGGGAGCAACCATGCAGTGTTTGTTTCTTTGCTTTAGAAGGAAGAGGATATACGTAAAGGTAACCAGCTGAGGTAAATCAATAAAAAGACGAACAGAGAAACCAGAAAGCATTTCTGTCCACCAAGCACTGACCACAAATTGGGACTGCCACATATCTGGGCTGTCTTTTATACACTCTTCTTCTAACCCCTATAAATGGTATTCAGAACCCAGTATCACAACTTCAGGAATTCAGCCTGAAGAGATAAGTGAACTTAATTCCTATTGCATATGTGCTAATCAATATGATCTACATGCATGTGTTCTGTGCACCATAAATCCTGCAGGCATACTTTGCATACGGGTATTTCTGTACAGGAGTTTCTGCATGATGGAAAATCTTAGTGCTCCTTAAGTCACAGCCACACAGCTGGAAGGGATCTCCAGACATCCCATTCCCTCTACTGCAGCATCCCTGTCATACCCCTATCCTTACCCCCAAGCTCTCTTCTGATTTGATTAAAACAAGCAAACAAAAGCAAAACAACAAAAATACCTTCTTCCAGTTTTAGCAATGAGGAAGATAAAATGGAAATGCTGAGAGACCCATCCTAAATGCCCAAGGTGCCCATGGAAGCAACTGCTTCTTGTGCCCAGTACTAAGAGCACTCATAGTACTCACCCAGCACTCACATCTCTCCATCTCTGTGTATCCTGGGCAGAGATACAGCCTCTCTCCAAATGCCAAAAAAGGGGTCCAGCAGCAGTATACAGAATGAGCATATGCATACATACACACACACACTTATATATATGTATACACTCCTATATATATAAAAATCCCAAAGACATTTTGGGGAGGGAGAAAAAGGGAAATCCCTCCTTTAATCTGGACCTAAATGGGAAGACCTGGTTTGCACTGGAAGCAAGATTTCAGAAACGTAAGGAATGAATGGTCTGCTTTGTATCCGCAGCTTTGATATATCAGTTCCTTCAGTGACAGACTTGTTAATCTTTCCAATGTTGCTTTTTCAAAAAAAGACAAACACAGTGGATAAATGCGAAGGGCCAACCACATCCCCTCCCATAGGAAGCCTCGCCACATGGGCAATTCTTCCAAGTAAAGAAAACAGCCCACTTTATTTACAGGGTAAATCATTTTGACTTATCTTGCAGGGGTTTGCTCATAGCAAACTGACAGTTTCCCCCTGTTGCACAGTAAATGGCTGACGGGGAAAATGTTTTCCTTCCCACCGTGTAGAAACAACCAGCCAGAAGGGAGGAGGGGTCGGGGACTTCATTTTTCCTAATACTCCATTAATGTTCTCCTGGCTGACAATCACTGCAAAGGCCTGAACTCACCACTCCAGGCAGCTCGAGCAAGAAACCTGAATCTCTACAGGGATTTTTAGCTAAGTACATTGACTCAAGTTAGAACTTTTGGTCTTAAAGGGTAAGGTAACCATTAAAACTGCTTCCAAGTAAGTGGCATTACTGTAGGAAAAAATAGTACCTAAAGTCTTTTTTTTCCCCTCTCTGTTTAAATCCTTGTTCTATGTTTTTTTTTTTTGCTCCCCCATAGAGATCCACTAGGCACAACTGAATTAGTCCACTTCTTTTTACATGTACAGTCTAAATAGAAAAATATATCTAGATGTAATGCAGATTTCTATTTCCTTGCAGGTTAAGTTTGCACCTCAAGGAACAAATTAGTGCCAAGCTTTCTTCTATGGAAGTCCATGAGGTCTCAGATATGACCTTCAAGTAGCCAGCCCACATCCCCAGCTCCAATCCAACTCATAGCAGAAGCTCTCCTAGCTCTTCAAACAGATCTCTGCGAGCACATTGTCCCTGTACATCAAAGCAAAACAAATTATTAAAGGACCAAAAAACTGCAAGAACGTCTGGACATCTTACCATTCCACATCTTTGCATAGCACTGAGCATAATCAGCTCAGTCAATCAAAAAAAATAGAATCAGCAAGGTTGGAAAAGACCTCCAAGATCACTTAGTCCAACCATCCATCTACCACCAATCTGAATACTACTGGTGAGCAACAGTAGCAATGAGGAGAGAGCATTAAGGTTGTTCCTAGTGCATTTGTAGTGCATTTGCTGAAGGTGTGCCTGTCAGAAGGATAGGATGAGATGGGTAGGTCAGAGCAGTGCTTAGCTAGGGTTGCTTTGAGACTGAAAAAGGAAAGCATTTCTCCTGACACAATTGCAGCAGCGTAAGCCACTCTGCGGTCTTTGTTAGCGATCATGTTCAGCTAAATTGGGATGAACTGGAAGTGTAAAATTCAATGTTGCTGATTTCAACAGTATAAGTATGTACGTGCTTAAGTATTTTGCACAATAACAAGCTAAAAAAAAAATCTAAGGTGACATCCATGCCACAAACATCATGTAGAAAGCCACCAACAAATTTAGATGCCCTACACAAGCACAAAGACAGGAGTTGTGTTTTGCAACCTTAACACACCAGGTTAAGAAGTGTGCATGTTTCACATCTCCAATAATGTCTTATTTAGAAGACATCAATCACAGCTAGACCTCAGGCAAAATCAACATAATTGCAGTGATTTATACCTTTTGACACTCTGGTCTGCTGACACTGGAAAGACAATGTGCATCTGAGTTTGCTGCAAATATCCAATAACACATTTTTCTGCTTTTTTTTCAGTTAGAAATATGAAAACATATGTTCTGATTTATAAACTGCAGGTCAAACATGCAGGTGTTAATGGCTTTTTCCCTGAGATTTTCAGCTCCAGACAGGCCTGTGTATGAACAACCAATTAAAAAAATAGAAAAGAGCAGAGCATAATGGTGTTCCCATCATCTCATAGTAACAAAATAGCATAGCAAAATTAGAAACACAGACCTTTCCACCAGGACTCAACATCCAGGTAAGAAAACAACTTTGGATCCTGCTTGAATCCAACAAATGCTTTTGCTTTGACTTTAAATTGTGTGATTTACAGTAATAATAAATATTTTAAAGACCATTCCTATTTAAATGACTAAGAGTTGAAAGTTTTCACTAGTATAGTTACTTGAATGATTAAAAGTAACTGCAACTCTGCTCGTACTAATGAAGGCTACACAAAGGCTCAGCCTGCTTAATAGGTACATTTTTTCCTTTATGATTTTTCGTCGTTGTTCTAATATCCCCTTTGGGTCACATCTGCACAGGTAAATTTACGATGTTGAGGATTATCCTGCTCTATCTGCACTGGGCTAAGAGCCCAGCAGGTAAATACAGACACATGGCAGGACCTGGGGCAGTTTGGTTCTTCCATCCAAGATGCCACAGCAAAACCAGACGTGGGGAAATTCACATTTTTAAGTATAGATCCACATTAAGTTGGATGACAATACAATATATTTGCCTGCAAATTCAATATTTAAAATCAGTGTTCAGCATGCTCTACTGTTTCCAAAATGGTGACAAACTGCAGCTGCTTTGGGTCAACGTCACCTAGCCTGTGCCCCTCAGCACATACCAGAAGATGCAACGCTTGCAGAGATGTGACAGAATTGTAGTTCAGATGTGCTTGCTGGGGAAGGGGGTTCTGGAGATTGCTCAGCCCCATCTCCAAACCATTGCAGGTTTATTGCCAACACCTCAGTAGGTCACCCCAAGGTCTTCAGGAATGGTGATCCCACAGACTCCTCAAGTACCTGCTTCAGCACTTCACCATCCCAAGTAAAGAAACTTGTATTAATATCTGAGAGCCGTAAGGCAAGACCTATACACCCAGATGGGGAAATAATACTAAAAATGAACATCTGATGATCAGCCTGATTTTTCATTTCAGCAGGTGGTTCACATCACAAACTCAAACAACAGTTTGGTAGCTATTGACTTTTTTTTCCTAAGGCTGGGCAGTCTATTGGCTTACACAGGCTGAGAAATGGCCCAAAATGGCCTGAAAAAATTCCATACACAATTTCATCCTGTTTTAAAAAGTATTTTCCCCATCAGGTAACATAACTTATAATTAAGGCAAAGATTTGTTAAGGCAGCAAGTCGGTATTGCCTCGAGACCACAGAATTGTTGAAAATGGTTATTTTAACAGGGATTCAAAGTGGTGTTGCATCATTTGGAATTTATAAATCAGCTGCTCATTTTCAAAAAATGAACTGGCCACATAATTCCCACCAAGTATAGCTTCTAGCAACAGTGCTACGAAGAAAACACCAACGTTTGCAAACCCAATAAAAACATGGTATATGTGGTAGAAACTACAACCAAAGAAAGCTCGAGAACATCCTCTAAAAACATTCCAAGCATCTCTCTTTTTCATGCCATGAGAGATGATTTTTTCTATTTCTTGTGAGGCTCTGCTGTTTTGCTTGCAATTCCTACGAGAATTGTGACCTCACGAAGAAAAACAACAAGGACAGAATTAGCCTGTATTTATATATTAATAGCATTACCTCCAGCAGTAGTAGATACAATTCTGAGTCAAAAATCCTATAATTTGAGTGAGTGTTTGGATAGCAGTGCTCCTGCAAAGTTGTGGTAGCAAGAATCATCGTAGAAGGATGGATTGTGGTTCCCGATTGCTGCACTTATTAAGGATTGGATCTAAAAATTAAGCGCCTACTCCAAAACCCATGAAATCCAAGATGATCCTTTTGCATTCCCTGGATTTTTAATTTTTTTTTTAATCAAACCTTAAACACACACTAGAGTCACAGCACGGCAGGGGGCACCGAAACGGAATGCAAGACAGCAAACCTCTTCCAACATAAGCTTTCACAGTGGCGTTAGCTAATGGGGTGGTGCTGGCCCAGGAGAACTACATGTCAACAAGTCCCCCTCCATTGCCATGCCCTGCCAAGGTCAGTCCAGCAGGTGACCAATCCTTTGTCCCCACCCTACCTGGGGTGATGTCCGCTCCCACTGCCTCTCCAAAACACCCCTCCTGGGCTGCCAGAGCAAGCCTCCACCCCAAGGGCCTGCGAGGCAGTGAAAACCGATACGAACCGAACGGCAAAACCAATATTTGGTCAGGCCGACGGGGGACTATCGATTCTTTTCTCATGATATCCGTGTCTCCTGCACTTCCTGCTACTCTGGGGCACTGGAAACCCAAGTCCCTGCTAGACCAAGGGTGGCCAGGCTTTGACTCTGCAACATCTGTACCTCACAAGAAGTTCACGTGTGGTCTCCCAGGCCGACGCTCATCTATGTGAGTGGCAGCAGGGCTGTGCTGGCACAGGGGCTGGGGGGAAGGGGACCAGCAGGAGCCGTGAGGGCAACGTCACCAGGTCAGTGCAGGAGAGCACCACACAGAGCTGCTGCCACCTCCTGCCTCTGCCCAATTCCTCACAGCCTTGGGGCTACGTCAAGGTTTTATCATCCAATTTTTTCGCTCAGTCCCTTACATCTCTTTTTTCCAATCTTGGTTGTTATCTGTCACAAAAGTCTCATCGTTCTTGGAGGCCCACACAATATGACTCTTATATGCAGATCCAAGATCAGTTCCTAACCGTTGCACTCAGCACACATCCTATACCCGTGTCCAAGTGAGGGTCGGATACCCACCTCATCCTCACTCCAGATTTCCAGTTTCTCCCCATTGAGAGTCTTATCACAGGGAGCCAGGCGTGGTACATTGTAATGTCCAGCAATGGGGATAGCTAATCCAAGGGGAAATAAAACTACACTGTGATCAACCATAATCACTTTAGCATCTCAAACTCTGGCAGTTCTTTTCCAGAAAGGTATCTGTTTTAAGGCTCTTCCTCCAGGAAAGCTACATTCTTCCTAACAGTTACCTGAGATGAAGAGAAGGTTGCCAAACCACACACAGCACTGCTTGGTGCCTCGGTTTGCCCAGTTGCAAAATCTTTCAGTGACTGTAGAGAGAGCCCAAGGATATAAGAGCACCAGGAAGGTTTTCTCCACTTTCATCAAAACATTTTGCTGTCAGGTTTAAAAACTGTAGTGTTTGCAGCAGAAATGTTACTTCTAGCCAAAGCTTACAGGAACTCGCCTTGAACTCCAGCATGCAGAGAAACCTGTGAAACTTTCAACTTCTACCCAAGCAAGAGGCAGTGAAATGACACGTACTCGCCTGGCACCTGTAGACCCAACTCCCTCTGAACAGTTGAGTCGATACAATCAACAAAACACCACAAGCTGTCTTCTCAAGGGATGTGCAAAGTGGAATCTCCCATACTGTCATGTTCACCCAGGATTAGAACATGCAAGAAAACAAGAGCTCCTCAGCTATCTTCACATTGTTCCTGCTGATTCCTTGTCTGGCTCAGGCTGGGGATACAGAAAGCATCGAGTGCCATTCACCCACACCACCCAGGTACAAGGAAAATAGTCCCACTAGAGCTGGCTTTTGTCTCCGTTTGCCTCCAAACACATCCCCAAGCTTTGCAGTTTCTTGGCCCCACTCAAACTGCCTCTGCCTTCAGCAGTTCCTCAGTCAAAAGAGTGCAAAGGAGGTAGAAAAAAGCTTAAACCCAGCCTTTGCCAAAGCACAATGAGAGAAAGATGTAAGAAAGCAAAGGTCGTTGTGCTGGGCAAAATGCACTGATGCAGAAAGAGCCTTGCCTAGGAAAACCACAACTGCAATGGCACATTGCAGAGGGCACCAGGTGGCACTCAGATGCTGTGGTGCCAAAGACAAAGCGACCCAGCTCACAGCTCTGCCTCCCCTGAAAGTAAATGAAGTCACCATGCACCTGAATAAGAGCTGCTCTCCTCAGTTCTCACAGGAGCATACCAGCACCAGGACCACATTTTGCAGGTTGCATCTGGCAAAAAGTGCCTCACAAGGGTTTGGGAAAGTCTATAGAGAAAGCACTCAGCCCTCAAAAAGACAAATATACAATGGAGTTGGCTAGGTGGTGGTTGCCCTTGTTAAACTCTGTGGAAAAACAAAACTTGTACAAACTGAATTCCCTTGCTAACCTCTTCCCCTTGTTGAAATATTAAACAAAAATAACTTTGCTTTTTATCTCTGAGCCAGCGGGACAAATTCATCATTAATGGAACTTCTGCGAAGTCAACAGGGATCTATCTGAGATGAAGAAATGAATTTGACCTGTTGCGTCCTGTGTCCTTATGTTCTAGATAATAACCAAGTTGTACAGACTTTTAATCAAAGGAATCTTAAAACCTGGCCAAAATGGCTTGGTTCTCTCCCCTCCCCCCCCCCAGTGTTGCTATCTGTACTTTCATATTGCTTTCTCTTTAAGCAACTTTTGAAAACTAGTGTTTTCAGCTTATTTAATCGCTTTTGGTTTTTTGAATCAGAAGACTGTCAAAATTAATTTCTTCATAACATTTTCTTTAAAACGCTCTCAAAGCTTTCATCAAATGCTCACAAAAGCAGCATTGTGGGTGTTCTTAAGTACACACATTGGTTAGCACAGCTCCAGCCAAACGATGCCTTGTCTCACCCAGGGCTCTCCCTGGAAAACACAGGGACTGAAGCATAGCAGGGCAAAGGGCCCAGCTGAGCACACCCTCACAGTGAGGCAGAACACAAGGAATTCAGAATCTCTCCTGGAGGAGCATGAAGATGATGAAAGAGCAGCCAGCAAGGCCACTGTTGGGTGGAAGATGTGTTCTGTGCTTGGCATGCCAGCTGGTGAGGGCCTGGCCTGCTCAAACACGTCACTGGGGTGAAGTAGGGTGTCAGGGTAAAGCAGAGGATAATAAAATCACTTTAGATTTATTCCTCTAAATTGGAAACTTCATGCTTACACCTGACTAAATCATCAGCCTGAAACTTTAGCTCGACTCCCACAGAAAAAGTATGAAACCTTATCCCATCTTTGTTTAACAAAGGCCAATCAAGCTTGTCTAATGAATTCTGCAGATGGAGGCAACGGGACACGTTTGGCCAATTTAATTCTGTGGGGTTTCATCAAACCCACCTCACCCTGCCCATCTTTTGGTGGCAGAAGAGCCCAGTGGGGATGTTTCAGCCCTCACAGCTCTCCATAAGGCAGGCACAGGCTGCAAATTTCACAAACCCCATCACCATTGAGGCAATGGAGTGGGCAGCAGCAATGCTCAGTGGGCAGATGGGGCAGGGATCTGCCAGACTCTCTGCTTGCAAAGTGCAAAAGGATGATTTTTTTTTTTAAGGGAAAAAAAAAAAAAAAAGCCCAGCATAAGGAGCTGGTTAAAAAACAATAAATCAGTGGTGAAATGTGGATAACAACCTTCTCTGTAAAATCAACATGGATTGTGTTCCTGCAGAGAGCTGTCTGACAGGCTGGTTGAAGCCTGACTGCTTGCAGCCAGATTTTTTTCCCCCCCTTAAAAACAGGCTGGAGGAGTATCTTGGATCAGAGGGAGGCAAGGAGGTCTCTTCCTTTCATACACAGTTCTGCTGTGTTAGAAAATCAATAAGCAAGGTCCCGACCTCAGCATAACTTCAGGCATCATTCACAACTCCTCCAGAGTATGTTCTGCCCCTGCTTCCCTTCCAAAGGCACTCACCAGAAAGAATAGAGGCAGGAAGGTGAAGCCCAACACCTTGCCCAAGCCCAAAGCATGCCAGTCAGGTAGGAATCCAACCCTAGAATGAGGGCAGCTGCAGGGAGTTGGGGTCAGCTGAGGTACAGCCCAGCCCCACAGGAAGCATGGGGGAGAGAAACCATATGGAGCACAGAGGTGCTATAGATTAATATGCAAATTCCCACTTTATTTTTTTCACACCAGAGGGGAGGTTATCAAAAATAAAGCATGTGTTCTTTCTCTCCTTTCTTGCTTTAGCACATTGTTTTCTGTTAAATCTCCTGTTTTTAAATTTAAAAAAAAAAAAGTCACTTTGCCACACGTTTTGCCTCCAGTAGACTCCTCAGGCTGGCTAAATTGGGTGATTAAAATATAGGAAGGCCTCCAGATTCCCCTCAGGACTGTTTTTAATATCTGTAAAACTGCCACTTTGTCTTGCCAAGGTAAACACCATCGCATGCAGTTCAAAGGTGAGCAAGCCTAAATGTTTCCCTTTGCCTGAAAGGAATCTGCCTGGGGACCTGCAGGCCGTGCCGGAGGGGGACGCGCCGAGCCCAGCCGCTGCGCGGTGGCCGGAGAGGCATCTGTGTACACAACGCTAACTTCTCCCACACAAATACTAAAAATTTCTCATTAAAAATTATTGCTGTGTCAACATGCAAGGCCACCAGCCCCCAATCTGGAAAAAGCGTTCTGTTTTTTTTTTTTTCTTCCCCTTTGCTGGGAAAGCAGCGGAGGGAAAAGGGATGGGACGTGAGACCGGAGTCATCTGCTGCTGACTTTGGATCCCTGCGCTCTCTCTTGTCACTCAAGTTGAGATTTCCAACTGTTCCACTTCATCTATTTTCGTTCCTTGCTACCCAGATTTTCCCCCCCTCGCCTCCTTTGCTCCCTATCACGGAGCTTTATATGTACCTCACATGGCCCCGCCACTTGGCATTACTTTAAATGGAAATGCAATTTCAAGCCATCTTGTTGTCGTAGTGGCTGCAGCGCCTTTGGAGCAAAAAGATTTGCTGTTATCCAGACAAATCTACACAGATGCAGCTGTAAATCTGAATGTGCTCTACCCATCCATGATCGCTTCCACGGGCGGCCAGGAATTCATAGCAAAACAGCATGGGGACCAAGCATTTGATCAGAGCCAGCAAGACAAAATTCACATCCAAACTCCACCAAAGGTGACTCCGCCCCCCACAACACTGGGCATTTTGCTGTGACGCACCAAAAGAAAGTTTCAAAACACACTTTTTCATCAGACAGTGCAAAGGATGGAAAGATATCCCGGGGAATGAAAATACAGGATGGGGTGGAGAGGGCAGGGTGCCAGTAGTGTGCTGTGCAAGCAGCTGCCCTGCCTGGAGCATCCAGCCCAGGGGAGGGCTCAACAGCAGTTCCCAATGCCCCACTCTCCAGTAACAATGCTGCGATGCATGCAGGTTTGCGCCGAGCCGACATGAAATACAGCAACATGCAATTAACCTGATGTAATGCTATATATCAATAAGTTAAAAAAACCAACAGCTTGCTTTGAGGTCAGGCACCCACACACGCAACTCAAACAGTGGAGACCTAATCCAAATTTATTGGAGTTTGTAACAGCTGGACTTATGCCTCTAATACCTTTTAAGTGCCTCTTTTAACAGTGAACTGAGTGTGTCTTTCATTAAGGTGGAGTTGAAAGTATGTTAAGTTCATAAGCATGAAAATAGCCATTTAGTTCTCTTGGAGATTAATTCTGCCTTCAGTTTACTCTCATCGAACCCCATTAATGTCTGGGATTCAGTCTTCTGTGTCCCATTTGCATAAGCTCTGTTTATTATAAGGCCTCTTGATAATATAGAAGCATTAAAATATTTCTCTCCCCAAATCTATAGGCATTAATCTTGGAATCCTCCTAATGTCCTCAATTTGCCATCAAATCCCACAACAGAAACAAATGTGCTTTCTAATCAGCAATCTTTTCTCACTTGTAGGCCCCGATCCAACAAGCTTTTAAGCAAACAATTTACTTTAAGCAATGAGTAGTCATCCTGGAACCAATGGAACAGCTCGTGTGTTATGATGGATTGGGGCCATAGAAAATTGCCTTGATGAAAATGTCAATGCTCCCAAGAGCTGGTGAAAATATATTTTTATTATAAACACACGGAGGAACTGTTTTGATCTGAACATTATGGGGAACAAGCTTTGAACCAATGCTTTTTCACGGTCAGACCTAAACAGAAATTGAACACCGCCAGGCTTGGATGACAGTTTAAAAAGGCAGCCCAGAGCCAGATTGATGTTTGTATATAATGAAATTTAGTATTGATGTGATATGGACACTGTCCAGCCTCTAAAACTTGTTAGGGCAATGCACAGAATACGTGGAAAAGATAAAAATCAAAGGACCATGGGGAAAGTAAGTCTCAGTACTAAGAGGAAACATTGTTTTGAAGAGCTATTTTGCTGCAAACATTCTGAAGATAAGTTGCAGCCAGATGTAAAATACAGAAGTGACTGTGATGTGTAAGCACCATGCACAACCATCTATCACATGCAAGCTTAAGTCAGCAAATCAAAGCCAAGCCATTAACCAGATGTGAGTTAATAACTGGAGATGGGCTCACAATAGAGCCTTTACACAGACATCACTTTACCCCTGTACCAGTAGATGCCCAGGACAACAGGAACAGAGGTGAGGGCATCCCCACCTGCCCTGCCTGCAGGTGACTTTGGACAGCACTGATCCAAAGCAGTTGCACTCACTAAGACCTGATGGACAACACAGATGTGCTTCACTTTTCAAGTTGACATTTCACACGTGGAGTTCAATGCCCATATCCAGGAAGGTGCTGAGCCAAAGTGAGGAACCTCATGGGAAATGAAAATATGCAAATGCTAGAAATACAAGGCAGATAGCACTTCTGAGTCAGGTCTTGTGTACCTTCCCAGAGATGCAGATCCCTGCCATAAACCAGCCAAAAGTGGCTTAAGGTAGCATGGACTTGTTGCTTTTTTGGAGGACAGGGAACAGGGCAAGACAGGCTATGGCTTAATCCAGCTCAAAATGCAGTAGCTGTGCACACACCAGCAGCAGTCCCTGCACCCACAGCACCCCACATCAGCCAGTTCCTCCATACCAGGGACCTGTCTGGTTTTTTCACTCTCTGCAGGGAAAACACTCATTTGGTCTCATCTGCGACTCTGCTCTGAACTGCTGCTGGGCCAGGGGAAAAAAGGCAGAGAGCCAGAGAGGAGCGAGCAGTGCATCAGCCACAGAGCCACGTCCCAGCTGCAAATCAATTGTGCCCACGGGTTGTCGGGCTGCAGAGGCCAAGGAGGGAGTTTGTTTTGCTTTGCTTTTCTTAGTAAACCACAAGCCTATTTCCTAGCATGTTATCCTGGGAATGACAGGCAGGGCCAGGGCTGCCGGGTGCCTGGGAAGAGGCTGCCAAGTCCTGAGGATCACCATTGCTAATTGGCTCCTCTGAAACGAGCGTGACAGAGCCACATTTTCTCACCCGCGGGTTTCAGGGTTATATTTAACCAGCCGAGGCAGAATTAAATGTCAGCAGGGGTGGAAGGGGAAAAAAAGCAAAACAAAACAAACAACAACAAACAACAACAAACAAAGTGAGAACTTGTCATTAAGCCGGGGGGGTTCAGCGCTAAGCACGCTGTGGCCGATGCCCATGCTCAGGACTGGCAGGCATGGGCAACCCTGACAATGTGAAGGGACCAAGGGATTCAGCCCTTTAAAAACAAATACTTCAGCTGCAGATAATTTATTTTGAGTTTTAAGAGACACAGCACACTGGATAGGGAGGATACAGGTGCTGGGGACAATTACCCCTTACTGCTTTCTATGCTGGATGAGACAGGGACAGAAGCCTCCTTGGGCTGCTTCAAGACCCCACTCTGAGGATGCTTGAAAGCTTGTATGAGCTAAAACCATTTGGATACAGCACAGGAGACATTTGCTCTCTGCCAAGCCAGATTGCCAGACACTTGCAGTGGAGGCAAGGCAGCAAGGTACACAGACTGCTCTGGTTGCTCCTCACTTGCTTTGCTAAGGGGTAAAAGAACTATCATTATGTTGTCCTATCTTTGCATTATATGGTTTCATTACTCTCCTTCTCTCCACCAGAAAAAGAATATTTAGTCCAGGTAGCCTTTTCCTCCTTTTGTTGCCAAACAAGAAAAATGTCAAATCTTGGAAAAGCAAAACTCCAGGAAACCAAAAGCATCATTTCCAAATGCAAGGTTTTGCTTTCCAATTTGAAGCAAAGTATTCCAAACCTAGCTGCTTCCCTGAGTTTAAAACCTTGCTTTTTCAAGTCAAGATGGACATCATAAATGGAATCATTTGTTTTGAGACAGTTTAACCCTCTTCAAAGACATTATTTGGCACTACTGAGTCAGAACTCCTTATTCAGGGTGAGCCGGTTATTTTGGCTTTGTCATCTTAACTGCAGACCAAAAATCCTGAAAACCCAACAAGACGTTGACACATCCAAATTTCCTTCAGGTTGGCAGGTCTGTCTTCAAACCATCCCTTCTTAGATGAAGTTGGAAATATTAAGCTTGAGCTCATATGTCTACAGATTTATTTTCCTTAGCTCCCATCTTTAAAAATCTGGAGCCCATAAATAGGCTGGGTTTTTTCCTCCAGACTGCAACACAGCCTTTCAAACCAAACATTTGTAATTGTCACAGCTGTAATAAGTACAACGTTGCTTCAAAGGGATTACATTGGACTGTGGTTTTCAGTATTGCCTCGTTTTCTGTTGTGAAATCTCCTCACCATAAATTAACTTTGTTCTATTATCTTTCTGATACAATCTGCTTTCTGACAGATCGTTTGTATCTCAGCTCATTCCTGTTCCTTATTGACAGCTCAGAACACTGCTGAAGAGATAGGAGTTATTAATGTTGACAATGCTTGTAACAGAATCTCTTTTATCCAGCAATGTATCCTTTGCAGTGTTTTGATTCCCCCTTCCCTGGCTACTTCAAGAGGCAAAACAGCAAAAAAAACCAAACAAGCCATACAGCTAGACTTTCCTGGAACCCTTTTCAGCTCTTTCTGGAACATCTTTCTACATCCACTGAGGATGTTATGGTATAAGGTGTTATTCATATTGGACAAAACTACTAAAACAATAACATAGTGAAGGTTAAGTACAGTGCAATCCTGTTGGAAATCCAAGCATCGAATCAAACAGTTCATATTTTTGCAAAGTGACGTAAGCCTCGAATGCCAACCAAGAGAAGCAAGGAAGAAAATGAGCAGGATGCCTTATGCTCTAGCCAGTCTTCAGATGACACTTCCCCACTCACCACACAATAGGAGAGAAAAACAGGTACAAAGAGATTCAGTCCACCAAGTCAGACAGTTGCCCACTGACAATTACCTATCAGATTCCTGAACAAGTCTTCTCCATCCCTCTGCACCACAATCCTCAAACCACCCTTCCATTCTAGGTGAAGAATTCTGACCTTACATGTCTATTAAGCATTTTCCTGAAAACATTAAAATTGCACAAGGAACACAAGAGAAGGATTAAGCTGTCACACCTTTCCCTCTGCACCTTCTCTGCAGGAGCAAATATATTCCAGGCACAACTTCAGGAGCAGTGACTGTAGATATACCAGGGACAGAGGATAAAACACCTCTAAAATCAGTGTAATTCTCTATTCAGGTTCCCCTGCAAAAGTACTTTACAGCCACTTTGAGTCTACACTGCACAAGATATGAGGATTTAATGACAGATTTAAGGAAATCTGACTTCTAATGAATAGGAAAAGACATGCGTAAGGAGCACAGCCCCCTCCAAACTCCCATGTTTTCTAATCTCCCGTGGTGCATTGCACTGAGGCTGCCAGAGGCAGCAGAAACATCAGATGTCCAGGACCAGCTCAGATAGTCCCAAAATAGAGCAGGAATTACTCCTGCATCCAGACAAAAAGCCACATTTCCATCTGAAGGATGAGATTTTCCCATTGGTCCTGTACCAAGGGAACCATTGGGAATGCAGCATTCCTGACAGTACACCAGGAGATGACAGACAGTGTTTCCCTCAGATCTGCTTGTTTGCTTTGACCAGCTTCCACCTCCTTATCTTACTTCCCAAACCATCAGGCCCTATTTCTTGGTATCTTTAGCAGTAGGCTCTTAAAGCTCAGGCAGCTTGCCTTCCAGTAAAGTCAATAGTACCTTTTCCCAATTATCTGGAGCTCTCAAGAGTCCTCTGCTATTACTAGAGTGGTTTTCATTAATGGCACTAGTTCCAGGCTGCAGGAGGATGGAGTTCAGCACAGAAGTTGAGCAGTTCTGGACTGAGTGAATGAGAAACCCTGTAACACAGCTAAAAGTACCCACAGGGTAATGTATAACTTTACTGTCAAGCCCTGAAATAACATGACCAGCTAATGAAATAACAAAATAAACTTTGTTTTAATTAAAATTAAGAACATTTTATCTCTCTCATTTTAGTCTTAAACAGGGGCAGTTCAAAAGTCATGATGGAACAAATGGAAAAAAAAACATTTGCAAAGCAAAGGGCAAGAGGCAAGGGCAACGTGACCAGGTTAGGAATGATCTGTGCCACAAACTGTTGGCACGATCTGTCTGAAAGCAGCCTGGAGCAGATGTAGGTGAAGTAAATTCCTAAAGAAACAAACCAAAAAAGTCATCCTCCTGAGTCCACTCTACCCCCAGATTCAGACAGAGGGGAAGAGATGCTGCCATCCTAAGAGGTCTCTCTGCAGTCAAAGCCACAGAGCATGAGTTCCTCAAAGCCATTTGGACCCAAGAATGACAAGATCACATCATTCACTTTGACCTCTAACTGCCAATCAGGAGAGGCAGCACATCACCACAGCCAGGCTGATGGGGCAGTGCAGGAGTCTGCAGGACATCTGACCCTTACTGCACTAAACAATAGCAGCCTTTCCAACTGCACAAACCACCACAGGCTCTGCCTTGTTGCTTGCACATGTGGGGAGTAGAGCTACTGTCCCCAGGAGGCTTCACTCATGACAAGTTGTCTTCACCCATTGGCAGCAGCCTGCTGCCTAGCACTGCTCCCACTGTGCCAGCAGCCAACAATGCACTCTTGAAGCTGCCACCCGTGAATCTGCAGCATGAAGGCAAGCCTGGCCCCCTGCTGTGCTCACACTGCCTTCCTGCCAGCTCAGTGCTGTATGTGCCCAGCTCCCAGAATCATTAAAGTTGGAAGAGGCCATTACAATCACCTAGTCTAACCATCAACTCATCCCCACCATGGCCACCAACTGAGTCCCTCATGCTATGAGGAAAGCAGGTGGGGTGAATCTGACCCCCTGTTCCTCATCTGATGCTCCACACCATCCAAAACCACTCTGAGTGCATGATTTCACTGCTCCTTGTACTATTAAAGCCAAACACCATTTAACAACAATCCTCACTATTCTTGTCTTTCCTGCTCTTTATTCTACAATGGATTGTTCCTTAACCATTCTCAAAAGCCCTGGAGGCATGCTACAAGAGAGACACTGTTGTGCTACTCACTCCTGCCATGGCTACTCAGCATAGCAATAAGCCTGACCCAAAACAACCTAGTGGAATAAGGGCTGTTATAGAAGCATCATGCACACGAGAGGAGAAGAGGGAGAGTTGGTATAAATATTTACCAGCTTTCCTTTCATATTTAACACACAGAAACACTCTGGCAAAAGGTATGGTGCAAAAAATATTCCATATTTGTCTGTTTTAATGAACAATGGAGTTATGCAGAGAGCTAGACTATATGATCAGTGTCTGATGGAAAGCAGAAGTTACCCAAGGGAAACAGAGCCTCTTGGTTGAGATCCCAGTTCTCTCAGAAGATCTCCAACAAGTTTTCAACAGTCTCAATATAAGCTTTTAAAAACCAGTTTGATATCTAGTCCTGCTGCAAAGGAGACTTGAGGAACTTTCTGGTCTTTTAACACATCATGTATACATCATCACTATATCCCCCCCAAAGGCATGGATGAATGCATCTGCACAGGATGCTCACTTGCTCTGAAAGGGATCCAGAAGATGGCAAGCCTTTTGTGGTCAAGAATTTAATTAAGCTTTAGATCTCCTTGGTCTGCTCATTGGATCAAAGAAGGCTGCTCCACCATCGCATCCAAAAGTCAAAACTTCCCAGTTACAGTGCAGCCTGTCAATAACCAAGCAGGACTGAGACACAAAGCTATGGTAAGGTCTTCATGCCAGATTCAACGTTACAGATTAATTCTTTCAACACAATCTAATCTCCAAACACCATGAACTACTACGTAAAGCAAATTAAGGATACTTACTTCTTAAGTAACCATGGTAGGTGTCTCAAACTGGGAAAGACCAAAGGTTCTTTGATGCTGTGGCTGCTTTGTTTCCAAGCAAGAACAGCTCAAAACTGCTTACACATATTACAATCATATCTAGAGACTCTTCATGCAAAGCACGTACTGCCCATGACAAATATCAGATGTCCATTAAGAAGACAGACATCCAAAGCCAGAGTAGGAAAGATTAGGGGAAGTGGTGCAAAAGGAAAAGTGCAGAGGACTGTGGAAGAAAGCCTCAGAAGCAAATAAACAAATTCAGGATGTTAAGAAATAAGAAGCGATATAAAAATAACACAGAAGGTCAATCACCAGTGATACGGTTCATTATTCAAAACCTGCATATCTTAAACAATCTTAAACTTATTCAATCCAATAACAGCAACAATTCTCATTATACACTTACTATAGGGAAGTATTATTTCAGCATTGGCTTACAAATTGTCTCTTTCTCAAACTCATCACAGTCTTAATACAAGTAAATCTCTGTGCATGAAATATGAGCCACTGGCAGCTCTAAGACTTGCTTTTCATCCCAAGCCTAATGGGCAAAGCACTGTGATTTCATTTCACAAGCTTTTCCAGCTGAGCTCAGAGTCGACTACTTGCCAGAGCCTGACTCTTGCAAACAGTCTTGCAGAGCCACTGAACGCACAGGTCCAAATCCATCAGTGGTGCAACTCCAGCTAACCTGAGAGTTTAGGCCAGAGATCAGTTTGTTCCAAAGCATTAAAAGATAGATACATCTTTTGAGACCGATGATTACAGAACATTGTCATAACACTTAAGAAATTATGGTATGATAATTAAAAGCTGTCAAAAATATATGTATGGACCTGCCCATTCTTCATTTGGATGTGCACAAGAAGCCAATTTACAAGAGAAACCTCACCAGAGCTCTGCAGCTCCACAGAAACGTGAAATGGCTCTCCAGCCCAGTGGAACATGCTTCTTCCCATCTCCAGCACAATATTCCTGGTCCCTCAGTAGAGCTTAGCAGTGTTCCCAGGATCAGCCACTGAACGAAAGCATGTAGTTCTCATTTTAAACAGCATCAGGTCTTGGTGGCCCTCTCCAAGAATGGTCCTTTTAGTTATAAGCTCTCCTAGAAGAACTAACTTTAGCAAAAATAAGCAAAGGCCCTACAGAGCTTCACAGATGCCAGGGTTCCCCCATAACCAAGAGAAATGAGATGCCACATGTATTGAAATGATATATATATGTTAAATAATACTGAGTTTAAACCATTGCCAAGATGAGGTACAGACATCTACTGGAAGGTTAGAAGTTATAGACTATAGGATAGAGCAAGTGAGGCTCTGATCCCAGTTCTACTCAACACATGCTTACAGAGAAGTCAGACTTCCAATCACTTTCCCATTCCAAGGGCATTTTCAGCCTTTGGGAAGTCTCTCCCTGCAACATGGAAGAGGGAAAGCTCCAGCAGGAGAGACAGGACCTTATTCCCTCTGTGGAAATATCAGAAAGCAGGTCCTGGTCCCATGGTGATCACAACCAGTGGCCTGCAAACTCTATGTAACCCAGTAGAAACCTACAACCCTCCCAGAGAGAGGTTTGGAGCCCCAGCCACATCCCAATTTCATGCATTAACCAAAGGGCTTCTGGGGGAGTCATTCCTCACAGAAATCACAAGGAACACAATTTACTTTAAAAGCTTCATTGCTGACAGAGCTGTAATTCCCAAACAGGGATAAGGGGGACAACAGCAAGAAAATGGATTGTCAAAGAACTCTCATAGTACTTTAAGTGCTTTGTTGGATCTGGATGCAAAGGAATTAAAGAAATGATGAAAAGTAAGGACAACACTACAAAACATATTAGAATAATTTCAAACCTTGGCAAACACATTTTGGTTCCCATTGCTTTGATAATATATCATAAAGTGTCAGTAAAAGCATTGTACAATAGCCTGTACAAATAACATCTTGCAAAGAAATACCTCATCACTGCATCACTGTTTAGCTGCAGGAAAACATGAATTGACAGCAAGCTAAGTGCATTAACATGAGGAGGTGCCAGACTGCTCAGCAGAGCAGTAACAACTAAAAATTCCAGTCATTTAGTTTATACTCTGAAACTGATGGGCAAGAAATGTCCACAGTTACTGTAAGTTTTTCACAGTGCTCAAGATGATACTCGGTTATTTCATTTTAAGCTGATTACACAGAACATTCAGAAGGTCTAGGGAAAGTAATACTTGTTTTCAGAAGAGCTACATGGAGAATTCATTGACTCTCCCCATAGAGCTCTTCAGTTCTTTACGTTTTAGCAAAGAGCTGGCAGTTGCATTCAAAAGCAACATGAATTTTGGCTACATCTCTAGAAAGCTAAATAAGGGGAGAGTCTCTTGACTTAATTTTAATCAGATCAAAACCAACACAAGGGGAGAAAATGTAAGGCTTCAATGAGAGGGAGCAGCTCTGACACCAGTGCTTCATCTCAGATGGTCTCAGTTGAAAGAGCAGTGTTAACAACCACATCACATTTCCTGTTTGCTCTGCAGTAATCGTTAATGGGGTGAACCCGGGAGAGGATGGACATTGCTTCCTTCATCCTTTGAATCCTGAGTTGCCAAGACAGCTCTGAATCCTAGCTTAAGCTGCCCTGCTTTCTAATTGCCTCTCATGGAGATGCTGAGCTCCATAGTCAGAGGAAGTCATGCAGAGGTAGAGAAAGGTCATACTGTGATAAGGTAGAGACAGCCTGAGAGCAGAGTCAGGAGAGCTGTGGGAAGCATTAGGATAGAGGCACTAGCAGCTCTACCCACAGCCACTCAGGGATGCTCAAGGGCAGAACCAGGGGAAGGTTAGCAGTCCCTCTCCACTTGCATCCCCACGTACAGCAACCTGTGTATTGCCACAGTCAGTTACAGCACAAATAGGAGAAGTATTTGTAAGCATTCAACTTACCCCAGCAAGGGGCAGGTAGAAAATACCCTCAACTTTGGGAAATTATATACCAGTTATTCCTTCCTCTTTGTTTCATCTACATTTCTAATCTTCGTTTTGAAATGGCAGAAGACAGCAACAGCAAGTAACAGCAAGCTGCATATTTTACAAATATCCACTGAACACAGTAGCAGGCTGTGAATGTCCTTAGAACATTCTAAACTTAGGATCTAAAACAATTCCCACTGGAACCTTTCCATTTATTCAACAGTGGATGGATTGGGATGTACAGTGCAAGGATGAGCAGGGGAAGGAGGCTGCCAGTTGGAGTTGCCTTCCCAGCTCATCCACAAAGTCACAGCCCAACAACACCTTCATCTCCCCATAACCATCCCCTATTCATCCCATCTTTGAGAACAACCTTGAGCCATTTTAGCTGTTGCAGCTCTTCTCAACATTCACTCTTTTGAAAAAGGGATTTTCTCCTCTCTTTAGATCTCACAGACCAGAAATGAAGCCTGAGAAAGTCCATCCCAAAAGGGAACAACTTGGAAAGGTATAAATATCTAAGAGCTGGGCTCGTAGGCTTTGCCAGAACCAGATTGCCCAGGCTCTAACCACATTCCATTTGCATCCCAAATTCCTGAAGAAAAAAAACTCCACCTCTCCAGGATGCTCTGAGAGGGAAGGTGAAAGGCAGCTAAGCGTTAACAGCTTGTTCTATGGGATCAGGGCCTCCATCGAGGTCAACGAGGCTCTTTATTCCTGGAACAGCTCCAGCCCTGGCCACCCTTGAAACCCGGGAACATAGCCACCTTTGCCCCACCTTCCTCAGCCGTGCCAAGCCCAGACTGGCCACCACCCAGATATGGGGCCACCGATTCTCATTTTTTTTTTAATATAGAATTAAGGAAAGAGAGAGGAGAGAAATGAAGACATGGGAATGTCAGGTGGCTCTGCCAAGGCCACATGGCACACCAGTGGCAGAGCTGGCACCGCACACAGGAGCGCCTGTTTTCTACGCCAGTGCTAAAGCATCCAGACCACCCTGCTGCCTCTAAGACCACACTGCCTCTGTGAAATGTGTGGAAATTCACAGGCATTTTCCCTGATTTTTACAGGGATTTTTCTTTGTTGTTGTTGTTGTTCCACACTTGGCTTACAGCTGTTTGCCAAAATCAAATTGCTGAGGTGTTTCTGTCTCTTTAAAACTTCATAAACAGACAGTTGGACAAAAAACATCAGTGCATTACAGCTGTGGTGGGGGATTTTTTTTTTTTAAGCCATGGTGGGCTAGAAGGGAGAAACCCAAGCTGAGGCACAGCCCCAGCCCCCTATCCTCACAGGCTGGGACTCACAGCCACACAGCAGGCATCAGTCCTTGCCCCATCATTTGGCATGGGGTGCACCACGGAACCAGACTCATCTCTGGGCCTTCCCAACAGTGCCATAGCATTTTGCCACTGCAACCACTGTTTTCCCTTAGAATTAAGGAATAAAACTCAGACATTTCAGTCCCCATTCCAGTCCTAGCTGGCTGCTGCAATTTGCTGTGTTTCAACAGCATCTCATCGCTTCCCACCGAACCCACGGATCTTCCCTACTCACCAACCCCCCAGGGCACATCAGGTGCATCAGCAGAACATGGAAAAAATATCCAGACTTAACCCCAGGCACAGGCAACACCACAAGGAAAGGGAAAGTACATAGAGTAGATGCAACTATTTTTAATTCTTTAAGAAAAAAAATAAGCAATCTATTCCTCTGCAACCCAACCACATTCTGCAACTTGCCACTGGGGGTCTGCACAGCAAACAAAAGGTTAAACAAACAAACCCCAAGCAACGTCTCAGGCTTGCCAGATGCAAAAATGCTTTCAGGCAGTGACATTTCTCCTTCCCCAGCTGTAGGTTCATATTTTTAACGTCAGATTGCAAAAATAATAAGAAAAAAGCAGGGGGGAGAAGGGAAAAAGCAAACATTCAGCACTCACAACTGGTTGGGAAATGGACTGGAAGGCTGTGTGTGTGCATGAGTGTACACTTCCCTCTGGCAAAGCTGGCTGGTATGTGCAAGGTTCTGAAAACCTGTCCTGACATCAGCAGAAGTGTGAGCAGCAATACCTCTCCCATGCTGGTTCATGCATTTTCTCCTATCTCACTTCATCTCTCACTAAGCTCAAGTGAGGCCGCGCTATTGCAGATTTATCGCCATCTGAAAAACATTAAATATCTCAGGGTTTCAAATATTTGCAGACAGCTGAAGAAGTGGCTGTGATGGAACTGTCTCTTTCTGGCATAAAGCTATCAATTTTCCATGAAAGCTGAGGCCCAGATTTTTTTATTTTATTTTTTACCTCTGGTAAAACACTGTAACAAATGACTTATTCCCCTTTTAGCAAACACAAGGGAAGCAAACAGTCATTATTACCAAATGTGTGCACGCACAAGTAACTAAGGGAAAATAAATCCCATTTGAAGGTTAATTAACTAAGGCAGGGTCACAGCTTGACAATCTGCCCTCAGCAAAGGGGAAGCACAACATCGCCGGCTCTACGAAGCAGAGCTGTAATGAATTGTGACTTGGGGCTTGTCTATGCATGGAAATCACCATGCAGCAAGTTAGGGGCTGAGTTTACAGCACTTGCTCTGCATTTATGGCATTAGACTCTTTGTACTAATTAGGAACTAGTTTACTCCATTTACCTTGTGACAAATGCTACTTCGCACAGAAGACCCATCAACAACTTGCTTTTTGCCAGCACCTCCAGCAAGTCTAAAGTTCTGAGGGAGGGAGAGACTGAGGTAAACACTCAGTGCTGGCACATTCTTAAGGGCCTCAAAAGCCCCCAAGTTTGGACAGAAACAAGTGTGCAACAGTGTTTACATCTGGACTTGAGTGAAAGCTGAGGTTGAGTTCGTGGAGAAGACTGGTTGCATTTGTCCTCCTAGCACCCTGTTCAGCATGCTTCCCAACCCAGCCCTGCCCAGGTTCCTCTTGCAGCCTTTTGTGCCCAGCAGAGCAGGAAAATCCACAGCAGTTTGACCAAGGAGGCTGCAGACAGTCAGAGAAGTGGTGGAGGAGAGCACAGCATAGTTCTCCTCTACCAGTTTCCTAAAGAGGACCACCTGGCTCAATTCCATTTTGCCTGGCTCCTTGGCCAAGCTGAAGGGCACCAAGCCAACATCAGGCCACCTCAGAGCCAAATACACACCTACCACCAAGTCTTAGAGGGTGGTAGCAGAGATCCAATACGAAGTTACTCAAATCACAACTTACTTAGCAAAGCATGCCTACATTTACAGCTTATTTCTCCACTTATCAGGGAAGATGGCTGAGTTTCAAGGGGGATATGCAAGATGCAAAACCCATTTCCTTTCCAGTAGGGTCCTTCACAGTGAAACAGGCCACCCAGTTGGGGATACAACATGCAGTGGGCTAAAAGCTCCCCCTTTTGGGGATGGCCCTTTGGAGACAGCTCTAATACAGGGAGGTGGTGTCTGACAGACACTTATCTGTGTTAAATCCAAGATTAGCCATCATTTCTGCTCTTCTCTCTCACCTGCCCATGGAGCTAATGAAAGGGGTTCACTATTAACACTGAATCACGCTCCACCCCTTGGGATCTGAAGAACTGCTGCAGCAGTCAGGAGGTAGCAAATAGAAGTCTGCTAATTTATTCATTTTGATTTTCCTCCTCCAAATGTGATCATTTCACAAAGCCTCCAAGATATCTGCCTCACTGAAAAGGAAGTGCTTAAAGCCAGCTCAGCCACGAAGTGAGCACTGCTGAAAGCTCCAGTCAACTGCTGAAAAGAAAGCATTCTCCCCAGCGGCCCAGAACCCGAAAGGAGATAAAACCATCAGAAAAGAAACTGCTGAAATGAAAAACAGGAACAGAAGCAACAAAAAGACAGACCTGATCCCAAGAGGCACTAAGCAAAACATATGGAAATCTCAGCTGATCTGTCAGGAGATGCACTCCTACCCGATGCCTGATAGCATGCTCTGAGCACCTTGTAGCAGTCCTTCAATACAGAGCATCCCAACCAATGTGCCTACATGTATACATAAATAGGCATCTATTACTCATTTATTTATGTTTAATCTAGAACTGCCCTCTCTCTCACCAACTACTCTCAGTCTCAGCACTGAGATTAAGTATCAAGAGTTTCTACAATGATTGCATCTAACTACCAGCCCTGGCCAACTCCCTATGAAACAGATACAAGACAATCTTCCATCATAACCCATCAGATGAAACCTTTCACCAAGATGCACTATAAATTTAGAAGAAACACCGGTGGAAAGGTAACCTGAGACTTTAGTTTTAATTTTAATGGTCTATTTTCAAGTAGAGATTCACATTCACCTCTGGATATAGATTACAAGCCCATGAAAACATAGATGGCCCCTTCTCCACAAAACACCTTGAGTGTAAATAGGTATAAAGCTACATACTCTGCAGGCTGGTCCCATGATGTCACTGCCCACTGATGTGTGCATAGTGTCATATGTTTACCTACTAAAATATAAACAATATTTATGTAGGAGTCCATTTATGAAGCAGTGTTTATGCAGAAATGGAAGAGACTTTTGTACAAGAGAGGGGAAAGTTAAAAGGCCTGCATTGCTGTGCTGATTTACAGGCTGACTGACTTAATTAGTATTTGAATACGATTATTTTTGAGGGTTGTGGGTGGTCATTCACAAGGGAATGCCAATATCTTCATTGGAAGGCTTTTCAAATATTTTATACGCTCATATAATTTTGTAAGAAGCTTAAATACTCGAAACTGCCAAAACATCAAAACATCCTTTCTAGGAACATTTATATTGCACCTCTGTACAAAATACCATGAGAATGGAGAAAAAGCATTTATTCCTCCCTGAAAGGGCAAAGCTGATACAGCCATTACTCAGACACACAGTCTGGGGGAACAGAGAGGTTCAGCATCCTCCACCACAAGAAGGAACATGGCCTCCATTGATGCCATCCCACCCTCTCACACCCCCACCCTCCTCATATTTCTATGCTGTGCGCTCATATAGTCTCATTCTTATTTTAAGAGCATTAATATATACATTTGAAAACCCAAACCATTAAAAAGTAGTTGGCTCAGACTTTTACTGGAACACGTGCACAAATATGTTGTTTGGATATTTTTACGGCCATTAACTTTTCCATATATAACCCAGACCTCCCATTAGGTGTTGTGAACTGGATCGCCTCTTTACTTGCCAAGTTATATTTCAATTAAATTAAAGTCACCTTTGGTCCTAATGAACCCTTGTTGTTTGCCTAATGCCATGATTAATTCCAGCTGCAAGAAGTGGTATTGGCCTGGGTGGGTACTGTGCTGAAGATGCTGTTTCTCCTCTGAGATTTATGGGTGCTGAAGAAGGCTTCATAACTCATTCCTGAGTATATTATGATCCAGGCTGTAAATAGACTTGATTTGTGCCCTCAAAAAGATGGTTACAATAGGAAATACTTCTGCACTTGTCTGCAGCCTGGGATGTTATGAACTAGGAATCTCCTTAAGTTTGTTCCTACAGTTAGAAAATTTAACATTTGGACACTGATGCCCACCACTTATCTTGCAGAACTCAGCAGACAAAGAGATGGCCACAAAACCTTGAACAATCACATGGTGATAATAGCAAAACCAGAAGGGATGGCAGCCTCCATCCATACCCTATAGAAGTGAAAGGTTAACTTGGACCTTTCTACCTCAGCAAACCAACAGAACCCAAAAGAGAAAAACATGTAGGGATCATTTTTTCCTATGCTCTAAAGTGTTGGACTCTGATTCCAGGGCTAATGATTTACTCTGAACTAAGGAGTGACTACCTAACATTGAAAAGCAGCCTTGAAAGCAAAACCATGGGCCACTCCAGATTTCTCACTCATACATCTAGCCATGAAGGGCTGCAGAAGAGGACTGCTCTCAATATCCATGACCTCATCATTCAGTGTCATTAGGATGGTCTTAGAGATCTTCAGGTGATGCAAACATGAGAAAGATAGCTGTGATCTAAAAGCCACCAACAGCACAAGGTCTCAGCTTTGCCGGAAGGGCGCTGCATCCAGATTCCTGGTGCCCCAGCACTTCATCTTTCTGTAGAGCTTCCTACAGGGTTAAGGTTTCCATGATCAATAGACACTGATGAGCCTGTCCTTCACAGCAATTGCATTTAGTCACCCTTCCACCCCACCTTATGATCATTACATCAAAAGGCAGAGTTTCACCATCTTATTACTTGTGGTGTTGCAAAGGCAGGTGCATGCCATGGCACAGCACTGTGCTGGAGGACTTTTATCAGCTCTGCAAACAGTATCTGAATTCTGACTATACCACTGCATGAGATTCTACAAGCCCAGAAAATAAATCACAGTTCAGAGTAGAATAAGAGGAGATTTCACTACAGAATAGAAAATTAATAATGAAGAAGTAAAACCACCCAACAACAAAATGCTTTAGGATTGCATCTGTGAGATGATACCTGCTGCTGACATCCCAAGCAGGATCAATTGTTAGGAGAACCCCCCTAAATTTAAGCCCAGATAAATCAGGAATAGTTCAAATTGAGTTTAATACAGAGAGGAAAATAAGGTCCAGAATTTGAGTGTCCAGGGTAGAGCAGATGAATATCCATTAGTCCAAGATTCAGAATAGTCTTCATGCAACATTCAACACAAACAGTCTAAGTGCAATAAAAGAAGTTGTATAATCACCAAAGTCAGTTCCCATGATTTCCCTGGCATCTGCCTCACCTAAACTAGTATTGCATTTGAGCAAGAGCAAAAAAAATCCAGAGCCAAACCATGGTACATATAACTCTGAAAAAGAAATACAGAGGTTCAATAGGATTCAGACAAACCCAAGAAAAACCATTACAGTGTGGAAAGTATTTGCCATTAAAACATTTTTCATTAAAAGTGGCATTTCTAAACCTTCTAGCCTGCTGAAAAGCAATACCAGCTTCACATCAGAAAAATCTGTATGAAAAATTTCCATTGCTATAATTAACTTCTAAGCTGAGGTTGTATTGTTCCCCTTTTGCAGAAAATCTCAGCAACATTTCCAAGGTTTAAAGGCAGCCAAAAAGGTGTCCCATCCCATTTTCAGGAGAAACTTGTGCCCACAAGGTATCAAGGAGAGCTTTAACCTATACAGGATAACTCTGTGTAGTTTAGTTATTAGTTACAAGTTACTCTGCCCCACTGAAAGCATATGAGAATAAATTTGATGCTGGCGTAGCTAGCAAGTGCCCTGTTGGTCAACAGCTGCCACAGGACTACAACAGACTCAGAAATAATGCAAGAACCAGACCTGTACAGCACACTCCTCCTTCTGATGCACTTTCATCTGCAAACTTCATTACTGAATTGCAAAGTGTGATGTGAAAAGCCTACAGAATGGAAAGGCCTCCAGAGGGAAACTGAGAGGATACCCAAGACACTCCAGCAAACCACACACCCCCAGTCTCTAACAGCTGAGTTTCAATCCTGCCATTTCTCCAGTAGAGACCCTCACTCATGGATTGGTGTCATTCAAATCTTTCATACTAACAAAGCCACATCATCAAGCTCGTCTTGCTAAGATGAAGACATTTATGAAGACATTTAACTCTTCTCATCCTTACAAGATGAGTCTAAAAACCACTGATGCAAGTTTCATTGATTTCTCCATTTCCTCTAGAAATACTGGACACGCTCACACTTAGATCCCTTGATCTATTATTGAACTTCAGACAGAACTACTGTGAATTAGATGGGGAGGCAGCAGAAGCAGAGAATAAAAGAAAGCAAGCCTATTTCACATCCTCAAGAGAAGCCAATTCCCATGCCCCACAGACATGGAAATACAGCCAGCTGACCACAAACAGCTCAGAAACAGATGCATCTGTAGATATTCTTGCCCAGAAAATCATTAGGAGATTAGGGAATGAGACACAGCTTGGCACAAGGATATAGAAGATGTAAAGGTTGCAATGATAATATTTCACTGGACTCATTGCTCAGGAAAGCCTTATTTCCCTTTGCTAAAGCAAAATTGCCTTACATTTTAAGAAACAGGTCAGAAGCAGCTTTACAGTTTAAGCTGGATATTTTCAGAGTAGAGCTCTGGAGCTCATATGCCAAGAGCTGGTCAAGAGATTACAAGGCAGCTGGTCTCATTCCCAGCAGAAGACATCCTGCCTAGATACAAGGCATCATCTCAGCTCTTCTGCTCCAAAACCAAGCACATCAGAAAAGTGCTCATCCCCACTCTGCCAGACCCCACAACACCAAATCTAATGTTGCCTTCTGAATCAAAGCATAGCCAACTTAAGCAGTGCCCATTTCTGCAGGCTCTGGTCTCCAGGATATAGAGCTGAAGTTGCCAAGGATGAATTCTCCTTATAAAAGCCATGTCCTGTTTTGCTTCTGAATCTTGGCCCAGCAAAACTTGATCTTTGGCACATCTCCCCTCTCTCTACCACTTAAATATCACTGACACATGTAATTAACACCAGGTTGAACACAACCACTCCAGCATTTTAAGGAGTCTGGTTTCAGCTCTCTGATTGTGCCAAAGATGAGTAACAGACACCAGGACAGAGCAGGGTCAAGAAATATCTGCTGAAAGTTTTTCGCTCTATCAGTGAGAGATTTAATCCATATTTTAACAACTAATTAAAAGATCGTTAGGACTACTGCCTCTGGTGGTGTACAGCCTATTTAGAACACAGGAAAACACACAGAGAACAAACATATTTCAGATAGAGAATAGAGTACTACAGAATACTACATAGCCTTAAGTGATCTCCCCAACCATCTAAAAATCAGACCTAAAGTTGAACAGTTAGGATCCTGACAGCTCACTGAGGAGATAAATCAGTCAAAAAGAAAATCAGATCCCATTTCTCCCTATGAAATATCTCCATTCCTTCTCAAACCAATGCCAGTACCACATCCAGAGTCCTGGAGAAGCCACTGAGTGATGTTGTTAGACAGTGAAGTAACATGAAGTTTACAACACTGTATGCACTCCCCAGTGTTCAGTAGCCCCAGATTGAAGCTGTTTTTCTTCCTAACTCACAGATCATCTGGTGAAGCTTCCAGCTACATGGAAATGCACATTAGATGACAAGCACAGTTTCTACTCTGCTTACAGTTGAGCCCATCCAGAAGGAGGCATTCCTAAGAATCACAGAAACTGCAACACATCCTTCCTTCAAGAAAAGAAGTTTTTCAGCTTAGTTCTGCAGAGCTGAAAGACCCAGCTTGTTGAGTTAGTGTTTAATTCACTTCCAGCTACACCTGATCTCCAGAGTTTGTTCACCACTGAGAAACACCTGTAGCAAATTACCCACCCATCCTACAGCAACATGGTAGGATAGGAAAAACTCAGACTTCAAAACTGTTTCATGCACTGCTGGAACACCTCTTCTCCCACTATAGAACACTGCAAAGAAATGAGACTCACAGATGTTATTCAGTAGGTTTATTCCCAGCAAAGCCTCAGATTTTGTTGTTTTAACGATCCCATAAACTTGCATTATTAAGTGGTGCAATTTAGCAGGCATCATAGTAAGTGTATCTAGTCCCTTATCTCCAGAAGTTTGAATGCCATTACTGAGAGGTCTACACAACAAAATGACACTTAGCTGCAAACAATTCACATCCCAATAAGTTGTTTAAACAACAAAAATGCACAAAGAGCTCTTTTAAAACACCAATGGTAAAAATAGGGGTAACTGCCATCCATGTCACAACTACCCTCAAATTGAGAGGAGGACACTCATTTATCAGACAGAGAGAAAACAAGCCCTAAGCAGCACTGCAAAGAACTCAGCCAGATGAAGTTGTGAAACAATACAAGAGAACTAAGGTCATCAGGAAAACAGTCACAAGTATTACAGCAAAGCTATGACAATAAATATATTGCAACAATCAACTTCAGCTTCAGACTCATCTCTCCAAGATGAGAAACACTTCTTCACTTCTGAATCCATGACAAACAGACATTTTCCCCAAGGTTTCTTGAAGGCAACACTACCCAAGCTGTTCTATCATTTTCTCTTGATTTCAGGACCTATCCTTCTCTCTTGATTTTAGGACCTAAGTAGTGCCACCAGTCACATTTGCCACAAACTAGCTGGCTGCTTGCCACAGCTGTTGGAGCTTTTCTTTTATTAACAATAAAGCACCCTACCTTGTAATCCAGGTGCAAGTTGTTATATCCTGTTTGATCACAGATCCCACCTGCTGGCAGCCTAGAACCTGAGCAAAAAAAAAAAAAAAAGAGTCAGGTTGCAAGTCCTAATGCTCCATTCCATCCACCCTCTAATTACCCAGCTTAGTCACTAAGATCTTTCTAAAGAAAATTCTGGTGGGTACATGAAAGATAGACCATCCCAGCTACAGCCAATGTCTTTGCAAACGGGTAGAGGAATCCAGGGTAGGTTCTTCTCATTCTCAAACGACACCCAGATGGATCCTGCTCCTGCAGATGGGGGCCGACACTTCAGGCTGATTCTATTAGCTAACACCTTTCACCTGGGATACTCATAGCTAAGCCTAAAATGGATCTACTGGCAGTGCTCACCCCTTGCTGTCATATTGCTGGCACCTAGCCCTACCCCTGAGCAATAAAGCAGACAAAAGAAAAGGAAAATTATGGGATGGACACTAGGAGCAGCAATAGACTCCTGCTACAGTTTCAGACCCTTCATTTGCAAATCAGTTCTGGCTGACAGCACGGCAATTGGGCCACAAAAGTCTGCCGTCTCCAAGGAGAAAGACAAATTACAGCCCTGTTCCCATTGCTTACTTTTTCACGTTCAGCACTAAAAGCTTTATTCAGACGACAGTTATTTCATCACTGACTCACAGCACAGGAGGTTTGGAGGTTCATTAGGAGAAAGGAGGCATGGCTTTCCAGCAATACATCTCCAGTGCTCCACCTAAGAAAAAAAGATGGACATTGAAGCAAGATAGAGTAACGGAAAGATTTCCGAGCATACAGGGTGAATGCAGTTTAGGACCCTGTAGCAATTGGACAGATCAACAAAACAGAAAGGCATTACAACAAAGGTGCAATGATGGAAGGACTAGCATGATATAAGGTATAAAGAAAAGGAAGAAGTCTGCTTACCCATATCAGAAGATTCCAGGTTCACAATGGAAAACTTCACTAAGGAGGGATCTCCAGAAAGAGATCTTTCCCCAGTGGCAGTCAGCCCTTAAATGGGGTCTGAGAGAGGTGCAGCCAGGCTCCACCCCTTCTGATCACACAGCTGAATTGCCTTCACCTGTGCTCCCAGGGCTGAGCCAGTCCTTTCCCCAGGTGCTCAATCAGTGGTTCAGGCTGTGACTCAGCAGTTCCAATACAGACCCTCAAGAAAGACTGAAGATATGCTGCCAAAATTAGTTTTAAAAAGCAAAAGTTCCATTTCACCAAAACAGAGTTTTTAACCTATGTATTTCACAAAGGAGCAACACCTATCTCAGAAGTAACTGTTTTATAAATAATTTTATCAAACAGACTGGGGCAGATGGACTGGTTTTCTAGGACTGTTTTTTTTTTCTTCTGTTTATCCTACCATCTCAGTATGGAGAAGGAAGAAACACTGGCTACACACAAAAAGCTCAGTTCATGCCTTTTTTTCTCCCCATTAAAAATAGCTTCAGAAAGTGAATAAGACATTTTTCCTTCCACAAATACTCAAGTTTTTCCAAAACAAAGTTAAAAACCAATCAAACTCCCAACAGCCTCACCTCATTATTAACCTGTCTCTCTACAGCTGGGGCTCCACATTTAAAACCCTTCTAACAGAGGCATAACAAATGAACACTGCACTCATTTATTGTTCTTTGCTCACTCAAGATTTCTGCTTCCCAGCTAAAACACCAGCCTGGACCCACAGCCTCAGGAGAACTGGATCCAACATCAGGATCCCTAATCTCAAATACTCCTTTATGATCATAGTCAATAAATGTAGCACCTGTGAGCATCACAGCTTATTGTTTTCCTAATTGGAGATGAACTCATGCAGAAATTGCCACCAACTTTTATCCTCTATTCTCCCCCTTCAAACTGGACACACACCTCCTTCCTCCCCATAGCTGTAGAGCAGAGCTCCAGTTTTGAGGGGCAGAGGGCTATATGTAGGAAAGCCACCTGTGGATAGGGATTATTTGACTGGGTGTGTTAACTCAGGGGGGTGACCCCTAGTTTGAGTTTGTTAAATTATCTTTAAATGCGTGGTCCCAGTGAGTGTCATCTACTGATTTTGCATTAAAATTAAAGCAATGCACGGCCTAATTACCACCTCCCAGTCAGTGGTGACCTCTTGGCCAGTACATTCATCTCAACAGTGTTCAAGGAATAGAGGCCAACTCCTACTGCACTTATAAGTTCTGGTATTTTGCCTAATGGAATCCATGCCAGAACTCCCATAAAGCTTCATCCAAGTGCTGGTCTAGGAAAGGCAGGAGAGAAATTCTCCTGTTAAAGGCTGCAAATGCACAGTTTTGGTTCGTGACTCCTCCAGATTTATCAGAAGAGGTGGGAAGGGTCGGACACACCTTCATTGTCCCACAGAGCTCCACTGCACACAAAATCTGAGCTTCCTTGGCTTTCTATCCCCATAAACAGTGAACAGAGAGACCAAGAGATCAAAGTGATCTCCTCTAGCTCCACTTCTTGGAGGTTCTTCTGGATAACTCTGAGGGATCAGCCTGAGTGCTCTCATTTTGGGCTGGGAGTTCCAGCACATGCATGACTCATATGGCCACCAGCCCATATGGCTGTACAGCAGTACAACTCATTTGGCCACTAGCCCAGGCCCTTGACCAAAAACCCCCATGCTAAAATGGGATCCAGAGCTGCTTCTTTGTGGCTCACAGACACCTCTGACTTCTCCTGCGTATTACACCAGCTGTCCCCTAATGAACCTTTGTTAATACCAAAACCTTTGAGAGGGTTCGATCCAATGACCTTCACCACCACTGGCTTGAGAGATGAAGGTCAGGAACCAAACAGGGCAGCAGCCTCAGGAGATGGCAGGCCTAGGATAGGGGGCGGCCAAGGTATGTGGGTCTGCTGAGATCAGAGGGGATCTGGGAGGGGGCCCTGTCTGTGCCTCTCCCCTTTCCCACTTCAGCAAGATGAATTACTGGGGACAGCTGAGACGGGAGGCAAATGGCATCGTGCTGAAGCCGAACAAGGCCTGTGACTGCACGCTGTGGGATCCTAAATATTTTGAGAGCAAAGGTCAGGAGAACAGGACACTCCTCAGCAATGATTTTCCTCCCGTCCCTGCAGCAGGGACATGGGGCTGCTATGCCTGGAATGACCCCAGGCATTGGGCAGGGCCAGCAGTGCGGTACAGGGTGGTACCCATGGGCAGGCTGCTACTCTCCTGCAGGCTGCTACAATGACAGTATGTATTTGTGATGGACCTGATGCCATGCAGCCTGGAGCTAGGAGGAAAGCACCCACCAAGCTGGCCACATTCTCAGTAGGATGTGTTAGGAGCTGATCTACCTCTCCATGTCCTGCTGCTGGCCAGACCTCCACTGTTGCGAAAATAAACACTTGGGCATGGCAATGCTGACATTTGCTTTCTGTGAACAGGCACTGGGAAGAGGAGGCAGCTTTTTTGCAGGCTGATCACAGGGCAGGAGGCAACTTGTTCAGCATGGAATCATGACTCTGTGGCCATCCCTGCACACCTCATGATCCTCATCCCCTTCCACGTGATGTTCCCATCAGCATGCTTTGCCCACCCCATGGCAATGGTGGGGGTGATGCTGGCATCTCCTGCACGACTGGGAGGTAAAGGGCACCTTGGGGGAGGCCGGTGTGAAGGAGTTGATGCTGAGAGACCCAGAGGCCTGCTGGAGGATGGGAGGGAGCAGTCAGTCTGCTCAGCACAGAAAGTCCTCTGCAGATTTGCAGCTGAGCTGTCAGACAGATGAGCACAGCCAGCTGGTGGGGGGAGATGCAGACCTGTCACTCCTTATCTGCATGGACATCACCCCCAGAGCTCCTGTCCTCCCCCAGAGGCCACAGGAGACGTGTGAGCAAAGGATGCCAAAGTGTCCCAGAACAAACAGGCAGCTGTCTGATGTCCAGTGGAGAAGCAGGAGACACTGCAAAGGACAGGGCAAGGTTTTGATGAGGACACTCATCCCAGAGTGATGTCACAGCTTTTCTCCCACATCCCAGCTCCCCGTTCCCAGCTGGGGATCTGGGAATCAGGTGAGGTATGTGGGTGAAGTGCCAGCATTCCAGGATTTCTCCTGGAGCAATGGCTGGGGACAGAGGGGAGGCCCCAGGAATGTGGTGCCCATTGGTTTTATTCTGGGATAGTTGCCAGAGCTGAGCACAGCTGTTGGAACATGGGCTTTCCTCACACACAAGCTGTGGTTCTGGTCCCAGCCTTCTGCCAGGGGAGATTTATCACATGTGCACCCCACACCTCGAAAGCTTCAACAAGGAGAAGCAAAAAAGCAACCTGCCACAGCCACATCCCAAATACCTGGGGCTGGATGGGTATTGCTGCCACGCTCGTTAGTAGCTGGGATAATTAAGCTCAGAGTGAAAACAAGGCGGTTATTTTGTGATTAAGGCACCTGGAAACAAACTCTTGTTATCCCTACAAGTCAATGGATTGCACAATTTCAAGCTGCACTGAGTACAAACAAAACTGCATTAGCAATGGCACATCTTTCCGTGAGTACTCACTGCACGGATGATCAGGATTCTCAAGGCGCAACAGGGAAACTGAGTCAAGGAGCAGCAAAGCATAACCTTGGGAAGCAAGCACATCTCTGCAGCACCCATCCTGCCCCAGCTCCTGTCCCATGGGCAAAGAGAGCACTGAAGGCACTGCGCTGGCATGCAGGAGCGCAGGCGATCGCCTTGAAGCCACTGGATGCCTCTCCCAGCTGCAGAACAAATTCAATAACAACAATAAGAGCAATGCCTTTTTAATAGGCACAGGGTGAAAAGAACCCAGAGAGTCAATATTTGTGAATGAAAACAAAATAAGCTGAGCTGTTAGCACGGAGGAATGCAAGGGAGGGCGAGATGTGGACAGAGTAATTATTATTTCATCTGCCAGAGCTGTGGTGCTGCCCGGCTGGAGGGCAGGGGAGAGGCAGATGGGGCAGAACAGAGCCAATGTTTTTGCTGCAGCAGCACCAGGCGTGCGGCTGGGGATGGCTCAGTGCTCTGCTCCATCCGCCGGAGGTTCATTGCTGCCCCGGCCCAAGTATTTAATGTCAGCAGCTGGAATGTGCTTAACACAACATTTTACAAGGGAACATTAGTCAAGCATCTGCACTGACAGAGCTGGGCAGCGATAAGGAGCCGGCGCATGGGAGGCAGCTCTGGTTTCAGGAGGAGGGAGGGAGAGTGAGGAAGGAGGGCTTTGCTGGGGGTGGACAGAGCAGGGCAGAGCCCCACTTCTGTGCTGGTGTCACACGGGGTGCTATTACCAAGAAAAGGGTCCCCATTCTGCTCTTCATCTGGCTTCTGCATTCAATGTCTTGCATTTTGTGTTCTGAAAGCCCTCCTTCAAGCCCCCTGCATGGATTTGGGGACCATTCCCTGCCACGCTATGGCCCTTGTTAGTAGGGCATAGTGTGGGCATCTTTAGCTGTGGGTATCAGGTATTTTTCATTTTTGCTCCTTTCCAGACCTCCATCAGCACAACAGCATTGAAGCTGGCCGTGGCACAGGAGCATCCACCCCTAAGCAGGGACAGAGAGCCGTGCCACATCCTGGAAATATCCCAGCAATTGGTTTGGGAACCATTAGTCAGCTTCGCCTGCGACCTGCAAATGGCACCGCCCTCCTTCTATTCCTGGAGCAATCCCTGTTCATTAGCCTTCTTGGCCCTCGGGCTTAAAAAAAATCCCCCAGTGTCATGACTCCTTAATAAGATGTCATCTTCAGCCATGACAAACACGAGCGCTCAGTAAATAATAACCCTGCCACGCAATGTCACGCCTCCCCCATCTGCTGTGGCCATGGCTGTGCTCTCACCTGCTGCCCGCTGCTCCCAGCCAGGTCAGTGCCTGCTCACTCTGGGGCAGCTGTGTGCTCCTTCCTAGAGTGGTCGGAGGCTTTGCAAGGGAGGATAAATGTTCAAGCCCACAGGATTGTGCTGACACCTGCACAGCGAAAGGGTGAGTGCAGGGCTTGTTCCCCATCCCCTCTATCTCCCTCCATCCTCTCCCACTAGAGAGCATTAACCCCTTGGCACCTCAGTTTACCCACCCGCACACTGGGACTAATGACCCAGAGCAGAGTACTGCCATGAGAATGGCTTTTTTTTTTCTTTTTGCAGGCACTCAGCTCCTGCTCCCCAAAACCTGTAGCCTCTGAACCATGAAAAGGAGATACCACTACACCACTGTTGAAAATAATAATAATAATGGCATGTATTAATTAAAGCTGCTCCTAGGCAGGGGGAGGATTTCTAGAGATACAATGCCCTTGGTTAGAAGAGCACATGGAGGCAGACACTGCTTCTAGGAGATGTCTTTTTTCCTGCTCTCCCTTTCCTGTGGAACTTGGGTTACACTGAGTGCGTAGGGGACAGCGGGACGTGGCACTGCTCCTTGCCATGAAAACTAATAGGGCCAAGCCTGCTTTCATCGGGAGTGTAATCAGAGCCCCGGATAATGTTTTAAAAGGCACAGCAGCCTCAAGTGCAAGCAGGGATTTATTAGTGAAAACGAAACCAGTCTGTGAGCCTTATTTTAAGAGCCTGAATGAGGAGGGAGCAGGCGGCACAGCCTTGGCCACTTTGTTGGGTTCGCTGCACTTCAACCCTGTGCTTGCACGGGGGCTGTGGACCCACAGTTCAGCCCAGATTTGAGGTCCCAGGTTTCTGACCCTATGCCTGTTGGCTGCCTCATTTCAGGTGGCTCAGTGCACGCTGACAATCCCAGGTGGGGGATGTAGAAAAAGTGGTCTTGCATCTATCTGTCCTCTGGAGAGAGGAGAAAACTTGCAGAGAAGTGAGCAGCTTTGTTTGCACGGAGCCTGCTGGAGAGGCTTTCCCAGCCTCAGGTGCCCCTGCCATCTGTGCACATAAGAAACCCTTCATAAGGTTCTCATTTCCTCTTTACCTTTTTTATATAGCCCATAATAAGATCCCTAATTTTAATGGACTGCATGAATCTCACTAGCAGGGAATGGCTCCAGCAAAGAGGCTTTAAACCTCTGTTTCAATACGATGGGCAATCTGGGTCCCTTGCTGGCCTCCCTGCAGGTGCTGGTGGGATTTCCCACCTCCCTGGCTCCCAGGAGATGCTCAATGTTGGTGTCCCACGTAGTGCTGGTGGGAATTAGTCCCTCTCCATAAATGTCTATGGAGTTGTATAAGAAAAAAATAGAAACCCATTACCACACCAAAGGCCTGTTGCACACAATCGATGCTGGGATGCAGAAGGATCTGAGCTTGTTTGGCTGGAGAGGGTGAAGGCATGACCCTGAGGAGCTGCACGGTGCTTGGCCAGGTTGGACTGTGCATTTAGACCCAGCAAACCAAATGGTCCAGAGGCAGGGGAGAGTACAGACCAACCCCTCAATGGGAACAGCAGCACACAGGAGCTACAGTGCGGGGCTCTGGATGAGAGGGAGCAAAGCTGGGAAGCAGAGATGCACAGAGCACTTGTCAAAGGAGCTGTTCTGCTTTCTGACAGCTCCTTTCTCCCAGAGCTCCTGGACAGGAGACAAAACGTGATTTCTTGCTCCTTCCACTCAAAGGCGGCTGTGAAAGTCTAATTTATGCTGAACACTTTGGAAAAGAAATAAGCTTGGCTATGGAACCAAGTGCAGCTCCCAGCCAGGAAAACCTTGTATGAGATCAACATGTTTTAACCATGCAAATCAAATTGGGCCAAACAGAGCCCTGTTTCATGACTTCTGCCTCTCCCTTCCTTGCTTCGCAGAGCTAGGCTACCTCTTCCCCAAACAAAACCTCACATCCACCCCCTGGGGCAGGGGCACACAGGGATGCTGCAGATTACTTATTTTGTCTTTTCTTTTCTTTCCCAAGCAGGGTGCAGCCAAACAGCTTCATCTTTCACCGAGATGATTTCCAGCTGCTGAAATGCACTGGATGAGGTCCACCTGCACATGAGCCCATCACAGAGAGCTGTGGCTGAGCAAGATGCAATGCCATGTGACCTCAGCATCACGGAGGAGTGCTTGGGGCACTGGGGACAGGAATAGCTTTTCTCCATAGCCAGTAATAAAGCCAGGCAGGTGATCTTTTCTGTCCATTTTATTGCTTCTGCAGCTGGGTAGCCCAGGAAATGGGTTGTGGGAGCAATCTTTGGAAGTTGGAGTTTTGTGGTTCTATGAAGGGCAATGAACACTCTGAGGATGTTTGGAGAGGAGTAGAAATCTGGGGATATTGTGTCCTTGGAGCGTTCAGCACACTGCTAGATGAAACCCTGGTCAAATAGATCTAAGCTGGCTCTGGTTTGAGGGCTGTTAGAACAGGGAGTTTCAGCACTTCCTTCCAACATAAATTATCCCATTGTCTACAGCCACAGCACTACTGGAAGTGCTCTTGCTTCATATATAGTTCAACAAATCCATCTGGGTATCTTTCCTGCTTCTCAATCAGCAGGATCCTAATTTTCCCTTATGATTTTATTCCTTAATTCATTTGCCATAATCCTGTAGTATGTGGCTGGAGGAAAAGGAAACGACACAGAAAAGCAAACAGAGAAAAGCAAGCAGTGCCCCCAAGAATAGTATATTACTCCTCTTCTTTCCTGTTTGCCTTCCTGCCGTTCTGCTTCCATGCTCATTTGTGGGATTCCATCCAACACTCCATCCAGCATCTCCTCTCCAGCAGTGATGGATGCGTAGAAAGAGAGCGTCAGAAATGGTGAGCGCAGAGCAGTCTTTTCCCTGCTGCACCCTGCCAGCAGCTTCAGGGACATCTGACACTACAGGGCACATCCAGCACTCATTAGTGACCAAGATTGCCATCTTGGGCTTGGGGAAGCCCCAGCTCTGCCCACGTGGGGCCTGGCGGAAGGTGCAGCAGAGTCAGTATTATGGGATTCCCTGGGAAAAGGCATTTCCCTGCTCCTCATGCAGGGGACTGCAAGGGACAGGCACCTCCCATATCTCTTCCTGCCTAGCATGGTTGCAGAGCTGGTTTGTGCCTATGCTCCCTTTCCTTTTTCTCCTGCACTCCTGATCTGAGGGAATCATTGACAAAACCCATCTCAGAAGTAACACGTGAACCATTTCCTTGGCAGGTGCTGGGGTGCTCCCTGCAGTGTGGTGACTCAGCCTGAGCCTCTGTTTGCCCACAGAAGTATTGCACATCTTTGCAGCACATCTCCAACTTGAGCTCTCTGTAGGCATTTATCCTCGTGAGCCATAAAGGGAGCGTTTTACACTTTGCTCTTCCACTGTGCTGCCAAGAGTGAGTTCCACACATGCAAAGACACACAGACGCCTGCACACTCACACTATTTAAAACTGGAGCAAACAATGGAGCCATCCATCTGTTGGCAGTCTTGTTGGCAGTGTTGGTTGGGTGCATGGTATGAAAGGGTGCCCCTGGGTGCTGAGCACCAGGGCTTGGGGTGCTGGGTTGGGATGTGAGCACCGGTGAACAGAGGCTGTGGCATAGAGGGAACCCAGCAGTCCCTGGGTGGGATGATGGCGATGCTCCAGGTAAACACTTGGTCTAGCCCTGTGTGCATCTCACAGCTCAGTCACCTCCATGTATGCCAACAGAATGAGCTTGGTGTAGGAACATAAACTCCATGCGTACTCAGAGCTATGACCTGCTAGTGGCCATGGGAGTCCAGCTTCATGGATTTCCAAGGTACCCAAAGCTCAAGGAGGAGCAGAGCCAACACCAGCCCTCCTGCCCCCATGCTGACATGGGAGGCTGCCTTGGAAAGGATGTCAGTGGAGTTTGGAAATATGTATTTCCCCAATAATCTGAAAACTTCCGCAGATGTTTTCCCTCAGTAGGCCATAGCTATGGAATCTGGGGATGGCTGCAGCTGCCAGTCTGGCTGAGAGCAGAGGGTGGAAAGTCAGGCCAAGTGCAACAATGCCCGGATAATGAAGGGATCTGGAGGGGCTCAAAAGTAGGAGAGGATTTTTTCGCCTCCTTGGTGTCATTTCTTTATTAATATTTACACGTCAGAACCAGCAAAACACACCTCCAGATCATGCAAGGGATTTTTTCTCCTTACTTGGGCAGCAGAACATCCCAGCAAGACAACTGGGAAAACAAAGAGAGGTGCCAAGCCCACCTCACCAGCAAGGAGAAGCAAAAATACTGCTTATTTAAAACATGTGTATTAACAGAGGGGCTCTTCCCTGCCTATATCATGGAGGAGGATGAAACTTCCTGGAGAACCAGGCTGCCCCAGCCTTGAGGTCACCCATTGACACCCATACTGGCACCCTACCATCACTCCCACCTGTCCGCCTCTGGGAAACAGCTTCTTCCCTCTCTATCCTCCACTGTCAGATGCATTTAAAAGGTTTCACCCCCAATCTTCAAGTTGCAGGGATGCAGTGCAGGTGCTTCAGTGCAAGGAGGATGACATGGGGCTGCGGGAGATAATAGGAGCCAGAAGGTCTTCTCAGTAGCTTGGAAGGCAGAGCCAAGCCCTTCAAACAAAAGCCCTTGAGAGAGAAGAGAGGATCTTCCCTCAAGTGTCAGTACATTTCAGCAGTTTATAAATACTGACGTCCTCCCTGTGCCACAGCCCCACCTGCCTGGCTGTGTCCTTACCCAGTGAAAGGCAGAATCCAGCCTAGGGTGTGTGAAGCACTGGGGCTGGTGCTGCTAGTTTGCACTGGGATCCCAGACCAGGTTCCCCCTCCATCCACCTCCTGCTTAAAACAAGGAGATGCCCCAAAATGCATGCAAGGTGTTGGGGGCTGGTTTTATTCCTTCAGTCTCAGGAAGAACAGGAACATCCTGAGAGGAGGAGCCAAGTCTGAGCAAGGGGAGGCAAATCCCACCTGGAGATCCTCTTGGGTATCCCAGGACTGACTTTTGGAGCAAAGAGATCCCAAACTAGGGAGTGACAGCATGGCTGCGTGCCCCAGAGTGTGGCTCAAGGGTGGCAGAAAGTGAGTGGGACATGGCACATCACAGTCATTCCTTGGGGGGGCACGAGTTGAGACTCCTCCTCAGCCCTATGGATCTGGGGAAGGAGTGGAACTTCTGCCCCCGTTCCCAGATTAGTCCTTCCCAGGGTAGCATCAAACGTGAAAACAGGGCAAAACAGAGGGGCAGAGGGCAATACTGACTCAGGAAAAGCCCTGGGAGTGTTTTCAAACCCCAGTGCCAACATCCCCTTGCAGAGCAGGTGAGGGGGGAGCAGGGTTTAGGGTCTCTGCTGCAGTGCTCCCCACACCATGCACAGGAGTTTTATATGGAGAGCCTGCAAAAGCCATTAGGACGTTTGTGCCGGGGCACTAGGAAAGCAACGCAGACACCACTCACTTTTCTAAATAAACATTAGTCTTAAAAAGTTTGCACTGCTGACCCCCGCAGCTCTGATTACTTGTAATTCTCTGAACCACGTTTTAAGACTTCAAACTTTCCTTTTTTCTTTCTTCTTTTTTTTTTTTTTTACTGGGGTGGGGGCAGGATTTGGTTGCTTCCTCCTCACATCCACACCACAGCTGTGCTATTAGTGCTGTGTTTTTCACTCCGGCTCTCCATGCCCAGCCCCGGGCAGCTCCTCACTTCCACAGCCCCTCTGCGTGCCCACCTCCCTGCATATTTCCCCGGAAAATCTTTTTCTTTCTTTTTCTTCGTCTTTTTTTTCTTCTTCTTCTTTCCTTTTTAGGAAAGAGCCAGACCACAGTGCTGAGAGATGTCTGTCTCTTTCGGAGCTGCAGCTCCGCCCGCGCAGCTCTGTGCGCCCCCCCTCGCGGCACCCCAAATCCCCCCCCATCACCTCCTCTCCTCCCCGTCCCCATAGCCCCAAGCGGCCGCATCCTCGCAGCGCGACGGAGGCAGCTGCAGCGAGGTATCATCAGGATAATTGGAAGGGTCACATGTTAAACTCTCGCTGTTGTTCGCGGTAATGTAGCTGTGTCCCTCGGTTGCACATTTACCGATTTCTCTCAAACCAACCATTGTCACAAGGTTCACTCCAGGAGGAGTGATCCGATGGGTTACCACGGCAACTATAATGACATTAAAAGAGAGGCGGCAGCCGCAGCCCCCACCCCCCCAACCTCTCCTTCCCCCTCCAGCGGGCACAGAACGGAGGGGAATCGGCGCCCCCCGGGGGGAGCTTCTCTCCACCACCCCCGCCCCAAAATCCCGGAGCGGCTACAGCCGCAGCACTCCGGCCCCGAAAAGAATAGCGCGAAGCGGACCCCCCGTTTGCGCACATAGCCAAGAGGGGCCTTCGGGGTTCTTTCCATCTTCCCGAGGACAGCGGCCGAAGGGAAAATAAAACAGTCTCCCGTTGGGCCAGCGAGGAGAAAGCAAAGAAAATGGTCCTTCGCTTTTTTTTTTTTTTTTTTTTTTTTTTTTTTTTTTCTATAAGCAAGGAAACGGTACAGCTGTGCCGGAATGAAACCCCCCGCCGCGGCACCTGCGGTGGGAGCCCCTCCGTCCAGCCGACCCCGATCTGCGAATCTCCGTTCACCGGGTTCGTTCGTGGGGAAATGTCCATTCCCGATGGGTTCGCCGGAGAAGCTCCTTCGGCTGCCGAGCGGCTTTCTTCAACCCCCCCACACCCCTTCCCCACTCCCCCTTTCTCCTCGATATCGGGGTGAGAAGAGATGTTTGACAAAAGAGCCGCGATTACCGCAAAGCACCTTTCTCTCCCAGGGAATATTTCCCATGTGTTGTGTCCGGACGCACAAAATTGAGTAGAATACTGCGGAAAAGCAGAAGGAAAGCTGTGGGAGCAGCAGCTCTGATAGGGGCCGGCTCTGGCTGGTGCCCCAGTATTTTGCCTGAAGGGGAACTTTTTGCCCCGGCGGCAGCGCCTGTAGTCGGGCGCCGAGATTTCAGCGCCGCGTTCTGCACGCTGCCCAAAAATTTCCTTCTGCGTCTTCCAGCGGGGCCGGAGAGCGACTCGTTCCCATCCGACTGCCGAAAAAAATAAATAAATAAAAAACACTCCGAGGGGATTTCGGCGCAAAGCAACCCGGAGCCGTGCACGGGCTATTTGTGGCGGCTGAGAGCTCGGGGGTGCGGGATCTGGGGTTGGCAACAGCTTGGACCCCGGCTCCTTGAGGCTGCACCCTGCTGCTGGGCTGGTCCTGGGCCCCTCACTGCGCAGCCTCCAGTCCTAAGGCCGCCGAGAGAGCCTCGGCTTCCCCATCTCGGCGACATCTACAGAAGGCACTTGGGTGGGAGGGGGGGACAAGTGGGGTGCACTTTCACTGTGGCTAAGGGAGATGATTATTCCAGCTCCGGCTCTGGGCGCAGGGCACAGCAATAGGGACACAGCAGTAGGGACACAGGCAGGGCTGAGCTCGCCGCAGCCTCCAGGAGGGCAGAAATGTCCCCTTCGGCCACTTCCCGAGCTCAAGAGCCATCAGAACCGTCCCTATGAAGTGATCCTCTTGGCACAGGCTTATGGAAAGAGATAGAGGGAGCAGGAGTATGCTTGAGAAGATCTGTGAGCACTGTGTGGTGGTGGTGGGGAAATGAAAATAAAACCGAATTAAAAAGAAGGTGGGAAAGGAAATTATCCTCCTTGTGAAACGTGTGAGGCTTCTTTGGAGCGAGTGTAGAGGGAGAGAGGCCTTTCCACCAGGGTGGATAAATTTACTCGTGTCCCACATGACCGAGGGTGGGGGCACTTGGCGGGGGGGGGAGGAAGAGAAAGGTCATGGGACTGGGATTTGAGATGTAAGTCACAGAGGGGACGCGGATTTCAGTGCCGGGATCGGCGTGAGGTGGCAGCGGCCTCGGGTTATGCAAAAGAAGCAATTAATATAACAAATGAAATGAAATGAAATGACAGGAAAGGAAATAAAATAAAATAAAATAAAATAAAATAAAATAAAATAAAATAAAATAAAATAAAATAAAATGGAGGGGAAAGGGAAGGGAAAAAAAAAAAAAAAAAAAAAAGGAAAAAGAAGAAGAAAGGAAAAGAGAAAAAGAAGAAGAAAAGAAAAAGAGAGAGGAAAAAGCATTTAAAAATAACCAGAGGAAAATCTCGGGGGGTTCAGCTGTGAGAAGGGGTGTTTGAGAGGCACAGCTCTAGGAGGGTACAGCTGGCACAACCCGCACCGGCCGAACAGCACTTCGTTGTGCCCGTCCCCTTTTCCCAATGTTCCCATGTCCCCAGTGTCCCCGTGTCCCCAATGTCCCCACGTCCCCACATCCCCCCGCCGCGGGTGATCCGGGCAGAGAGACAGCCTCATTTTTTTCCCCATTCCCACGTGGCGAAGTTTTCCCTTCTCCACCGACTTGGTTTAAATTTAAAGAAGAATCGGCTCTCCCCCCGCGTCCGTATCTCGCCCGAAGTCTGTTCTCGGCGTGAATGTCCCCAACGGGCACCCCGAGCACGGAGGTTATACCGCATTTCCTACCCCTGAGGCTTTGCCCCCGTCCCGTTCCCTCCGCTCGGGATGCAGAGATGGGGCGAAATGCGCTCCAACTGGGGCAGAACGCAACATGGGTCCCATCGCCCCCCCTTCAACCAAGGGGATGGGGGGACAGCGGAGGATGCTGAGACCTAACAGAGCCACCGCCGGCTCTGAAATGAGATCGAAACAGCGAGGTCGCTCCCTCTGGTTCCCTTCACAGTGATTCCCTGGGAGGGGGGCGAAAAGCCGAGTACAGCCGCTCCGGGGGGTGGAAGGGGGGAGGGTGGGAGCTCCTCTACCCGCAGGTGATGTCGTCTAGTGGGAAAAAAAAAATCCAAATTCCCACGGATTTTGCGGGGAGCGGGGATAAACGCGGTGCTGAGCCCGGCAGAAGGTTCCCACTGCTGAGTTCTAGAGGGGGAGTGCGGGGATCGCTGAGGCTCAGTGGGGTTTCCGAAGAGAAAAAGAGGAAAAAGAAAAAAGAAAAAGAAAAAAAAGTGGAATTTCTGGGAATTTTGCGGGAATTAAAGGAATCGCCGCTGTTGGTTTAACGCGTTTCAAATCCCCGGCACTAACGAATGAGGAATGTCGTTTCACTTAAAAGGAGACTTAAAGCGGGGACATCGAAATCTAATCGGAACGGACAACGACGGCCCCAAAAAGCGTTTCTCTGCCCCCTCCACTTCGGAGCCCGACCCCCGGTTTCCAGAAACGAGCCGGGGGGAGGATGGAGAAAAACAGCGAATGCGTCATTATAACGAGCGCGATGCGCCGATCCGGAGCTTCACCGTAGGAACGGACGCAATAACTCATGACACAATTCGGGCCCCCGTCCGACCCCCCCTCCCCCCCGGCTTAGTGAGAGCCGCTGCGGCACACGGAGAGGACGAACGGTTGTCATTCACTCCGCATCCACACCGCTACGTTTGAGCCAGGGGCAGCCGGGGGCACAAGGAGCGCTTTCCGGGCTGAGCGACCGAACCGAACCGAGTCAGGCCGGGTTGACCCGCTACAGCTGCATCCCTGGTTCTGCCCCTGGGGTAGCAACCAGCCGAAGGGCCCGCTCACATTTACACCTGAACGAGGGTTGGAAGTGAGCGGTCAGCCCCCGCTGGTAGTAATTTCTGCACATCCCGACTCGCAACGTCACCTGTTGCTGTCATGGGCTCGGGAAATGCGGGGTGCGTTATTTAATAATAAAATAAACTCTGATGGGGAGGGTTCTGAGCTGTGATGCTGCCCTGCGCGGATCCCCTCGGGCGGTCACCTGGGTGTAAGGAGCCCCGGGCCGGGGACAAGGAGCCCGCGGAGAGGCACAGCCTGCGGCTTGCCCGAGGCTGTTGCCACTGCATTCGGCTGATGGCAAAATTCCGGGCAATTCGCCTCTCTCCTGCCTTAAGGGAAAGAAAATGCGGAGCTCGGGGGTCCTGGACTAATGGGGACAGCCCTCCCCTCCCCCTGAGGGCGATCCCCGCGACTCCGACGGAGGGGGACTATGATGGGAACACGTTGAAGAGATGAAATGGAGGGAAGAGAGAGGTAGAAGGGGAAGGAAAAATAAAGAGGGAAGAGAGGAAAAGAGAAAGAAAAAGAAAGAAGGAAAAGAAGGATGAATGAAAAAAAAAAGGAGAGGGAGAAAGAGGAGGAAGGGTAAATTAAGAGAGGAAGGAAAGAAGAAAGAAATGAAGCAATAAAGTGAAAGAACAGAAAGAAAAGGAAAGAAGGAAAGTGAGAAAGAAAGGGGAAAAGGGAGAGGAGAGGAGAGGAGAGGAGAGGAGAGGAGAGGAGAGGAGAGGAGAGGAGAGGAGAGGAGAGGAGAGGAGAGGAGAGGAGAGGAGAGGAGAGGAGAGGAGAGGAGAGGAGAGGAGAGGAGAGGAGAGGAGAGGAGAGGAGAGGAGAGGAGATAAAAAACGGAAGAGAAAGAGGAAGAAAGAAGGAAAGAGAAGGAGAAGGAGAGAGAAAAGAAAGAGAGAAAGTGAGAAAAAGAAAGAAAGAGAGAAGAGAAGGAAGGAAAGGTGGAAAGGAGGAAAGGGGGGGAGAGATAGAGAGAGAGAGAGAAAGGAAGAAAGGAAGGAAGGAAGGAAGGAAGGAAGGAAGGAAGGAAGGAAGGAAGGAAGAAAGGCAAAAAAAAAAAAAAAAAAAAAAAAAAAGGAGAACTATTGAGAAGACGAGAAATAGAAAAGGGAAGCGAAGCAGCACGGGTTGCTCGGGCTGCTCATTCCGGGTTCTCCCACCGCATCCCGGCCCCGGCCGCTCCTCTCGAGCCGGGCACACAGAGAAGAGCGAGCGCGGAGCCCCAGGCATCTCCGGGATCATTTAAAAACCATGAACTTAATTTCCAGAGCAGTTTTTCTGCGGCTAAGGCGGTTGCGGGAGCTCCTCCCGCCATCCTCGCAATCTTTGAGAATCTCGTTTCCACACTTTCTGACCCGGGAAAGGATAGAAACGAAAGGGAGATGGGGAGGGTAAGGAGGTGGCGGTGGGCAGTTATTTCGCGAAGTTAGGAGGCAGAAAAGTGATTTCAGAGCGGACGCTGGGATTCGGGGGGTACTCTACGTTATCGTTAAATCTTAAATGCACCGTGAAAAAGGGAATTTCTCCGCAGTCCCAGGGAAACGGCCGCGGGGAAAGCAGCGAGCCAGTGGCTGAGATGCTCGTGGTGCTTTACGGCAGTTTCTGCAAGACAGGTAGCTACATTTTCGTTCGGGGCTGCGAAGAAATAGAAAGCGAAAACCTAAAAAAAAAAGAAGAAAAAAAAAAAAGAAAAAAAAAGAAAAAGAAAAAAAGAAAAAAAGAAAAAAATCTACTGGGGAAAGGAGCAAATGGAAAGAAATAATTTTCCCAATTCCGCAAAGCGGAAGCTATGGGCTGCAGAAAGGCCCGCAGCCCGCAGTGGGATTTGCCCGAGGGGGGCACAGCCGCCGCCGGTCTCGCTCTGCTCGGAGGGTTTGGGTAAGGAAGAGAGAAATGAGAGCGTGTCCCGGGGCTGCTCCGGGCCGGATCGTGCTGCGCTGCCTCGAAATGATACACATCGCCGAATCCACCCTGGCCGCTCCGTCGCGCATGCAAGGAAAACTACAGCGGAACGAATGCACGGAGCATCGCGGGCTCGTTGCAAGCCCTTCGTTTGGCATATAAAAAGGAGGGCACGTGTGAAACAAGCAAAAAAAAAAAGCATATCAAATCCGCGCACGGATGTATGGCGGTGGGAGCCGTATCTCCCCCCACCCCAGCTCAGCTCGGGATCGCGCACCGAGCCGAGCAACGCGGAGAGAAGGGAAAATCCCAAAGCAGCAGCGAAGGATCGGGCCCTGCGGTGAGTGTGGAGCCGCTGCGGGTCCCGCAAAACAGCCCGGAGAGCGGCAGCGAGAAGTGGAATGATTCGCCTCCATCCTACGAAGGAGAGGGGAGGGAAATGCCGGGTCTCTTTTTTTGGCCAGGGACCCCCGAGCAGCGAGTGCAACAGCTAATTATTTTCCTTTCAGTGCTCGGTTATTGCTGGTGTCCTCCACGCCTCCCCCAATAAATAAATAAAAGCCTCCTTTAGGCAGCGAGGCGTGAAAAATGAGCCTCGCTGAACGCTTAAAAATAATGTCCCGTGAAGATCGCGGCTGTGGAGCCAGCCAGCCCCGTCATTAGGAGCCATTATCCGTCCCGCCTCGCCGAGACATCGTTCCGCCCGACCCGGGGGCTCCGGGCCCCCCAGGAGCCGCTCCGAGCCCTTCCCCTCTGCCTCCGCTCCGGACGGCTCTGGGGGGGGGGGCGGTTCGGGTCCATCCCGGCGATCCCCCGCTCAGCACGGATGTTTGCAGGCGGTGGGGGTTTGACGGGGAAAAGAGACACGGTGCTTTGAGGGACGGGGGGGGGGGGGGGGGGGCTGGGGGATTTAAGGGGATGAAAAGCAAACGCCGTCTGAAGTTAGAGACGCCCACAAAACCCACAAAACAAGGAGAGGGACGGGGAACGCTTCCCAGCCCCAGCACCGGGGGAAGGGGTCCCTCCGGGGAAACAGCGCTTCCCCGCAGAGATCCCCCCCCCTTCTCCCTCCCCAGCTCCCCGCAGCGCAGGGGACCACCGGCCTGGAGAACCCCCAGCGGGGGCTGCAGGGCGAGACGCGGCGTTTCGTGCGCACGGAATCCGGCTGCCGTTTCCTATCCCATCCTCTCCCTCTCGGCTCATCTTCCGCACTCGCTTAGCATAGCAACAACAAGAAGAAAACAATATATATATATATACTTTTTTTTTTTTTTTAATCGTGACTTTATATTAAAAGATCTCCTCCATCCCTCCCTTCCAGACACAGTGCAGCCAGCAGCCCCAGCGCACACCGCTTTCTTCCCTTCGCTCCCGTGCGCTCAAAGCGGGTTCGGCTATTAAAGGCTGAACAAAGCTCGCCGAGAGCGGCGATCAGCGCGTTTTAACTTCATCAAAGACTTCGGGGAGAGGGAGAGGAGGGGTCTGGCACCTTCCAGTAATGAGCTTGTCAGGAACACCCCCGCCAGAGCAATTGAACAATTTGCGCACAGCAAAAGAAAAAGGAGCCGGGAGGGAGGGAGGAAGGGGAAATGCTACAAAAGCCCCTTCAATTTCCAACCATGTGCTTGGCAATCTGGAAAATAGATTCATTGGCCTCCTCTTTTCTCCCATGTCGAGTCTTGTAGCCCCTTTTGTAGGAGCTGGACATGAAAGGGAGACAACCAAGTGCCGGACACGAAGATCGCTTTTCAAAAGCAAATGTGTGTGAAGCGGAGATGTGAGACCGCTCGCTGCGGGGAGGCGGCACGTTCGGGAACAACATCAACAAACCGCGCCGAGATTCGGGGTGGCACACAGAGAGGGAAGAGAGGAGGGGAGGAACGGAGGGGGGATGGACGGGGGGGAAGAGAAAAAGGACCGCCGCCCCCCGGCGCTGCCGCACAAAGCCCCGCACCGCGCACCGCGGAGGGCAGAAAGGCCCCGAGTGCTTAAATCCGCGTCCCCACCGCCAAACAAACCGAGCGGCCGCCTTTGGTCCCTGTCAATAAATTGGGGAGCGGGGCGGGGGAGAAGGGAAAACTTGGAGATGTTTATTTACTCGCTGAGTTGTTGCAAAATTTCGGCGGTGATCGAGTTTCATGCGGTCATTCAAACGCTGCGGGCCCAAAGGGACGTGTGTGCTTTGGGGGGGGGTAGGGGGTGGGGGGGAGAGGGAAGAGAAGCTTCCAACTTATTTTCTCATGTGTCAACTTTTCCAATCAAAATAAAGGGAAGAGGGGTCGGGGGGGAGTAGGGGTAGAGAGGAAGGGTTGGAGGCTCCACGGTTGGAGCGGGTTACCAAAAAAGCGAGCGAAGAAACGAAAAGAAAACACAAGGAAAAAAAAAATCGAAGAGGAGAATGGAAGCGGCTTTCCCGTCCTCCAGACCCAGAGCGGGGACCACCTCGCGGCCGCTATAGGGACGAAGAGGGAGGGGGGGGTTAGGTTAGGGGGGAGGTTGGCCCGGAGGGACGGCAGCAACAGCCGCGACGGCTTCGGACGGCGAACGGACCCGCGGCTGTGGGCGCACCGCGCATCGCCGACGGTGGGATCGCTGCGCTCCCCCCGAGGCCCGAACGGGGCTCCGTGACAAAGGACATCGCAAAGAACCATCGGCATTTTGCTTTTTGTTGTTTGGATGTTGGTTTTTTTTTTCTCTCTCTCTCTCTCTCTCTTTTTTTTTTCCCTTCTCCTTTTAAAACCAGGTCACAAACATTTATTAATTTACACCAACGTGTGGACCAAAAAAAAAAAAAAAAAAAAAAAAAAGCCGTCGCCCCTTTTGTTTTTTTTTTTTCCCCCACATCGAAACGATTCACAGATTCTCTCTCAATAAAATAGATATGATGGATGCACAACCAGCGAGGAGTCCGCTCATCAGTTCCCGAATAATCTATATACAAATAATTACCGATACACCAAAAACCCACGCAAGGATGGGGTCGGAAAAGGGGGAGCGAAAAAACGGGGTGGGAATCTCCGAACTTCGAGACGGATCGGATCTGCTTTCAACGTACATTTGAACGTCCCATTGAAAAAAATATATATAGCAATAATAATAATAATAATAATAATAATTAAACCGCAGTCCTGAGTTTCACCGACTTCTCTTCTTCTTCAACACATACCCTAAAGCGGTGCCTTTTAAAGCCAAACCCAAAGCTTCGAAGAAAATAAAGAGTGGACGGGGCCGTTGAAACATTTTATCTGAGAGAAGGGGAAAAGTGAACACACACCGGGAGCGCGCACAACCCGAACCCCCCCCCCCGCATTCTCTGCTGTGATTTTCGGACACCCGAACCTCTCAGAGAAAATATTTCGGACCCTCAGACCCTTCTCTGCCCCCCCGTCCCCCACAAACGTTGGTTATGTTATGGCCGCATTATAAATAAGCTTTGGTGCTGGCGGGGTGAAATGTGGTTATTTCCCCCCCCTCCCCCCCTCCTGATAATAATTTTTTTTTTTTTTTTTTTTTTCGCCTACGAAAGAGACACAAACAGATCCGGATGCCACAGAGCCTGGAAATAAAATTACAAAAAAAAAAAAAAAAAAAATTCCTACCTTAAAACACAACGGGAGGAGACTGAGGGGAGGAAGAGGAGAGCGGGGAGAGGGAAGGGGAGATCTGGAGGAGAGCTGGGAAGGGGCAGTTTGGTTCGCGACTCTCCCCTCCACCCCTCCACCCCGCACCCCTTCTCCTTTTCCCTCTCCTCTCCGCAGCACGCTTTAAAAATGACAGCTGCCCACGTTTGTGATTTTAGCGGAAAAGTTCTGCGAGGGCTGCAGGAGCGGCTCGTGGGCCAGGCCGCCGTGGGGCTGCGATGGGGCCAAGGCGGGGCTGAGCACGGCCAGGAGCTGCGCCGGGGGGCCCGCCTGGCCCGAGGGGTAGGGCGCAGCGGGCGCGGCGCTGGGGTTGGTGCTGGGCGGCGGGGGCACGGCCCCCCCGATGATGTTGTCTATGGAAAAAGAGGGCCGGGAGGGGTTGGTGGTGGTGGTGGTGCCTCCGCTGCCCGCGGGCGTGGGGTCCGGCTTGAGGGTCTGGAGGAGGGCGGCGGGGAGGGCCGTAGGGCTGAGCTGGGGGTGGTAGAAGGACTTCCTGCAGTTCAGCTCGCCGCCCAGGAACGAGGGCAGCCCGGAGGCGGCCGAGAAGACGGAGGCGGCGGAGGGAGGCGGCGGAGCCGGTAACGGGCAGTGAGGCGCCGAGAAGGGGAAAGCGCCCGCGGAGCCGCCGCCGGCGGGATGGTGGTGGTGGTGGTGGTGCGGGGGGGCCGGGGGGTAGCCCTGCAGCTGCAGGCCGTAGTTGTAGCCGTAGGGTCCGTAGGCGAAGCCGGGCAGGAAGGCGGCGGGATCGGCGGCCCCGGCCCGCAGCAGCAGCTCGGGGTGCGGCGGGTGCAGCTGCTGCTGCCGCTTGAAGCGCTTCCTCCGGCGCAGGAAGCTGCCGTTGTCGAACATGTCGGCGGACTCGGGGTCCAGCGTCCAGTAGTTGCCCTTGCCCGGGTTGCCGGGCTCCCGGGGGATCTTGACGAAGCAGTCGTTGAGGGAGAGGTTGTGGCGGATGCTGTTCTGCCACGCGGGGAACTTCTCCCGGTAGTAGGGGAAGCGGCCGCTGATGAACTCGCAGATCTCGCTCAGCGTCAGCCGCTTCTTGGGGCTCTGCAGGATGGCCATGGTGATGAGAGCGATGTAGGAGTAGGGCGGCTTCACCAGCGGGTTCTTTCCCCCGCCGCCTCCGCCGCCGCCGCCCGCGGGCGGCTTTTCCCCGGGCGCGGCCCCGCGGGCGCACGCGGGCTCCGAGCCGCCGGCGGGGGAGAGCCGCTCCGGAGACCCCCCCATGCGCGCCTTGGCGGCCCCGCTCCGCTGCAGGGAGAGCCCCAGCGGCCCGCCGCCCTCCTCCTCGTCGTCCTCTTCGTCGTCGTCGTCGTCCTCCTCGTCCTCGCTGTATTTCCCCCCGTCCTGGGGCGGGCCCACCACGTCGATATCCGCGTCCTCCACGTCGGAGAGCGGTTCTTCCTCCGGGGAGCGCTCGGACATGATCCCGCAGCCGCCTCCGCCGCTGCTGCCCAAAGTCATTGTTGTGCGGCCGGGGCGGCCGGGGCCGGGCTCCCCCCCCCACCTAGCGGCGGTTCCCGGGATGGGCCCGGGGCCGCGCCGTGTCGGAGGGGCTGCGGCCGCCGCTGGGACTCCGCGGCCCGGAGCCGCCGCTCCGCGCCCCGTTCGCTGCTGGCGGAGCCTCGGCGGGGCTGCGGGGTGGTGGCTGCGGAGGGAGGGGCGGCGGAGGGGGCGCGGGGCGGGGGCGGAGAGACGGGGAGCGCGGAGGCTGGGCAGGGAGCTGGAGAGCGGCAGTGACAAATAATAGTAATAATGATAATAAAAGGAAGAGAGGAGGGGGGATAAAAATATATCTCTGATGCTGGGGGTGCGGCGGATGCTTTGGGGGGGGACGGGGAGGGACGGGGGAAGAAGGAGGGGGGAGGGCAGGGGTGGAAGGCGCTCCCCCCCTCCCCACCCCTCCCGAGCTGGGACCAGGGGCCAACGCTTCCACTCTGCGCCTCCTGCGAGCGCTCCTCGGGCCTTTATACGGCCGTCCCGGCGTCACGTGGAGCCCACCGCAGTCCCAGCGGGGACCGAGAGGGGCTCCCAGCCCTGCACGGGTCCCCTCGGCGATGCTTTCGAGGAAAGGTGCTGCCCGCTCCGCTAAGTCTTCCTTTTCCCCCCTCCCCCGGTGACGGCTGCAGGGAGCCCTCTGCCCGCAGGGGCCGAGCCCTCAGACCTCCCGCTGTGTGTGTGCCGGGGAGGGGAAAGCGGTGATTTTGGGGTGCTAGTTCCCCTCTTCTCCGCGTGCTCACGTCACCGACACGTCACCGAGAGACAGCACCCTGCCTGGAAAGCCGCCTTCCTGAGGGCTCCCGCAGGGCCGCTGCCACCCGGCAGGTGCAAGGAGCGGAGCTGGGATGTGTGGCGACTCAGCTCCCCCCTCCCAAAGCCGCAGATCCTTCCCCCTTCCCAGGGCAAAGCGTTGTGGCTACCCCGGCGCGGGGCTGGGGACACGGACGGGACCACCGCATTTTCCCCGTCTGTACTGCGAGCCGCGCTCACACGGGTTTTCCTTTCGAGCTTCTGCGCTCCCGAGGGCTCCCCCTCCCCCGGGAGGTGGGATGCCGGGCTGAGAGGAAGGGGATAGTGGTAATAGGATGCACCAAAATTCTTCGGGTATCACTCGGGAGCCCGAGGGGTCCGGGATCCCCTGTTTCACCAACTGCAATTTCAGCCCTCGCATCCGGGGGGCTGGCGATGCCCCCCTCCAAAAGCTGCGCTCAGCAGTGTGAGAATCTGTGGTGATGGATTGCCGCTCGCTGCTGTTAACAGGTGCGAGCATTTGGTGATAAAATCTCCAGCACTAATACCGGGGAGCCGGGCCAAACAGCTGCGCGGCCCCGCTTCCAAATGCCGCTCACAATAATTACTCAAATCCTAACGATCAAACCCTAACGACTCCGTGCGCCGGGTCGGTACCGGCTGGGTACCGCGTTCACGCACGGAGCCGAGCGCATCCTCCGCCGTCGCAGTCAGCGCTGCGCTCGGGAAGGATTCATCGAACGGAAGGAAAAGTCGGTGCAGAACGGCGCTGCTCCCGAAGGTGGGAGTGTGTCCTGAGAGAGCTTTTCTGGGTTCTTTCGCTTTTAAAATCGCTCTAACGCTGCTTTTAGCAACTTAAACTCGCCCCTCTCCTACATGTACGTAAGTACATCGATGATCATTCTCCCCATCTGACGCTGCGAAATGCTTTAGGGATGCGGTATCTCTCCTCCCAGCCCCGCGGAAATGCGGTGGGGAGAACAAATGGAAGGGAGCGGGGAGGGAGGCAAAGGACCCGAGCCCATTTCCATTTTTATTAAGTAAAATAATAGTTATGCCTCCCCTACATAAACGAAAGTGTCATAAAAAATTCCGAAGCAGCTGCCAGAGATTTCGACCACACACACAACGGGCGATTGAATTTCCACTCGGTGCGATCCGGGGCAGAAAGGAACCGCCGGGTGCTGCGCGTTGTTACTCTGCTGGGGAGGGCTGTGAACGGCGAAACGAGAGGGGACGGCGGGACAGAGAGCACCGGGCACAGTGGGCAGCGGGCACAGTGGGCACCGCCATCCCCGTGGCTCTCGGCTGCCCCCAGAGCGCCGCGCCCCGAGTTTGGCATCGCCTGCAAAAACGGCGGAGGAGCCCCGGTGCTTCTTCGCTTTTACCACGCAACATCGACCGCGGAAACCAAATTAAAACGAGAAAAAGTACCTAAAAGGCAGCCGTCCTGAAATTAGGAAAGGGAAAGCCTGGGCTGATACGAAGCAACCGCTGGGATCCCGGGCACCCACCGGCCCTATGGGCGCTCCTTGCGCCGTGTTCGGAACGCTGCGGTCTCCCGAAACAGCGACCCTACAGATCGACCCCCAAAGGTCGTCAGTGTGCACGCGTACAGCGGTGGGGGGGATGCCTTACGCCTTATGCCTTCTTTTCCTTCGGCAGATTATTAATTTTCTCTGCTCTCCTCTCCGAAATATTTCGTGACGGATGGCCTTTCCTATCTCCTGTTTTAATCCCAATTCCCTCTCATCTCACGTTAAGCTGTGCTATCAGAAGCGCCTGGGGCCGAAAGCTGCCCGGTCCCTAAATCTCAATAGGGAAACTGGAGTAGCCGAAATGCGCCGAACAGCGTTTATTTTCTCCTCTTAATGGACTTTCACTGTCTTTCCTTCCTGCCCTAACGCAGCCCCGTGGGCAGGTGGTTCCCCGCAGTGTCCCCGGGGCTCCCGGTCCCCCCCCTCGGGCTCATCTCTGAATCCCCACCGGCTGCCAAACGGTTTTTTTTCCCCACGAGGCAAAGCTCGTTCCTTGTATTCTCCTCCCCCCCCCCCCATTTGCCGGCTGCAGGGAGACAAATACATCAGCGGGGCTGCGAGAAGTCCCAGTCCCGGCCAAAGCGGCCCCCGATAATGGGATTTAAGGAAGCAAAGCCCTGAATCCTACACTCTGCTTGGGAAGGGCAGCATCGGGCCCCGCAGCCCCGCCCTGCTTCCGTGGGCATTGCGGGGCTTCGGGTCCTTCTAGAGGGGCTGTTGGTTCTGCAAGACTTAATCGTTGTTGTTTCTTCGGCCGGGCAGCATCCAAATTCGTTTATTTTGACGTGAAGCGCATCTCCAAGTCCCCCAAGGCTCAGTGACGGATTTTTCTGTATTACCTCGTTATCAGGCTTGGCTGACCTCTAACTTCTCTCAAAACACGACCAAGACAGACCTGCTGCTGCCCGGGCTGCCCCAGGGGGCTCTTTTTCCACTTATGTGATTTCCTTTGATATTATTTCTCTCCTTTCCATAGCCAAGGCTCAGACCTTCGCTGCTCCCTGCAGCACAGCCGTTATTCCCAGCCCGTATCACCGAGGTGAGGTGGCAGCCACTTCCCCAGACAGGGAGATGGGTGGGAATGGCAGTGCCAGGTGATGCCAATTCCCCCAATTCCCACTTCTGGGAGCACTGATGCCAAAAGCTTCTGTCCATCCCTGCAGCAACTCAGATGTTCACACACCTTTATTATGTGCTGGGATCTGAGTTTAGGACCTCGACTTTGGACTTGGAGTTCAACAGCTTAATCTGCTGCTCTCTTTTCATTACTGATCCCATCCCACACGGACCTGAAGCCCACCAGGCAAGCTCATAACACCCAACTGATTAACTCTGACTTGGTGTAAGCTTTTCTTTACATACTGTTCTTCAGCAATCCGACATGAAAAGAGATGGATACACACACTTCCATGACTCAGAGGAGCGCAATGATTTCGAGCCATAAAGCACCAGGTGCACTTTTGAGACTCACCAAATCCAGCTCTCCTGGTTGCCATAAAAAACACATTAGCCAAAGGCTGATGCATGTGAAAGGCAATTATGCTCTGGCACATGGCAGCATGCACAGAACAGCCTGGTGACGGTGCCTACCGCACAAGGAAAAATATCCCTGTGAAAACAAGCCTGCTAAATCATTTCATTCTTCCCTCAATCCCCTGAAAATAGTAGGGAGGATTTTTTGGGGGATGGGGATCCATATGGGAAGGAATCACATTTCCCAAAAGTGGGCACACCGGTGCAAGACCATATGGCCAAATTCATATGGCTGTATAACCATAACCTGCGATGAGGTCTTGTAGTCCAGGTTTCCAAGTTAGCATTTTGTTATCCCAAACGTGCCCAGGAAACTTATTATTTTTTCCTTCTTTCTGGATGTTCTTTTTACGTGGGAGTATCCAGCAGTCCTCATATAGAGATGAGGCTGGGACAAATCTTGTACAGGGTCAGTCCTGCAAATACTCACTGATGTCTATAGACCTGCCTGCAAATAAGTTTGTAGATACATTTTGCTCTTGGCTTCAGATAGGATGACGTCAGCTGGCAACTATAACACTGCTACTGCACAGGTTTAATTTCCTCTATTCCCATGTTGGGAAGGAGCTGAATAAACAGGGAAAAAGTCTGAAGTCTTCAGAGGGAGGTGAAGCATCTCACCGAAGGCCACGCAGAGCAGCAGAACCCAGCATCTTAACCCCATCCCCTTATCCAGCAAATGACAGCCAGGCAGAAAAGAGGCTGTGCAGCTGGTGGACATTTTATCATATGCAAACAAGTGAAAATAGTGAGGCAGGAAGCACTGGAACAGCCCAGGGCTGAAGATGCACAGTGGTCAATCTCAGCTCCAGTGCTCCAGCACATGGCTATGGGTGCCAATGCCCCACTGTGTCCCCAGCACATCACAGTGTCAGCCCACAGTCTGGCACTGCAGGGGGCAGTTCTTCATTTCTATAAAATAGGTGCACAATAGGTAAAAGGAACACACAAGAAATTCATCCCTGGCAGCTCCAGATCATTGTGAACATCCCCCATGCTTTTCTTTATGCCACCAAAAGAAATTGCTGTCCTAAGCTGAACAGAGGATGAGAGAGGGAAAGCTGTTAACATGCAGAAGCTGCACTGAGAGCTGCTGAAGGAAGACTGATGCTTCACATCTGGCTTTACACTTCTTGAAAAGACCTGATTTCTGCTCAGCATCACCCAGCTGACTGCATCCCACTAACCTACAGTCTAAATGCCAACTTACAATTGCGTTAGAAGAGGGCAGAAAGCATCGGGGTAAAACATCTCACTGAAAATACATCACTTGGGTCCAGCAGGGCAATGGCTGAGCTGCAGCTGGGGATGGGGGTGGGATGAGGGTTAAATGTTCTTTGTCCCCAGGACCAGCCGCAGACTCAGGACCCTGCTGCAGTGCAGGCTGCGGGCTGCCGGCACCGCTCGCTGTGCAGAGATAAGCGTGCCATCTAGAGGAAATCCCCTTCATCGCCAGGACTGGCAGCTGAAAATTATCCAATAAAGGATAATTAACCTCTGGCTTTGGAGAAAATCCTCCAGCCTGCTCTGGGCTGCTTGCACAGGCACGCTGTGAGGGGCTGGTGATGTGCTGAAGTATCACAGCGAGTTCTCCAGGGCCACAACTGGGCTGTCCATTCTCCTGGCATGGGCATTTGGATGGAAAGGTGGAGAAGGAAATGTGTTCCTCCTGCACCCCATGTACATGCCTGCATCTGGGGGAGGTACAAAGTTGGCACATAACACAGTGTCTGTATCATATAACGTGCTCAGTGGCAGCCAGCAATGGTCCCAAACCCAAGAGTGAATGTGGCTTCTATGGGCACCCTTGCCATCAGCATCTCTGGATTTAGGAGGTGCAATGGGAATCTGTGGGGGCAGCAGTACCATGGGTCTTGCACCCTCCTATGGTCAGGGTCAGCCCCACCAAACACCTGTATCCCAAGCACACAAATCCATCCAGCCCTAAAGATAACTGAAAAACAGTGAGCTAGATCCGAGCATGGGAACAGATGCTTCTGCCCATTGGGAAGCTGTCTTATGTAAATGGGAAAAAAGTAAAAAAAAGGCAATTTTGCCTTGCAAAACATGTTCAGGGACAGAAAAGGAGCAGGGAAGGTCTCACATGAGGGAAACCTTATTCTGCAGGAAAAGCAGGTGTATGCTTATGCAAAAAGCACCTGGAGAGGAGCTGTGTGGCACTGAGTTGCTCGTGTGCGGTATCCTGCACCTTTCCTGCCTGCATTGCTCCTGACCTCCCAAGCATTGGTGTCCCCATGCAGAGAGAGATTTGGGTGTCCCCTGGCTTGAAGTGGGTACTCTGAGCACTGCGCCACGCTGGAAGCTCGTGCACTTCATAAGTCTTGTATTTCCCATCACTGCAGAGAGGAGCCTCGTCGTAATAAAAATCTGGGCTCCAATCCTACAAACACTTATGCCTGAGCTTAACTCTAAGCACGTGAGCCGTCAAAGGGGACCATTCATGTGCTTAAAATTTAAGCATGTGCTTAAGCGTCTGCAGGCCTGGAGTCCATCAGCGTAGGGATTTGTGCACTAAGCCCATATTCTGAGTCATTATCCTTTTCATGTCTTCTCCGGTATTTCAGAAGATGCTTCAAAGAGGAATTTTCAAGTTCTTCAATAAACTTTGCCTTCCCGAGCAGCCAGGATTCCTGCCTATTCTATGGGGCAATTCTCCTGCCCTGCATCCCCTCCCCCTGTCTGCGATAATCCGGTGCTATTTCATGCTTGGCCAGACAATTAAGCCCTCTTGCTGCTTGGCTCTGTCTTTGTTATGTATAATTGTTCCAAATAATTAGCCACTATTGCACGCTATTCTGAAACGACTTTGTATTGCAATTATACTTAGAGGGTGAGCATCAGTTGAGGGAGAATCCAAGCAGCAGACAGCCCAGAAAGAGAGGGCTGGGGGAGATGCTGCTTGGAGCCGCTCTGTGGCTATGGGATCTTGTCCAGGTGTCACCTGGCTGCCACCTCGTGGGTGCTGCCCACAGTGCAGCAGATAGAGCCGTGCTCGCTGCCATCACCTCCATTGGGATGTGGCCAAGTGGATGGGTTGGATATCTCTGGACAAAGAAGGGAATGCACCGAAGCTTTGGGATGTGTTTGGGCTCTGGGAGCAGAATGTTCCCAAACTGTGTCTTTGGATATTTCACGGATGGTGGAACTTATGATTCCCAGTGAGGAAATGGGTCCAGCAGCCCTGTTTGCTAACCTGCAAATGTGGCTAAGTGCCAGATGGGATGCTCAGAAGTTACATCTCCACCTGAGGCATCTTTTTGAAAATCAAAGTGATGTGGTGCAACAGTGTCACCTTATTGTTACTCAATCTCTTGTCTCTCAAGCTGGGAATATCCGAGAGGGACATAACCAGAAACATGGGTTGGTCTGACCTGCGCTGGTAAATTAATTCCTCCAACATCATATGCTGTTTCTTTCCAGCCAGCAGAGCTGATGCAAATTGGAAATGAGCATTCCCAGGCGTGTCCATAACCAGCTCAGGTGCACCCTTTCTCTGTGCAGCACCAAGGTACCACAGGCCAGGGCTGCTTGTTGGCTTTGGGTGTTACAGAGTTACTTCAACACGTGCATAAAAGTCCTATTGCAACGTTACAATTTCTTAGTCTCAATGACAAGACTGGGAAACAAATAGCCTTTGGTGCTCTCCCAAGAGGGGAGGTCCCCATTCCCAGCCTGGAGGCTGCATCCCACCTGCCGCTCTGAGTGAATCCCATCACCTCTGGTCTCGACTGTACCCCAAGCCTCTGTGACACCCTGCTGTTTCCCGATGAGGACAAATGCTAGAAGATGCCACACAAGGAGCATCCTCAGGTCCCATTGCCCAGCATGAGGCTGGTGAGGGGGAGCTCGGGGGCTCTGGAAGCCCCGCCGGAACCGGTCGGGAGCGGCTTCCCAGGGATTTCCACTGGAGGTCAGTGTTGGCCCGAGCACGGGGGTTGTCACTCAGGGCCGCATCGTCCCTGTCCCGGGGTCGGCATTGATGGAGCCCCTGGATGCGTTTGCAGAGGGGTCCCGGGGTGGGACAGCAGCGACACACTGGCTGCGGGATGTGATCTGGTCATCGCGTCACACTTGTGGAGAGGCCGAGTCAGGGTGGTGTTGGGTAGTGGTGTATAAGGGACCTAAATATGAGGGTGTAGAGGTGATGATGCAACCCCAGCCCCCCAAGACACAATGCTCAGCCAGCCCTGGTTTCCCTTCACCGATTTGCTTTCATCAGCCAACAAAGCCCATCTCTGCTGCTTGCACTACACCCACCCCCCATTGCTCATCACTGGTTGGATTTAAAGGCTCAGTCCTGACCTCCTCCTTTAAGGTGGAGAAACTGTTGGCCCTCTCCAAGTGATGTATTCACAAGGGACAAAGCATTGCATAAAATAAGGTCATTAATGTCTAAAATGTCCACCCCTGGGGTTGGCAGCATCCAGACAGAATCAGACACTACCGGAGGACCAACAAGTCCTTCACAAAATGTACTCCTATTACAATCCCAGCTAATGCCCTGTTTGTTTGCACCCAAGTGCTCCCTGGGCTGTTGGGATTTCAGAAAGGAAGACAAATCCTGGTTCCAAACATAAGAGACCCGAATCCAGCCCGATTTTCTAAGGGCTGCGATGGCCCTGATCACCAGACCAACCTCTCTGCCACCCTTGATCCCAAAGGATCACACTCATTCCACAATAGCAGAGAGCAAAGAAAGTTTTGCCTCTGGCTTTTTGTGTGGATTGGATGGGGATGGTTATGCATGTCATTACTTAATGTTCCCTGAACTCCCTAGATGTTGCTAAGTAAAGAGCAGAGGATTTCAAAGGAGACTCGGTTTCACAGCCCAAATCTGAGTGATAATTACTCCTGTTTCATTCAAATCCCTCTTTTTCACGAAACACATATACTGAAAAGATGCTCAAACAAGCGAAGGGCACAAGTATAAACTTTACAAAGCTTAAAACTACTCTGTCTCAGTACAGCTCATGCTTTACATGACACCTTAATCCTACTCATTTGCTAGATTCACCCCAACTGTAAACAAAGCTTTGAAATGAAAGCTTAAATCCTAGTTGGGATACATTAAGTTAACCAAGAAGACACTCTTAAGGCATTAGTGTAATGACAATCACAATATGAGTGCCAGAGGCTTGTGCATTGGGGGGATTAATTTCTGAAGGGAGAAGAAGAAAAGGGGTCTGGTCCCTGTACTTTGCAGCCTCTTTGGCTAACAGCCTGCAGCGAGGGCGGCTGTGTGCTGCTTGAGGGGTGCTGGGGCTGCCTGGCAGGGGGGCCTGGGGTGCTGGGGGGACCCACAGCTGGATGCTGCACCCCAACATCTGGGTATCTCAGCATCTGGGTGCTGCCCCTCAGCATCTGGACCACACACCAGCTTGGGATCATCCACTCTCCCCAAGCCATGTCTTTTTGCTACCACCTATGCAAGGCTCCAGTGGGACTGAGGAAGATCAGGCTCAGCACAGCATCAGGTTTCCAAGCACCAAGTCTGGAGAACTGCAGCACCACCTGCCCACCCCACCACCATTTTCATTTTGCACAGCACCTGACTCTCCCCTAGGAACCCCCTTGTGCACTGCCAGCCTGCAGCCCCCAGCCTGGAGAAAAGCAGCTGCTTCTCTCCCCTTCCACACCAACCTCACATTCAATTCTTACAGCACACATGGGATAAAGGAATGAAGAGGGACAAGTGAGAGCTCCCAACACAGGGACACAATCCAGCAGTGGGGAACACATGCCTCACTGCCTGGCTGGACACTGGGGACAGTCCTATAAATAAACAGCACCAGGCTGGGCAGTGAGTGCACTAGGTTTTAATTGATGCTGTGCAAAGGGAGGAAAGCTCTGATCTCCTAACTTGGGGTGCTAAATAGGAGTATCACCTGCAAGGGATTCCTGCTGTGCCAATGGAAAGGTACACCCTGCAGCTCCCTGGTGATGAAGAGCTCAACTGCATCCTTCCCACAGCCCAGCAGCATTTAGCTCCCATTCACTTTTATTAAAAAAAAAAAAAACATAGTAAAATAGCTTTAAAAAGCATCACTAAAAGTACAAGTCCTGCAGCGGAGGCACAACAGCAGCACAATAACATGAGCAGAGGATTTCCTCTGGTTGGAGCAGGGGAATGGCAGCACTGGACAGGTTGGAAAGAAAAGCTTTATTTTAAAAAAGTCTTTTCTAACAGTGAAAGTCATTTTTCAAAATAGAAAAAAGAAGTAGGCAAGGTGTTTTGTTTTGTTTCGTTTCCTATGAGGGAATAAGAGGATAACCACCTTAATTATTCTTTTAAAATTAGTTTAGTGGGGTTTTTTGGTGACTCATTCCAGTGATGAATGAGCACCCAGGGAAAAGAAGAAAGCCCTTTTTTGGACCATTCCTTGCTTTTGGGGTTCCTGCCCATTGCACCATGCGAGCATTGCCTCCAGGACGAACCTCCTCTCCAATTAAACACAGCTGGGAAAGAAGAGTCAGATTTTGGCCCCCTTCACCATGCACACGGGATTGTGTCTGCACACAACCAAAGAGCAGGAACCTCATCCCACCCACTCAATCCCCACTATGGGGGCATGCTCATCCATGGGATCCTTAGAGCATCCATCCTCAGTCCCATCACATGTATCGCTCCAGGCCGGTGCTGAAGTTGGGCTGCCTGCCATAGGCATTGCCGGAGCTGAACTGGCCGAGGGGAGAAGCGGGGAGACCCAGCAGCTGCTCATTGTGCTCAGGACAGGCAGTGGGGCGCACAGTGGGCAGTGCCAGTCTGCTGGGAGCCCCGTAGAGCTGTGGGCTGCCAGGTGAGTAGCTGCCCTGCCCTACGGGTAGATGGGGCGGTGAGGCAGCATAGGGGTATGCCAAAGCATTGGGGCCAGCTCGGCTCAGCAAACCAGGGCTGACGGGCTGAGGCTGGAAGCAGGGAGGCTCCGAGGTGCTGGCGGAGCAGCTAGGGGCTAGTTCAGTCCCAGTTAAGCCCAGAGAGGGGTGGGCCAGCTCGGCAGGTGGCGAGGGCTGCAGGGCCTGCTGCCCGCTGATCAGGCTGTCAATGCTGAACATCCGCGAGTGCTGCGCCGGCGGTGCCACCCCGGTTGCGTAGGGATGGAAAACGGTGCCCGAGAGCTGTGGGCTGTAGGCGGGCGAGCAGAGGGCATTTGGGTAGGGGGCGGCGGGGGCCACCGGGCGAACGGCAGGCGGTGGGGTGAAGGCACTGGAGTTCTGCATATAGCCGGGGTAGGTGGTGATGTCGGTGCGCTTGAAGCGTTTCCTCCGGCGCAGGAAGCTGCCGTTGTCGAACATGTCCTCGGCGGCAGGGTCCAGCGTCCAGTAGTTGCCTTTCCCGGGGTGGCCGGGCTCACGGGGGATCTTGACGAAGCAATCGTTGAGGGTGAGGTTGTGGCGGATGCTGTTCTGCCACTTTTTGGGGTTCTCCCGGTAAAAAGGGAAGCGCTCGGTGATGAACTTATAGATGCCCCCCAAAGTGAGCTTCCTCTCGGCGGCGTTGGCGATGGCCATGGCGATGAGGGCGATGTAGGAGTAAGGCGGTTTGCCCCGCTGCACCGGCCGTTTCCTCCGGCGGCCCCCGGCGGGAGGCGGCAGCTCCTCGGGAGGCGGAGGAGGAGGCAGCGGAGAGCTGCTCCCGGCACCTCGCGGCTCCGGCTTCACCTGGGCGGCGGAGGGGGACCCCCGGGGGGGCCCGGGGGAGCCGGGGCTGGCCGAGGCGGCGGGGCCGGCGGCCGGCAGCGTGCACATGCCTCGCAGGCAGGGGAAGCCGGCCGCGTTCATATACGGCCGGAGGGGTAGGGGTAAAGCGGGGGGGGCGGAAGGAGTAAAAGCCCCCCGCCCAAGGGGGAAGGGAGAGGGAGGGGAAGGGAAAAGGGGGATGAGCGCAGCGGCAGCACCCGGCTATGGGGAACAGGGCCCCGAGCTGCTTTGTAATATATAGGGCGGCCGCCCCCCCAACCCACCCCGAGGGGCGTGCGGAGCCCGGCCCCTCTCCCCGGGGGCCGCGGGGGGGAGGCCGCCGAGGATGGGACCGTTCTCCCACGGGTAAATCCCCCGGCCTCTCTCTGGGGTTTTCTTTGGCAGCGGTGCCCCCAGGGGAAATCCGCTCCTGAGCAGGCTGGGTGATTTTCCGGGGCGCTCTCTTGGCTTTTAATTCATTTTTCCTCCGAGGAAAAGATAACAAAACCAAACGAGTCCCGTCGACCAAAGTAAGGCGAGTTTCATCCCACAGCCGGCCCCCATCCCAAGGGCAGGTAAGCCACTCCCAGAACCCTCGCACTGCTTAGATTTCGTTTTGTTTCTCCCTGGGAAAATCGCTCGATCCGGGCCGGGACACAGCGGCAGTGAGAGCTGGTGTTTCTCCGCTCAGTGAGAACCCCGGTTTAATTCCTCTGCAGTGTCCTGGTGAGAGCTCCTAGGTAAGGAAACCAGACGAGGATTTTTCATCTTCCCCCTGAGAGTGTGGGAAGGGATGCACACAGCTCAGGGCTGCCTGGCAGAGATGGGGTGTATAGGTGCAGGGGGTCTTCTCCATCACTGTACATGGCCAGGGCTGAAGGTGTGCACCACACTCAGAAAGCTTTGTTGGGTTTCAGGGAAAACACTTGGAACTTTTCATGTCACACCCTATACTCCAAAGCTGATGGCCAGCCCTGCCAGTACCACAACCGGGGGCTGCTAAATGGGCACCAAAAAGCCTTGGGCTTTCATGTCATCCTCATCTGCCACTGAGCATCTCCTCTGTGCCTCACACTCCATCTAAGGTAGGCTGGACAAAATGGGGGAATTTTACATCCATCTCACAGCTTGATATATAGCTACACATCCACATCCCATTAAGACAGGTGGAGATGTCTGAGCCATTAACGTGCTGACAGATCTCTCATATCCCATGAGCAGTAAAAAAAAAAACAATAAATCACAACCTTCAACTTGGCATGTTAGCTGGAAGTATTTCCAATAGCAGAGCAGCTAAAAGCCCTTTTTCACAGCTTTTCCAAAAAGATTCTCCATTCCTTTCCTTTAAGCATTTCCTGGTGGTTCTATTTTACATCCTAAGTTAGAATTCATCACCCAAGTTGTTTCTCACCCTCACTTGTTCTCTCACTTGTGCCTGTGTTTTTGTTCTCCTTTTATTTTCCATTCGTAGTTCACCTCCTGCTCTTTCCATGGTTCAGACAAGGAAATGTATGGTCCATTAGAGCCATGCTGGGTCCATTCCTAGTTGGCCACTGATCTTCTGGTAGTATCAGGTAAACTGCCTCCATTACCCTTCTGCCAAATGCAGACAACACCACAAGCAGGAAGAGCACTTGCTGTACATAAAAGTTCTTTCCTTATAGCTTTCTTCTGCTCAAATGGAAGACAGTTCTTCAGAGTGAGGGCAGCAAGTGAAAGCGTGGCATGGACCATTCATTCACCCCAGGAGAACCAGGGGAAAAGGACACAGATACATATTTTTCCAGGAGCATGTATTTAACTTTTGTGTCTGAATTATGGTAAATTACTCCCTGGGGGATGGAAACCTCCAGTTCTGCAGACTCAAACTGCTGAGATCAGTGACAAAGAGCAGTATGCATCTCGATACAGCAAGAAGCAGATTGAGAGGAAAAAGAGTTAAAAGGTACAAAGCTTTACTAAGCTTTTCTCATTTGGTCCCACAAGCAATCACATCACTCTTTTCCTCTTTATTTTAGTGGCCTAAACATCAGAAAGGGATTTGGAGGTGAGAATGCAACACCACGGCTGGGTCTGGAGCTACCTGCACCTGCAAAGGAAAAGCAATCTCATCTGGACAACAGGACGCAAAGACCCAACCCATAGGGGTGCTCATAGCCCAAGGCCCTGCTCTGATGTAATTGTATCCATCGTGGGAGAAGCCTCCCGTTGGACTTCAGTCTGATTCCAGCTGGTGTGGGGTCACCTGGGAGCTGCTGGGACTGTTCACACCACTCCCAGCCTCACAGCCTTGGGGCCCAGATGTCAGACTGATTTTGACAGATGGATAAAGCAGCAGGGCAGAGGTGGGCAGGAGCACACAGGCAGGAAACAGACCGAGTTGTAGCACTGAGCGAGGAAATCCAAAACGGACAGACACTAATTCCCACACATGCTTTATCACTCAGGGTGATACAGTGTAGTAATAAAGACGGCAACCACACAGATGGGATGAGTCTCTCTTTACAATGACACAATGCAGAGGGAGTAAAACACACCTGACTTTCTCTGTCAGCCACCCTGGGACAAGTTATGGGTATGGGAATGAGGAGCTCTCCAGTTCCTCTCCCACCAATTGCTGCAGCAAGCAGCCCAAAGCATCCCCCAGCATCTGAGCTAGGCTTCCTGGGGGATGCTGCCATGACACACAGCCTGGTACTGAAATACTTCAGCAACAACCAAACATAGGTGGGTTTCCTTTGCTGAAAGCTGGCCAGGTGGTACTGCCTTGATATAGAAGCAGGTGGACCCATCCCCACTCCCACCCTCATCACACTGCTGCCTGAATCCAGTCACGCTCTCAGCTGCCACGCAGAGAACTTTACAGAAGCTCCCATCACATCACAGCTCTTCTTTCTTCACAGGGAGTATAGGCAAAGTGTTTTCCCAGTGTTCCCCAGCTTGGTAAAATTGTCCAAAAAAACCCCCAAAAAACAACCCCTTATAAGCCACTCTTTACCTTTGTGGAGCTTTTCCCCAAGATGGCTATCTAAGATTTTTTTCCCAAAATTAAATTTGTGAAGTTATCATTCATTTCTGTGAAAATAATGATCCCAAAACTTTTTCTTTTTTCTTGCCTATTTACCAAAAAATACTGTTAAGTGAAGCATGAATTTACTTAAACTGAAGGGATATAGAAAAAGATTTAAGTTACTGAAAACCATGACTTCCAAGGGCAAAATTTGGTTCTGAGTTTTAGAGATTTGACTTCCATAAACTTCAGTACTTTCTTTATAAGGAAAACCTCAGGATCTGGTGGTCATCAATATTTAAGTTTACTTTTTTCCTGAAATAATTTATAAAAGTCTATTTTCTGCCCCATCCCCACATCCCACTTCCAAAACCTGAGCACAAGGCGAGGCCAAGCTGGTGGCTTAGCAATCCCTCCCAGTGCCTTTAACACACTGAGAAAAGCAAAGCCACAGTTATGCACAGGGTTAGTCAGGAACACATAGATATCAGTTCTCATAAAATAGTAAGTACTCTAACAAAAAAACTAAGAGGCCACTATGATTACTGCAATCATAGCACAGATCAGAGAAGTGTCTCTTGGTGAAGCTGCCCTAACAATGCACTGCTCAGAGCAGAGCACACCCATGTATTCCCTCTTGTTCATGAAGGATTCCAGCTACGTGGTCCACAGAAATGGTGAAGAAAGCATCACACAGCATGACTGGGAACAACCCCTACAAAGCAGACCTTTGCAAGGAACTCCAGAGTATCACTTAGAAACCATCCCTTCCCATTAGAGCCCTGATGCACACTGTCCAGGTTTCCTAGAGCAGGGAGATGGTTAAAACCTGTCATCCCGCAGGGTCATTCTGCAAAGCTCATACATGGAATTTTGGCATTTCCATCATGGAAACAGGCAACCAGGCTCATTACCTTCTCTCACCACCAGACTGATTAGCTGCAAGCCCAGGCAGACAGCTGAAATCCCATCTTGCTTGCTTCCTACTCACTCTCTTTTTCCTCTGTTTAATGCTCCTGCCAGGAGTGATTTCATTCACTCCAAACATAATGGCTTTTTCCCTCCCCTTAGGCCAGGAGCACACCTCTGTCATGGAGAATTTCCCTCTGTCTTGTACCTTCCACCCCATCTGCCTGCAGCCAGGCTGGCAGGTTGGTTTTTTTCACTCTGTTTAAAATGCTTTTGAAACAAAGGCTCTTTAATCCCCCTTGGCCTGGCCAGGCACCTCTGTCAGTCCCATCCTGATGGCGCAGGCAAAGGAAGGATCTCACATGGAGATGCTCATGAGGTGGTGGAATCAGGTCTGATGTTCCTCCCAAACCCACAGGCTTGCTTGGAGAGAGGTCTCTTAGACCCACATCCTAAAGCCTGGCAGGAGAAGAGACAAGGCCTGGAGCAGGACATCTGCCTCCACGTTCCCCAGCCCTTCTGCCCAAAGCGGGGACATCTTGTCATACATCTGTGCTGCTGGAGAAGTTGGTTTTCTGGAGAGGAGACAACCTGGCTTAGGTTGTAGAGACCTCATCTGGTTTTGGGAACATTCCACAGATGATGACTAAAACTTCATACAGAAAGAATTTTCAGGAAAAGGGTCTTCAGCCACAACAAGTCATTGCTCATCACATAATTTCCCCATGATAAGACAAGAGAGGCAATTCAAACTCAAATCAGACTGGACAACTGTGAATCACAGTGTTTGTCTCACATTCCTCCTAGCCAAAACTATCCCTGCCCAGTGCTGCTTGGGGCTGGGAGTATTGACCCAGAAACCTTTTCATGATTTTGGAGGTCCACAGAAACCCACTGAAGTCTTCTCCACTTCAGAAGCACTGTGGTCAGTGGGATCCTCCACCTGGGATGGGAACCTCCACATCTCAGCAGCACTGGATGCAGGGAGGCAGCTGACACCAGCACCAGATCCCATCAGAGTTGGGTACACAGGGAAAGCAGTTGTGGTTCATCCATCACTGCTTAGTTCTGGAGATCCCCACCCATCACTTTTGTTCCTGCCTCAGTGGATACAAACCCAGCTGCATCTTGGCTCGTCAGGATGTGGGATTTGCCTAATTGCTTCTGCTTGGATGAGTCCATGCCAGGCTTGGTCTATCTGTAAGAGAGGCTTGGATCTCCAACATCTCCTATTGGCTTTCCATTGTCATGCCTGCAGCTCCCAGAGCTGTTCCACAACCCACTGTTCCTGCTCACAGCCCTCACCCCACAGCACCGACACTCAGCTCACTGGTCTGCCCAACTTGTGTTAGGAAATCCCATAGGCCAACACGGAGCTGGCTTTGCCTTGTAGAGTCATAAAGACCCAAGGCTGGCAGTTGCTAATTGTTCTTCCACTGCTTGCTGTCTTCTTAAGGAGCTAGGGGCTGGATGTGGGCAGCCAACAAAAACCCAGGGGTTGGACAATAAATAGAGCAGCAGGGAAAGCTTTTCACCAGGCAGGTGGCCTTGCTGTAAGCATCCTGGCAGACAGGGGCTGGCCCCAGGGTTGCCAATCATGCTTCCATCACAGGTTTCTCAGACAGGCAAGGATTTGTTCACATTATTATTATATTTTTTTTTTCCTTGGACCATGGTTGAGAAGCTCTGATTGCAAAGCACAGTGTGAAAACCACAATCCTTGCACAACCCAGAAGGCAAAGAATGACCTAGCATTGCTCACGGCGGTAAAAAAGCAGACAGATGGGATGGATGCCCCATTTCTTTTTAAGCTAATCTCAAGAGTTTGGCTGCCTGAGAGAGAAGCCTGAAAAGCTTTGGGTCCATGATGGCCAGCTGCCAGGAGCACAGCCCAGTGTTGGCCAGAGCCCACAGAGAGGATGTCAGCACAACCAGACTGTGGCCCTTGGCTGCTGGAGACACACTGTCATCTCTCCATCAAAAGGAGACCAAACAACTAACCAAACAGCAGCACACATCCTCCATCAGCAGGCACAGGCGCAGCAGACATCGAAGCCATTGCCAAATGCTCTTGTGGGCCACCAGCTGAGAGCTGGCATTGGGCTAATTACATCAAAATTCATTAAGTCAGTTACTGCCTGTGTTTCCCAAGGGGCTGAAGAGGGACTCCAGCAAGCACTGAGCAGGCTGCAGCAGTGCAGTGCCAGAAGGCTTTGCCTCTTTCAGTGGCCCAAGCAGGATACAGAGTCACCATTCCCCTCATATATTTGGGGATCTCCCTGACAAACCATTTGGGAAGCAGGATGGGAAAGAGTCTTAAGAATTAGGAAACCACTGGAGGGTGTTTTTCAGGTGGGATATCTTTGCTCAACAACACAGAATGCACCTGAGGAGCTGGCAGCTGCTGACCATTGCTAAACAGCATCACTTGGAGAGGAAGGATCAGAAACAAGAGGATAGTATGAGCTTATACCCAACACTCCCACCTCCCCTTGTGGAAAATACCCATAATTTGCCTTGGAGGTGCATGAACTCATTAACCTGCACAAAGGGACACACGGAGAGCATCACTGACAGATGCCAGCACCTTTGGCTGCACAGCTCTGAAATTCTGGGACCAGGGCTTTGAGATGCAGCAGAGCACTGCAGTGCACTGCCAACAGCCCACACCAACAGCCACAAACCAAAAGGCAGCAGCCACATCACCATTGGCCTGGGCTTCACGTGTCACTGATTGACTCAGGTTTTAATTACACCCGAATATCCCCCTGTCTCCTACAACACAAAGCTTTCAGCCAGGCAGAGATTCAGAAAGAGCAGCAGCAACCACAGCAGCCTAACCTTCAAGCCAGATGCTAACAGCTTTGGACAACTGTGGGATTTTTATACCCCTATCTGCAGGGAAATCTGATGTTTAGTGCCCTGACTGCAAGCAGGTCACCCTTAAACCCCTGAACATCCCAGGCAAAAAAAAAAAAAAAAAAAAGAGAGAGAAAAAAAAAGGAAAAAAAGCAGTGCCGGAGGGGAATTGTACTGGCTCTAATCCCTTCTGCCATTCTGCATATTCATGGAACATTGTCATAACACATCAGCGGGACAAAAGGTCTGTCGGCACCTCCTCCTCATGCCTTTGATAAACCACGAGACAAATGCTGAGTAAACACTTGGAATCCATTCACTGCCCCATTCTCATCGGGATGAGAAAGTCCTCCTCTTTCTTGCAGGCCCAGAGCTGCTCAGCCTAATAAAGTACGGCCCACGGGCTGTGAAAAGAGAGGCCTATGGATGGTGAAAACATGGATTATCTCATTTCACCCTCCTTGTATCAGACCCTGCTCACATTTTGAGTGCACTTGGGCTGACACACTGAAAAAAAAATAATAAAAAATTTATATTAAAAAAAAAAAAAGCCAGGGGGAAGAGGATATTTAGAGAACGGGAGAACTGTCTGTAACATTTCACAGATGACCTTTCCCTAGTGGGAAAGTGATTTGTTTCTGCCCCGTGACCCACACCAGCCATCACCAGGAGCTTTCACATCAACATCAGCATTTCTCTAAATGTTGTGGTGCCAGAAAACAGCACAAACTGAGCTCATTTCAAGGTGTCAAACCCTGAGAAGTTCACAGGGCATTGCCAAACACTGAGGTTGAGGCATAAGATGTCCCATGCTCAGAACCAACCAGCTCCATATCTACAGGAGTGTGGAAGAAGCCAGCCAGGACATAGAAATCATTAAGACTGGAAAAGACCTCTAAGATCATCCCATCCAACCATCCATTTTCCACCAAGGTTACCTACTAACCACGTCCCTAAAACGGAGCATGGAGCAGAACATCTCCTTCCACTACTGTCCCCACCCCACACGCAAGCAGGGGAAACACAACTGCTTCTCCACATCACCAATACCTTCCCCAAATCAGCAAAACAGTGCTCCTTACCATTGGGTGACTTCCACAAAGTTGCTCAGGACGCCAGCTGCCAAAATCTCCACTGCGTGTTTCCAACACCTACAGCAACAGCCTCTGCTGCCCATATTTCTGGAGGCTTGAGCTAAAAGGGCCTGCAATAAAACAAACAAACAAAAACTTTAATGACTCCAAACAGGGTAAGGAACTGGCTGTTTGAAAGCAGTCATCTGAAAGAGATATTTTCCAAGTAAATACCATCCTTTATTTGGAAGAATACGAGTGGTTCTCGAAATGAAAATTATCTTCAGAGATAGTAGATGGGGAATGAGCACCAGCAACGCAAATATGCCCATAATAGAAAACAAGAAATGATTCTGAATTGCTGTCAAATGATTAAGAAACAATAAAAGTGCAGCTGATTAATGAGGGCCTCTTCTTTTTTAAATAAGTGGCTTGTAAACCTGTCCACTCATTGAAGGATGAGGGAATTGGCTGTAAGCAGCACATTCAATGCTTTTGTTTCTGCAGAACACTCAAGTCCATTGGTCTTTCAAACAATTGACAAAAAAAAAAAAAAAAGACCACCGGCAGCAACTCTCCCTGCTCTCCCTTGGCCTGGCACACCGCTGGTGAATGTTCCAATTCAACCGTTTTACAGCGTGTTTGTCACCAAGCATCACAGAGCGGCAGCGAGGCGCTGGCTGGGAGCAGCATCGGACACCGCAGGCAGCGCGGCTGCCATCGCTGAGCAACAGTAATGCAAAAGCAAAGCACGGGGCTCGCAGGGCTTCCAGGAAGCTGTTTGCTTTGCTGCCCAAAGCAACTTCCAGCAAGCCCATTTTTGCACGTGTAACAGCCCCAGTGCCCAGCCCCAGTGACCCTGACACCCTCATCCCACCTGTATACACTAGTCTGATGCAGTGATTTCCTTTGCCAGATAATGCTTTCTTTCCCAATGGCTGCATTTAGATAGAAAAGAAAAAAAAAAAATCACATATATTTTAAATCACCAGTGCTGCTATGCCCAGATCCTCTGAGATTACTTAAGCACATAACTCTCGTTCACTTCCAAATGATCTCAATCGTCTTTGGGATGTGAGCCTCAGAGCTCAGCATTTGGCGTTTCTCACAGACAGGAGGCTCCGGACAGCTTCCCTGTCTGCCCAGCCAGGGCCCCAGCCTGCAGGGCTTTGGGGCTGGGAATTCAACCACGCTGGTCATAAACACAAGGTTTGGGCATGCAGAAATAGCGCCTAATCTTTTTTTTTTCCCCTGTGATCTACCATTGGCAGCTGCTGCTGTGCATCCCCAACCAGCCAGCAAGTCAACTGGGGTCTTTCCTAACTTTAGCTGCCCCAAGGGTGGGGGACCTCACAACTCCCGTTCCTTAAACCAGCAGCACTGCATCCCAGTCTGCCTATGCCATCTCCAAGGTGCCTTTTGGAAGGGTCACGGTTTGGCCCTGAAGATCAATGGGGATTTCTTCCTCCGTCCATCGAGGTAGGCTTGATGGGTTGGCAGTTGGACTAGATGATTTCAGTGGTCTTTTCCAACCTTAATGATTCTGTGATTTGGTACAGGCACATCCTGTCAGCAGCACTGGGGTCAGAGCACAAAGCCAAGCCTTACACTGACAACGTTCCTCTGAATACCCAATAAGTAACTGGGGGATCTACTAAGAGGGCTTGTCAAAATCAATCGGGGTTAAACACCTTTAGCTGCAATAACAACTATCTGACCCTCTGCTACAGAAACTGCTGCTCAGAGGGACCCTGGGGGGTTATTCCTGGATTCTCAGTACTGTGGGACAGATAAAAGAGCAGACTATGCAGAGCTGGGTAATCCATTCAGCCCAGCATGGCCGTGCACTGAAGTGACAGCTCCTGGCATTTCTGCAGAGCTGGCTCCTCCTGGGAATTCTGTGCAGAGGGGACAATTTGTCCATCCAAACCTGGGCGAGCAGTTTTCTTAAATTCAATTGCCTGAAGGAGAAGGCAAATAACATTTAAGCGGAGGAAAGGGCATTAAAACCACATCTTTGATACAATGGCTGATGCAGCCCACGCTGCCGACGCCTGAAATGATAATATTTTTTTTCTTAAATAAATAGTTCAGCAGCACAATCCCAGCCCCGCCAGCATGGGGAAGCCGCAGGGGCTGCTGTTAAACCGCTGCACGCCAGGCTCAGTGCCCAGGCTGGGATGGCTAAGCATGGACATACAGACAGACAGCAGTGTCTATGCTGTACTGAGCTCACAGACATCACTTATGGGTTGAGTTGGCCATCAGCTCCAAGGAGGGAGTCTGAGAAGGGGAAGACGAGCAAGGTGGGGGCAGAAAGAGAAATAAACACTCAGGATTCGAGGTACACACACAGACAACTTTGCAAGGAGGAACAGACTAAGCACAACTTTCTTCAGCACCAGGAAGGGCTGCCACCTGGGAGGATGTCACACCACAGACACCTGCACTGTCAACACCAGTTAGCTCAGCACACGGTTTTCAACATTTCCACTTCTAATTTTCCTATTCTTGCAGCCCAGCACGATGCCTCCTCTGCTGGAGCATAGCAATAGCCACCTCCCCATGCACTTCACAGAGAGAACCATCCCCATGGATCCTCTAGTATCTAGCACAAGTCACACATTTAGGCATAAATGTCCGTAAAGGTTGAGTGGTAGCAAAGATCAACCCAAAGAGCAGATGAAGAAGACCTGGCCTCAGCAGGGACAAAGGGAGAAGTAACATTTGCTTCTACACCTTCACCTGGGCTCACTTTTATCCAAAAATAGCAAACACACAAAAGGAAATTCAGACTGTGTGGCTCCACTCCATCTCTACCCTAAGGAGCCCAATTTCTAAAGAAAGTCTCTGACTGTCATCGGCCAAGGGGTGCATTGTCCCTTGGAGCAGGAGCTGGTGCCACTGAGGAGGCATTCAGTCTAAATTAACTCTCCCTCTAATACCTGAGCAAACATTTTCAGCTTGAGACTTAATATCCCTGGACATGTCTGCTGTCTCCCAGGTGAATCCCCAGATAAAAAAAAGGTCAGCCTGGCTCTAATGCGGCTGTAAAGGGCTGTCAGTCAGCCTCGGAGCTCTGCTTGCAAGGTCAAATGAGTTCTGAAGGTTGCTGGGGCCAGACCTGCCCTGTCACTCATTTTAAGTGCAGTGAAGGTTTGTTTTCTCTTTACAATGTCAGGTATCCCAAATTTAGGATTAGCTGTCAGCCACCACAACATCGTTGTTTCAAAAGAAATGAAAAAATAAACACGTGCAAGCACACATCTCCAACCTCAGCTAATTCCACATGCTGAGCTTGCCTGCAGGTGGGTGGCAAGGAAACTCGTCCTTCAGGAAAGGAGAGCAGGGACAGTCCCCCACACACACAGCAACCCCAAAAACACCTTCCTTCAGACATGCTTGAACGATGGCATCTCCATCAAACCATCCACCATTGAAAAGGTGTCCATAGAACCAGGGCATCCTCTGTCTGACTCTGCCTCGGTGCCATGGCAGCATCCCTAGTGCCATGTATGGTATAAGTGGATCATCATCTTCAAACCCCACTGCCTCCACCACAAGGTCACTTGAGATTGTGCCTCCTGTACTTAGCCAGGCTGGATTAGGGGAACTGCCCACCTGAGTCCTAGTTGCTCTTAGGAGCTGATGGCACTGGGTGGTGACAGAAAGCATCCTGCAACCACCTAGGCAATGCTTACAGATTAAAAGCATCCTCACTTGCAGACCATCTCTAGATTTTGCTCATATTTGTGACTGTATGAAGTCTTAGCTTCCAAAGTAAAATCATTAAGAAATTTCCTGCAACTCCATTTTTCCTGCTGCATCTCCAGTAGTTTTTATCCTGCAGCATTGGTTATTCAGCTAACTGCACAGCCTGATAGAAGTCACAACTGCACAGCATAGGGGATGGCCAACTGCAGCATAGCTGGAAGCAGCTGGGCCAGGAATGGTTTCAGTTTGTTGTTTTTATCCAGCCAATCAAGTGAATCATCTATGTACTTAAAAACAAAAAAACTGAGCTGACACCATCTGCTATCCATCCTGGAGCAAAACTTCCCAAGTGATATCTCCCAGAAAGAAACAACACAATCCTATCGAACACCAAGGGTGACAATCCCTCATGCACAAGACTACAGCCTTTCCCCAGGCAGCTTCTGCTCCACGTTGCCCATCACAGGAACATTCCACAGTGGGTTGATAACATCCAAAACCATCCCTCCCCTCAAATTTCGAAGCAAATCAATCATTTCCAAACAAAGAAACAAGACACTGCCCTCAAACATCCACAGTATTTCAAATTCAACTTTGTTTCAACATTCCCAGAACAGTGTTTTTCCAACAATTAAACCATTCATCTTTTTCATATCCACTCAGGACCCTATTTCGATACAGCATTCATCTCCCTGCTTTCAAAGCCAAGGCGCAAGCGGGCATTTCTTTTTCCTCCTCCTTCAAGACAAAAGTCACAGCATTTGCTGCAGCTTCCCACCCAAGCTATGAATGCATTCATTCCCTCACATTGCAACTCAGCTCTCAGTTTCATCCCATGACATCGTGCTATCGATAGCCTAAAATAGGATCCATCCGCTCCTAATTTTTAAGTTAGATTATTCTTGAAGCCTACAGGCAATAATCTGCCAGGCACTGGGCTGGACACACACCTTTCTCTGGCTTGTCAATGGACACCCCCCCCAACACCACTCTTCCAGCAGAGCCTCTTCTCATTCCTACAGCAGGTAGGTGTGCTTCCCCTTCACTTTTCCTTACGAGTTTCAGCAGAACCAAAATCCCAGCAAACTCGCTGGAGCTCATCTTGATACACTGGAGTCATAGAAAAAAATTGGCCAAAGACCAGATCCCTTCTATTTCCTAAACGATGTCATCCCCATCCTCGAGTGTAGCATAATGCATGTTTTCACCACTATCAACAAACACAACAAACGATGCAATGCAAACAGTTCACAGTTCAGAGCCCACATCCCTCCCTCCTGCCTGCTGGAATCCCGAGATGGCCAACAGCTATTAAACACATGAATGTAAATGTTAGTAGATTGCTTCTAATAGGAAACAAAAATGTTTTGAGCAGAGCTAATTGCTGGGAAATAAGGTCGTTCCAATATTTCAGCGGGGGGTTATAAATCTCTTGGTTCCTGCCTCCTCCCAGTGTTAAGGTTTTACAGATGTTGCTGTCAGGAGGAGAGGAATGATTTCAGATGCTTGTTTCCACTACACGTTAAAAAAATAATAATAGCATGCACGCAGTAAACTGAATGGTGAATTTTCTATGAGAAAAGTTCTCAAATCTCAGCACGTAAATTATATTAAAAAAAATCTACATTGGGGCTCCTAAAACTTTATAATGGTACAAACTGCTCAACACACTTTAAAACATTAAGTCAGACTTCAAAACATAATTCATCTTGCCCAGTTGCACTGATTCAACAAAAGGCATCTTCCAACTCTCTGCTTCTTCTCAAGCAGCGAAACTGCTCTGCTCATCTGGGCTTTCTCCCTGGCAAACAGGGAAGCACAGAGAGGGCAAAAGGCAACAGAACCATGCCAGGCAGGGTTAGTCCCTGTGGGAAGGTGCCCGTCTTTCTAAGGCACCACACATGCTCTGAGCACACCTAACACAAGCCAAAGGCCAGGACATCAAGCAAGAAGCACTTGGGCTGCTTTGTTGTTTCAGCCAGCAGAAGCTGTGCCTCCCTGCTGAGCTGCCTGGAACCAGCTCTGAAGATGATATTTCAGATTTACACTATTTTCCTTCAAGCTCAGAGACCACTGCTGAGCTATCCCTGCTTTTGCTACCATCCAAACCCAAAACCAAGGAGGGGAGCACCTCATTCAGCTCCCTTTGCACTCTCAGGATCCTACCATGATGGCATTACATCTTGGATCCGATTTCCATAAACCCCACATGGCACACCTGAAAAATAACCCAAGCCATAAATGATCAGCTGGGACAGAGAGCTGATGGCCAGCACCTCTCTTGTAGAGGGAATCAACAGATGGAACCAAGTCTTTCTCAGAAACCATATGGTCACATATGAAGAACAGGTTCATATCCATCTTCAATCTACCACTATACATACATGGTCCAACAATGATGATGAGGAGGAGGCAGCTGTGCTCCTCAACACCTACTGTGCTCTGCAGGACACCAAGCAAGGCTGCAGCTCAGCCAGCCAGACCTAGGACTGGTGGCTCCATTAGGAGAAGACAAAGATATGAAAATGTCAGATGATCCCATTCAATAGCAGGTACCAGCACACCATCCCCATGGGCAGGTCACCCGAGGAACCCAAACCCCACCAGCAAGCCTCACCATGTAGGGCTTGGTGCCAGCTCGTTGTGCAGCTGCCAGGTGCCCATTTGGAGCTGGCTTCCCAGCCCTAAATACCAGCCCCAGCCACGCAGTCCCCACAGCATGCTGTGTTCTTCCAGTGGCTGTGCCAAGACAAGCTGACGTGAGGCTCCTCCATCAGCAGTTTGTTGGGCTCCTGGGGCCCATGAAAGCCCAGATTAGACTTTACAGCTGACTCGAGTGCACGAGCAACCGGGATCTGTGAGGGCCACAAGCAACTGCAGAGTGATTTAGGAGATGGGCCCTTGAAGCTGCCAATTATTTATCTAGTTGATGACTCAGAGCAGCAGTTTTACTGGCCAAATCTTGGGGGAAAACATGTGGAACTAATCAGGCCACACCGAAAAAAGATCAAATTAATATAAAGTAAACTGAGCAACGCACATGATAGCAAACTTGATTTTTCCTTACAAACAGGCATCACGTCCAAGATGCTTTTGTTATTTATTGCTTGTGTTGCTTTTAGAAGGCAAAACATGACAGCAGAAGTAATTTCTGCAAGTACAACGCAACCATCTCCTCACAAAGAAAGGCAATGGTTGCTTATTCAGCAGGTCCCTCCTATCCAGGACATTACAGTCACTAAAAATAGCAATAAACTGATACACTTTTGTGATTACCTTAGGAATACACACATTCCCATATTAAACCAATGGATACACACACGTATTGATGAGCAGGTTTCCAACTCACACATACTGTGAGTTGCTGCCTGATAAAAAAATGCTGAAGATGAGACAAAGTTCTTTGGCAGTTTCAGGTTAACAGCAAAGATTTGCTGCTCTGCCCTACCTGGACAAACAGATTTTCTGGATGACCAGCCCAGGTTACCTCTGATCAATGTCACGCACTGGTGGTTCTCTCTCTTCTCAAGTCACCAGGTATTGTCTGGAGCCAGACTGGCCCCTTCCTCATTCTCATCAAAATACTGATCAAGTGTCATTACTGGAGCCATGCACTTCAAGCACGCTTTGGTGATTGACCCCTCCCCCCCACTCTGGAACTTGCCCTTCCTGTTGGCAGCTTCTTCTCCACTACCACCCTTTGATCAGTTTATTTAAAGATGCCCCCATCAAGTGGATCATGCTTTGCGGCCTAAGAGATGACCACAGCTCAACAAGTACAAGTGCCAGCTGCAAGAATTTGTTCCAGAAGGATCACACACCTGCATCTAACCACTGCATCAATCCCATTCTCTCCAGACACATCACAGCTGGTCCACCCCAAGAGCTGATGGATTTTCATTCTTTATGATGAGTATTTCACACAGTTTCACCATTGTGTTTTCCATCAAGAAGCCAGCACCCACCATCACCCAGCCCAAGCAGTGCCCTTGCCCAAGGGGGGATCTGCAGTCACCCCAGTGCCCATCATTCCTCCCCTCCAACCAAAGGGCACCCATTTGGGGACCACCATGGCCTCACAGGCGTGTTCACAGCCCTACAGGCTTTGCTTTATCCCTATTTCACGGGCAATGTGCCTCCACCTGAATCCCAAGGCAAAGGAGACCAGGCAAATAGTAAAGAATGAGAGAGAGCACACCTTAAAACACAGCCATGACCTCATGCAGATTCCTAGAGACTTTTTGCTTTTATTAAGCAAGAGAGACAAGTGGCATTCCAGCCGACTTAAAAGATTGAGCAGCACGATGACAGCTCCCATTTCAGAAGAGAAAAGCAGAGAGAAAGGGGATTTGGGTCCAGACTAAACTGCCTGGTGGCAGGCACCCATCAGCAAGCACCTAGAGGCCACATGAGGGAGGCAGCTCCTTTAAATAATAGAACAGCTTGGGGTTCTCTTCACCTTCATAAAGATATGTTTTATGTTTTGGCTTTGTGGATGGTAACATCACACCTGGGGATGTGGGGGCTGCCTGCAGTGTTACCCCTAGAGGAGCCATTTTGGGGGCTGCCAGTGTCTACAAGGCTCAGATGGGGTCGCATGTCCTCATGGATGCTCACCCCCTACAACACAAAGCCCAGTCAGCTCCATGTGTACACACGTGCCACAGGCACAAAGACCACAGGGGACATTTTTCTAAGTGAGTGGAGCTAGCGTTTCTTTAAGGCTTGTCATACTGGAACTAGAGGGTTTGGGGATGGGTTTTGTATTGCTCTCCCCACTAAACATACACAAGCTGCCTCATTTAAATAAAACTCCCAAGACTGAGAGATGTCAAAGATCTGAGCCTGAGTCCACTGCAGGTTTTGTACTGTCACAATCCAAATCCACAACAAAACATAAAGAATTCAGCCGTGTGTTGTTGGCACTGCTCAGAGACTCCCAGCACATTGCCCCAAACAGCCCAGCCAGGACAGTCCAACAGCACCAACATCCTCACCTACAAGCAAAGCAACACAGCAATAACCAAACCCAGAGCTCTTACCTCTGCTCCTTCCATAGTTCCCACCGCAGGGACTGCAAAAATGGCATCTCTCCTTCTGTAGGGCCCCGAACTCACCACAGAGCCCTGAGCACCTGGGCTGTGTGCCCAGATGGAACTAATTACAGCAATCAATCAGTAGCTGGTCAGCATTACCCTTGCATTTGCAACAAGGACTGCCACCTGTGGGGTTTTGCCAAGGACCTCACTCTTTTTTGCATCCTTCATTTCCTTAGCTGTTTGTGGGGCTCTCCCTACTTTTACCCCTTTCTTTTCTCAATTTTTGGGGGACTATGATCAGACGGGGACAGCAGGATAGATAACACAAGAGTTCATTAATGACTTGTGATAGAAAGGTGACAACAAAGTTAATTAAGGCTCTTAATATGCCTCCTGTCTACTGTGGTTAGCTGCTGCATTGCCTCTGTGTGTACTCAGATGGCAGGAACCTACCTGTTCTCTTCAAATCTCCCTTCCCCAGAGGAATTTCTGTCGCTGTCAGCTGATGGATGAGTCATTTTTCAACTAATTTTCAAAACAAATGTTATCACCCTTTCTTCTTATAATTAAGGTCATTTGTGCCTTATTTTAATTAAATGATGTTCTTATTAACTTTTCAAAACATGTTATCTGAAGCATAATTAATTGGTCTTTGTGTCCATCTCTGCTGCAGACCAAAGTACTGACAGATGCCACATCCCAGAAGGGGAAGCACTCCCAAATAGTTTCTGGTTTTCAGACTGCCTGCAGATTCCTCCTCTGTTCCTGTCCAGCACCATGGGTTTGTATGGAACAAAATGAGCTGTCCCCAGTCCTGTGCTAAGCAGGCCATTCAGGAAGCATGGGTCCATTATTGTTCCTTGCTGAAGGATAGCCAGGTAGTATTGCATCTTTGTAGCTATGGCTGAAGGAGTAAAATAGTCTATACAGTAGAATCATAGAATGGTTGGGAGGGACAGCGAAGAGCATCCAGTTCCAACCTCTGTTGTAGGCTGGCTGCCCCCCACCAGATCAGGCTGCCCCGGACTCCATCCAACTTGGCCTTAGGCACCTCCAGGAATGGGGCACCCACAACTTCTCTGTGTGTTGAGGTTCTTAACCATGTAGCTACAGACATTTTCCTCTAAAATTGCCCTGTAAACTGGATTTGGATGCTTAGTGCTTGGCTTTCCCTAGCAGTATCACCTGTAGTTCTTATTCCCTTGCCATCCCAGGGCAGAACTCAATTCTGAGGCTCTCTGGGATGCAGAGACCAGGAACACAACCCTGGAGGTGATTAAGGTCAGGTTGGGTGGGGCCCTGGGCAGCTGGGGGGGCAATCAGCCCACAGCAGGGGGTTGGACCTGGGAACAGAAAGATCTCCCCCAAGCCAGCCTTATAAAGTTACCTCATTGCTTCAGGATGAAGATGACAAAGCTATCATGAATGCAGTGGCACAGAACATCCACGCTAATTAAGTTGGCCCCATCTAGTTGTTCTCATTAGATAAAACTAAATAAACTGATGAAAAAAAGCAAAAAAAGCATAACATTCACTGCTGTCAAATTACCAACGCAGCAGATCCCAAAATAATAACAAAAGAAAAAAATCCCATAAAGAAACTAAGTTACACCACTGAAATGATAAACATGCTTTTTAAGTAAAAAAAAAAAAAAGTCTTTCAAACCACAGGAAACATTGCACAGCCTATGAGTGACACTTCCAATCTGCATCCTCCTCTGTGCGAACCTTGCACCCCTCCTTGTGGTACATGGAAGCAATTGCCTTGTGAGCACAAATCGTACTTCCAGGAGCCTGTGGGGCCATTTCCCAAAAAAGTGGAGCCAAAAACCCGAGCCAGCTTTTCACTTCTGACTCCAAACATTGTCTGCTCCACTCTGTGAATGTCTACAGGCTAGAGACAGGAATGATTCTGTCTCTCACTAATAGTCAAATATAAGCACGTGTGTCAAACATAATTAAAGAGGAGAGTGTGGATGTGTGTGACACATTGGAACAGCTAAATTACTTGATCTTGATGTTTGCTTAAAGGTTACTTTTGAATGAAGGCTGCTTATAGGACAAATAACAGATGGTGAAAGCATCCTTCATGAATTTCTGCAGTTAGCAGAAAATCCTGGTACTTTTCTTAAAGAACATGAATTTGTGGGATGTCTTTTGCTGGAAGAAATCTGCTCTCACCAACAAGAACGTGTGGAGTTTCCTTGGATGCTGAAGTCACACCTAGTGAGCCAAGTGCAACACTTGCTTCAGGAGCAGCACTTCAAACTTGAGCTCTAGGTCACAAGGAAGTGGTAAAATGCATTTAGAAAATTTTAAATGAAAAAGAATACAGTAAAACTATTCCTGTTTCCAACAACAGAGGTATTTGGGTTAAAACGCACCACGGACACTGGGATATTTGGTGATTTCAGCTGGGTCTGGCTGCCACAGTAGTGGCAATGCCTGAAGCATTCACCTGAAAAGACAGCTCTGTGCTCAGCCAGGAAAGACCACCACCACACGTTACATCCTCCAAATACCTTAAGAGATTCTGGCAGTCCCTGAAGCTTCCATGGTAGATTAAGCTTCACTCCTAAGACTTGATCCAACTGACAAGTTATTCCTTTTTCACATCTCACAGGATTAAATGAAGAAGTGTGCTGAGGAGTTTAGCTTTGCACAAGCAGATCTGCTGCATAAGACACCATTTCCATGTACTGTCACATATCATTACACTTACCCTGACAGCTGACCAGCAATCGGGCAGCCTTTGCCATTTCTTACCATAAAGGAACTGCATTGTGCTAAAAAGCCCTCCAGAATCAAGCAGATAATATCTTTTGGGATGGTGCCTTGCTTTTTTTTTTTTGTTTGTTTGTTTCTCTCACTACAGCATGAAACTGACCCAAACCCTCCTATTTGAGAATAAGAAAGAAAAAGCACAACTCAAACTGGTATTTGGTTTAGGATTGAATGTTTTGCACAGTGCTTAAGGAGCATTTTAGACAAAAGCGAGCTTTCTGCCAAATATCTGTGGGGAAAGAGAACATTTCTCTTTTGCTGTCTGAATGCAGTTATAAACCAGGATGACAAAGAAGCCTGGCATTGCTGTTCACAGTGAAAAAAAAAAAAAGCTGTGTATCTAGCTCTCCACAAGAATGGCTTCACTTGTCTTCATTCTGCCCAGCTTTGCTTCTACAGCTTTACCCTAAAGACAGATTCTCATCCCTGCAGCTCCTGGAATTCCAGGTGGAAATGACAACAAGGGAAGAGAAACAGCTTCAGGGCAGGGAAAGCATTTGTATGAATTTCTCTCCAGCATAATTGGGAAAAGATGAGCTAGGTTAAATACAAGCATCACTGCTGAATAGAATAGATAGATGTATATCTAAAGCTGAAGTCTGATTAGTGAAGCAGAATTGACTGAACTTCCATAAGCATCTTTACTCCCCTCCTCATTCATCTCACTCACTTCCACCAAGGCATAACAGGTCGCTGCTAGTTCAGTGCCTAGTGATTGAGATTTTCACATGCAATTGCTGCTAAGCTCTGTGCTAAAAGCCTGATAGACAGATCTGATCTCACTCACAGGAGAAAAGCACACAGGTACTACAAAGATTTCTTATAGTTAAAAAAAAAAAAAAAACCCACAATGTGCTCAACAATGTCAGTTTTGTAGCAGATTAGGCACCTAGCTCACTGGTAGAAACAGTCGTAGGCTGAAGGTACATAAAGATTTTGCTTCTTTTGCAAGGAACAAAGATTGGTAAGAGCAACTCTTCACCATCCCAAATAGAATCTGCAATTCAGAAAGGTAAGGAAAAGACATTAAAAGGCAAAAAGCAAAGAGGATAGAGAATACTTCAGCTGAGCAGATTAGCAGACTCAATAAAGACATCTATTGTTACCAACAGCAATACTCTACAGACCACAGGCTGAAAACCACCATCTTAAACTAAGCAATCCATGAAAAATAGCTGAGAGCAGCAGGATTAAATTCATCTATGCCACCATATCTGCACTGCAAGATTTGTAAAGGTCTGCAGATCAAAAGAGGGTGAGAGCTGCTGCTCTATGAAATCAAGTCTTAATATTTTTGTTGCTGTCTCCTTTGTTATCCGATTAGCTGAATCGTCTTTGCATCATCTTGCAGTTTTCACTCTCAGCTGTTACTCTTGGCATCTTCAGACTATGGCGAGCACACAGCCCCAGGTGAGCAGTGTCCAAGCACTGCTGCAGCTCCAATAATCTGCTCTTCTCACCTAAACAGGCTGCCAGCTGCACGGTCATAGATTGCAGCTTTCAAAGACATCTGCTTCAGAACAGGGAGTGAACTGGTGCTGAACTTAAAGTACAGTAGTAATTCACTAATCTGTAATGTAGGATCCTAACTGCTGGCAGCTTCAGAACTGCCAACAGAACTGCAGCCCAAGTCTGAACTGAGGATCTTTCAACTTCACTCTCCCGTTCTCAGCCTGGGCAGTAGCACTTAGATTTCTCCTTCTAAGACACAGCATTTTGCATAAGATCTCAGAACACCCTCGAGAAACCCTTTTAAAAATAAACGTTGCTTGTGGGGAATGTCTTACTTTGACACAATACTCAACCCCATGTGTCAGTTTTTCTCCATGCTGGTCTCTCCTCCTGCCCTCACACACCCACCAAACCAGCACTGTTCCGCCAGAGATTTTCAGTTCAAGTCTTCATGGGAGGGAAAAGCTTGCTGTAGGTCAAGCTAACGCAGCCTTGCCCCTTTCCTCTGCTCCCTCTGAGACTCCACACCCTCAGGTTTCAGCAAGTTTCTGAAAAGACATTTGCTTAACTTGTCTTACCAGAAGAAAGATACTTATACTGCTGGAAAATTCCCTGCTCTTCCCAGTCCCTTTCAGACCTGCTGTGCAAATCTTTCCAGAATAAAGTTTTAACACCAACACGTTGTTTACTGAAAACCTACGTGTGAATAAATAGAGGTTTGTCATAAAGTGCCAGTCCTGCTTGCACTGATATCCAAAACAGCTCTGTTGCTCCTGAAGTAGAACCAAGACCAGTGTCCAATAGCAAGTCTTCAACCAACACATTTGATAAGTACTGTAAAATGAAGAAAAGCTCCCTTAAGCACACAATTTCCAGCACTACCACTGTGAAAATGTAAGAATAAATTTGACAAAACTATACAGGCAAGAAGATACCAATTCCACAGGCATTGGCCTGATCTTATCCATTGCCAAAAAAGGTCTTGAGGACTTCAGTTTTGATGGGGAAAGCTGAACTTCTGTAGACAGTGATCTGTATGTATGCATGCATGCATGCCAGATATATAAAGTGTACATATATATACACATACACACACAACTATATGAAAAATACCCCTTATGGCAGAGAACTGCAAGCCAAGCACTTATATTAAGCCACAGAACAAAGTTTATTGTATCTTCTCAAATTCTTTGTACAGTTTTGCTGCTAAATGGGCATGACACATTGGCATACTACCTTTAATCTTCATTTCAATGTTAACTCCAACTTGAAAGAACTGGTAACAATTAATGGCATCTTAAATAAATAAAATGACAAAAAAATATCTAGCCTTTGCACAGACACATTACAATCCACTCCAAATTCAATATTGCTGAAACATTATTTCTTAAAAAACAAAGTGAACAAAACAAAACCAACTTTGCTATAAAGGTTTTGCTTGTTTCAGCACTTAAATACACAAAAGTATATGATGAGAAAACTTCTGTTCTCAGCAGAATCTGCAAGAGACAGTAACTTAGAAAGAAGTTATTAAATCTCTAAGTAGATTAAGGAATCCTGCTTGAAGTCTTCTTGAAAAAAATCTTGATTTTAGCCTTCACATTAAAACAGTTTCACTGGATCCTATCCTATGTCAGCATACATACAGAATAAGATTTACATTCCATGATTTATTTATTTAAGGGAAAATCCGTAAAGCAAAAGCATTAGCCTCCCACACTCACAGCAGTAGTCATGGTCCATATATTCTGCAGCAGTAAACAGGTATTTGTGCTCAGTACTCTGCTAAAACTACCACTGAACCAGAAAAGATACTGTAGTTTACCCTTTGTTTCTGAACTTCTCTCTTACCCAGTCCAAGAGCCTCAAGAACCTCAGCAAAATGAGAACTCATGCACATACAAATCTGCCAGCACAGAACAGATCACAGCATGAGGACCAACACATCTGATTCTCATTAGGAGCTAAGCTAAATTTAAAGCTTTCTTTAAATAGAGAGTAATCAATAAAGAAAAGCTGAACCCCGACATTTCCAAGCTGTAATTGGCAATATCCATTAGCATATCACAAACCAATTACAGTGTCAGTTAATGTAGCAAGACAAATTGTATCACTAAAATTAGTTAAAACACCCATCCTCAAGTCTTCTGGGGCTTTCTTCAGAGAAAGCTCAGGGTGTGCAAGGAATGCGTGGTTGGGCCCCCACAGACCTGTGCATACTAGTCTGATGGGAGGTGGGGAGAGGGGGTTACTTTAAACAAAAGGCAGGATTACACATCTGTACAAATATTTAAAACACTGTTTGTTTCAGCTTGCTATCTGCTTCTCCCAAATATAATGGCTGCACTAATTCAAGAGAATGTGATAAAGCAGGATCAAATCTGTTTAAGGGAACAGAGCTTCCTTCTGCAAGATATCTTCCTTTTTGCTGGCCACATCATAACAAAAGTGCAATAATTTATAATCTTCTCAAACAAACAGTTATTAAAATTATACAATTCTAGGGAAACAAATTCACAAGTTTAACCATAAAAATATTTCCCCAGGTAATAAACGTTAAAGCGTTCAGTTACACAGTATTGCAATAATTATAATACAGAAAATCCCTTCTACTTATTATAAAAGACAGAACTGTTAGAAGAATTTGCTTAATGTACACTATTTAATAGTTTTGCACCTCGTGAAGGCTGTGCTCCAATTAAGAACAAAACTATCATTCAAAATAAATGAGTATGGAAATACTGACCTGACTTAAAAACTGATACCTTCAACATTTTGGAAATGAAGACAAGGCATAGCCCAGGGCCATGTCAATCCAGGTAGTCAAGAATTTACAAGACAGTTTACACCCAGAATCATAAGACAGCACCATTTTCCATTAAGTACTCTGTATGTCTATTGCTGAACTGCATATTAAATAGTTTTGTGAGAACTACAAAAGCAGATTCTCATACTAACTGCACTTTACCTACAGAATCCATGTCTGGGGATAACAGAGAACTTGGTGACAAAAATTACACTGAAAAAAAAAAAACAAAAAAAAACAAAAAAAAACCCAGTATCCTCAATTTGGTCCAAGCATCCAAAAGACAAACAAGGGCACTGCTTAATGCTGCTGCTTAATTGATCATTAAGAAGAATAGGTGTATGGCAATAAGGAACAAGAAGGGCTGCCTGTGGTAGGCACAGAACTGTGACACAACAGTCTCTTCAGAGAGATGTTTTAACTGTGATTTTGCTGTGTGAGCAACTGAACTTATAGTAATGGAGAACCACAAAACTCATAACTATAGCCACAAGAAAAGATTTTCTATTTAAAATAATAATAAAAAAAAAAGATTCATTTTTAATTAACTGCTTTTCCAATTGTGATTTGATATGTGAAAAGAAAAAAAAAAAAAAACAAAACACCAAAAAAACCCCAGCATAAAACAATTACAAAGTGTGGACTGCAGTAGCAGCTATTCAAGCAAGATTCAAGCACAAATTTAAACGATTTTCCAAGCTGGTAATTAGCCTTCTTTGTCAAATATTTGTACAACTTTTTCAAAGACCTAAAAAGAAAGAGAAGATCATTAATTTTATGAAGTGTTAGGTAAACAGTCACTTGAAATTAATCCAGAACACAATAATTGATAGCATTTAAAGATGGTTTTCTTAGAATTTCTTCTGATTATTTAAGCAGAAAAATTTGCATCAGTTCTAGGAAATGGGGACTTAATATTAAGTATTTCAAAGTTCATAAAAGTGGAAAAAAAGCCAAGAACAACAAACTGTTACACAAAAATCTGTTTAGTCCAGCTCACGTTCAAGCAGAAATTGATTTCTTAGTTATTCCCATCTCAATCGGTTCTTCAAGAGCCAAATTGAAAGTTCTACAGCCTCCACCAGCAATGAACACCAATAACAAACTGACTTCACCAGCCATACACACATCTAAGAAAAACACCATCAGTACATACCCTGCTATTTGGCTTATATACTTACTTCATCAACCGATTTAGAGGCGTCTACTCGTCTAACTTTTCCCATTCTCTCATATAAGTCTATTATAGGTCTAGTAGACTGCAGATATGTATGAATTCTAGGAGAAAGAAAAGGAGGAAAAAAAAAAAAAAAGAAGCATTACATAATAGAAGTAAAAGAAAAGAGAACTGAAATGTTTGGGATACAGTACCTCTTTTCCAGACTCTCTCGATTATCGTCACTCCTGCCACTGCTCTTGCCTCTTTCAAGACAGCGACCAATGCATATCTACAAAATAAGCATCAAAAGGACAATCACAACGAGGAGCATAACATGCTATCTGAAAAGCAGGAACAAACAAAAAAACCTGAATTAATAGTACACCTTTGAAAAAAAATCTAAATAGGCCTGATGCTCAAAATACTGTCCAGATTCGATGTAAGTAACCCAGAATTCACACAGAGTTAAATAGTGAAAACAAAAGAAACATCAAGTTTTGTGGCATGCAATTAAGTTAAACAGTCATCTATTTATGAGAAAATTGGACCAAAAAAAGGAAGAAAGATTAAGATGTTTGGATTTTCTTGCATCAGTTTTTATCCCTCAAGGGCACTGCCATATTTTAAAGACAGCATACCATCGCATTTATTAAAGGACTAATTGTATCACTGTCAAAAAGTCCTTAAAATCTAATGACTTGCTGAGTAAAGTGTTGATCATTGGGTACCTCCACCACAGCTCACAACTATGAAAATTAAGATGTATGCTGTCACCACTTCAGAATTAAAGCAAACATTGCTATTAAATTGATTTCTGATGAACAAGTACTCTGAAATCCTTAAGAGTAAACACAGCAGTGTCTTCTGACAATGAATCAAATAATTGTTTAATATATTTAAAGGTTTTATAAACTCTCCTTGAGAACGCAATTGTTTGAGTTGTTTCTTCAATGTAATTTATTTGCACAAGATTATACCAAGTGTAATTATCCACTTGCTATTTCAAAAGCCTGCAGTTTTTCATCTGCAAAAACAGGCTGCCAAAAATCCCCGAAACTCACTGACCACATTTTCTTTCTACTCCTACACCAGTCTATTAATACTGGAAGATTCACTACCCAACAGTTTTATTGTTCTTCTTGAATGATTCTCACAATACAGCAAGAAAGGAAGTTACAGCCTAACATACTTCATTACCTCATTGTCGCAATCAAAAAAGAGAACAAAAGAAACATCCGCCTTTCCATCCATAGTCTTATTCCAGCCTTGAAGATTATCTTCGTTTCTGGGAAAGCCATCAATCAAGAACTTGTTCTTCTGGGAATTTGCGGCCATTGTTTGATCCATAGCCTGATAAAAGAATTCAAATCAAGACCTCCTGCACAGGCAACCATTTATCAATTCCTTCATCACCTCCAAAGTATTCATATATTAAATTAAGAAACATTTCTTGTAGAACTATTGCACGGAATCACAGTATCACAGAATGGCCAGGTTGGAAGGGACCTTGAAGATCATGAATCTCCAACCCCTCTGCCACATGCAGGGCCACCAACCTCCACATTTAATACTAACCAGATCAGGCTGCCCAGGGCCCCATCCAATCTGGCCTTGAAAACACCTCAAGGGATGGGGCATCCACAACCTCTCTGGGCAGCCTGTTCCAGCACCTCACCACTCTCTGTGTAAAGAACTTGCAAATTTACAATGTGTTTTTTTGTTTCATCTTCAACCCATTCTAATTACTTCACTGATGCAGCAATGGAGCTTCCTTTCAAACTGACTACACTATTTCATTATGCTTAAAATCTTTTAAAGCCCAAGTTTAGAAGTTTATACTCTACAATATTATGTAACAGCACATTGCAGTACAAGATGCTAAACTGTTCCTGGTCTAGAGTTAATGCAAATGAAAAGAACTCCAAAGAAGTTCAGCTGAACGAGCAAAAGAAGCCTCTTCCATCTCAAAAGAGATATTCTGATTATTTTCCTGGACATCTAATAAGGATAAAGATTGGAACTTTTCCATCCACAGAACATTAGCAGGTGCTCTTCTCCTTTCCTCTCCTTCGCTTGACTATTCTGATAACAGGGGTAACAGGGACAGTTCTTTCAAAATACTGCCACTGCTTTGTCACTTAGTCCGCAAGGGTGAACCAGCAAGGAAACAGCCCTTTCCTTACCCTCTTCAACAAGCTGATTGTTATTTCAACTGGTACGATTTCCCCCTCCTTAATGTAGTTCTCAATGAGTTCTCCATATTGTGAGCCTGGCCTTTTCCGTTCGTCTCGAAGGAGGTCGCCAGCAGAAAGGTGTGTGTAGCCATACTTCTGAAAAGTGCAAAAGAAACAGACACAGATACCCTTGAATTAGTGCACGTGCAAACTTACATCAGTCAACAGTATCAGCCACATCTATCTTTGTATTGCAACAGAAAAATACAGGAAATAGCAGCTTGCGAGTGACAGATGTATTCCACCTTCAGGATGCACAGAAAGCACAATGAGAGATTCCTGGGCAAAACAGTCAGCAGGGACTCGGACTGACAGTCATGTCCTGTTTCCAAAGGTAGCACTGTCACATTTGGAAATATGACGGTCTCAAAGTCCCCAGGGTGTTTCTTGAAATGCCGCATTGTACAATGAGGCCTTTAACAAACTCCAGATTCTCTCTGAGCTACACCCCCTCCTACACAATTTTACTGCTTAGCTTCTTCACTTGCTAAATCATGACTTGATCTATTGACTAATAACCACTAAAACATTTTAACACCACACCCTGCAAACAGCAGAGATCAGGTCCAAGTCTATTGATTTGTGATCAGCATGCAGGAAAACAACCAACACCACAACCCTCTTCTTTCACCTCACAGAAAAGTTGAAAGCTTTGCTAATGCAAAATGCTGGTGAAAGTTGTTATAATTGAATTTCTCAGGCATGTACAATCATGAATAGACAACTAGTGCAAAGCTACAAATGTGTTAATGTAAAAAATACAGATGTGCTGTTGTAATGGAAAATTCAGAGCACAAAACAACCCTTTGCTCAGCTCATTTAATACCACCAGAAAACTAACCAAGCACACTCCTTGGGCAAGTATACTACATAAAAACAGGCATAAAGACATCTCCTTGATGAATACTTAAACTAAACTGGCAATAAAACAGCTAAGCTAGCCATACACCACAAACAGAGTACACCTATACATACTTGTCTTAAAGTTTTCACACAAAACAAAAACAGCAGCAAATTACTTCAGGGTTATCAGCTTGGCTGCAGCAGCTTCCAAAGCAAATTTCAAAAATGGTGCCTGAACAGGATAATCAATGTGACTAAATGCATGTTAGGGCTGTGAACTTGGGATTTACAAACTTGGTGACTGGACTAAGTACAACAGAAATATTACACAACCCACTAAGTGGCTTTAGAAACATTTCATTTGCTTTCCAATTTCACCCACAAAAGCGTGGAAAGTTTGTTCTGCATAGTCGTAATTTAAGAAGGGATATAATTACCTAAATCTCTAAAATGCTACACATCTGGAAAGAAAAGGAAACAAGATTTTGCTTTAAGTAGCTGTGAAGAAAAACCTCCACTGACGTCCTCTGTAAGCTCACTGTACTCCTGCTTTCATGTGCATTGCAGTTGGATATGCTTATTTAACTACAAATCTGCATATTAACTATGGACTACAGACACTGTAAGCCAGAGTAAATCTCTTCTCTTAAGCAGGAAACCTTACCCTGCCGAACCCTAAATTAACACGGACTTCTCTGTACAGTTACAGAACGATGATATTTTTAACATTAAATTCCTATGCAGAAGAAAACAGGAGGAAAATATAATCCCTTCTGTTTCAGAGGATTACCAACCCATTTGATTTTCTTTGGCATGTCCCTTCTCATGCAGAAAAAGGAAGTGGAGTCAGGCAATTTTTGGAATTTTCTGTCATTTGCAACAGCAAGCTGGATTATTTCTTAAGGGCTGAACAGGAAAGTAAAAGATAGAAGTGCTTCAGAGTGCTATTGTATAAATGGAGTTGTTTTAGATAATAGTAAATTGTCTTCCAGAGTAACCTTCAGAATGTATTAGCCAGGCAGTTAGATAAACAAACTTCTCCTTCAGTGGCAAAACATCTATTTGTTAACTGCATGGAGCACGGGAGCCAAAGACAACATGTCAGCTTAAACAACACCAACAGCACAGACAGAGGCTGGACTGCTGCTCCACACACAGCAGGCTTCAGAGAGGCTCATGCTGCCCTCGCCAGTCTGAATGAAGCCACGTTTCCAGGACACAATGTCTTCTTTCATCTCAGGCAAGACAAACCCTCAGCGAGCATCCTGAGCTGGACCGAATCTCAGCCTCCCCAAGAGCTTGCAATGTTCCTGCACAACAGCTGGGGCAAGGCACTCACGTCTTACAAGCCTGCGCTGTGCCAGCACAACTTCCAGAAGCGCCAAGTACATCTTGCAACAAGCTCCATCCTGGGGATTACAGCAACCACTGCCTAAGCCTTCTCCTCGCAATTAGAAAGGGATGGTTGTAGCTTCCAAGTAATGAAAAAGCAGTTTCTTCAGTTCTTAAAGAATGCATATATGTTAGATTCATGACGTTAGCAGAGGGCTGAAAGGACAACTTAAGTCAGAAACTAGCTTAAACCAAAAAATTCAAAAGAGTTGGATGTCAAGCACCTGAAATCTGAACAGATTTTCAGACTAGAGAACAGACAAGAAAATATTCTAAGATATATCTCATAGATAAATTTTCCACTATGCTAGCTGGCAGACATGTTCTTCTATGACAAAACACTAAATCAGTATGCAGCTACTAAACAAGCTGTTTTCGTTGTTTTCAAAAATGCTTTTATATTTGGGGAACCATAATCCAGTCTCTTACAAAAATTAGCTGTCAACAAAAGACAAAATCTCATCCGTCTTCAGCACCAGTGTAGACACCTTTCTCCTTCGCTTTCAAAGGTCACAGCGGAGTAGAAAGGCAAGTCCAAATCTCCAACAATCCCAGCTGAGCAATTTTCCTTAGAACAGCATTTAGCAGTGCTCTATAAAACAGAGGAAACCACAGTTTGCTTGTTCTTTATACAAAGACCTGGAAAAGGCCGTCCCCACTCAGCAGGGCAAACATGGAGAAGTTGCAAATCCTGGCTGACAGTCTGTAGACAGAACAAGTTTTACTTACTGTAAATACAATAAATAGATTAATATCAACTACAGATGAGAACAGATGAGTCATATCTATGCCACTCCTGAATAGGGCAGAGTTCACTCTAGCAACTTTCTCCATGCAGTAGGACAGGATCAGCAGCACAGATCAGCTGCTGTTGGGACTCCTCCCACAGCCAACCTCGCACAGGGCACAGGAGTTTCTTCCCAACACAGCAGCATCCAGAGTATGAAAGCTCCCATAGTGAGCAGAAGCTAAGAAAAAGCAAAACGAATTACCACTCTGACCTTGAATCCTATCTTGGCTTATCACTGTTAATCCGAAAAAATGAAAGTCAAAGGGCTAAACAAACAAAACACAAACTTTTATTGCCTCAGTTCCAGCTTGCCATACCTTAAGCAATCTTACTAAACAACCACAGTTCGCTGTATTTTCTCAGGTGTGCTCTTGGAGAACTAGTTAAAATAAAAATAGAACCTTGGAAAGCACACATATTCCTCATACTTTTACTTTTTTAATCTAAAATGTTTTGTCTGTGCCATCAACACGTGGAAAGAGAACTTTAGGGCATAAACCATATGCAATAGCAGCCCTCCTATCTGCCTGGTTCCAGCTAAAAGCTATTTTCCTAGTTAGAGATGTGCTCCTGCCTCTGGGGAAAAACAAAACACAAGGCAAAATAAAACAACACAAAAAACAGAAACCCACACCACATTAACAAAACAAAACACACAAAGGAGATCCCACTGACAGAGCCTCCGGAAAGAGGGGGCAAACAGAACACCCCAGTGCTGCAGGAATGTTGAGCTCAATGAGAAGGTTGAGAAAGCCCAAAATTCAATGCCCAGAGAGGAAGCCTGCATTCTGTGAAATGGAAGCATATAGAGAATAAATCTTTAGAGGAGAAAAACAGATTTAAATAATCAAAACAGCTCCAAAGTTCAGGAATAAGAACTCACATTCCAGCAAACAATGATGAGAACTTCACAGCTAACTGGGCTACCAATACTTGGCACTCTTGGAAGAGATTTGAGAAATTGAGTTTAAATAACTTATAAAACGTTTTTATTTCAAGAAAGTTAATGCTGTCTCTCAACAGACTTCCAGAAGACAATTAACACATGACAACAAAAGTTAAACCTACTGCTGCTTCCAGAGGAGCACTCCTGAAACAATGAGTTCTTTCCAAAGTTCTCTTCTCCCTAGAGAACCTCTTTAACGTACATCCCAAAACAACTTCACACCTTTCTTCACTTGGATACCAACTGAAACTCTTACAAAAGGAGAAAGCTCAGCATCCCACTTGGTGGGATTCATTGTGGAACTCAACACCAACATCCAGCATGAGCCTGTGGTGGAGACTGATTACTTTTTGTGTGCACAGAGAAAGATGTCATGCATACCCCAAACCTCCACAGTCACTTTGAAACAAAAACAAACCAAATCACCCAACAACAAAAAGAAAAAGCAGAAAAAAAAAAAGAACCCTATCAGTTGAAATCTTGCATACAATGAAGACTAAATCCTTAGTTATCATGCTTCCCCCCCAAAGAGAGCTTTGTGCTTCAGGTAAAGTTTGTAAAGATTTAAACTTGAACTCAACAAAAGCTTTTTTTTTTTTTTTTTTTTCAGATTTGAGGAATAAGGTATTTTTTCCTTGACTGTACCATAAATGCATAAATGTTTTTGTGAGGCAAAGTTCAGAAATCAGCAATAAAACACATTCATTTTGTCTTGCACACACACAGTAATCTCACCATCACAAAAGATATGACCTTCATGCACTCCATGGTGTTTATCTCAAGCACCTGCATTCAGATACCATCTGAACTACCTTCTCAGATACTGTGCCTCACCCAACAAGCTATGCACCAGTCTCAGGTGATGTCAGAAGCTCCCTGAACTGTGGGAAGTGGCAGGAGTTCATCTGCAGAACTGGGAGAGAACAATAACTTGAGGAATTCTGCTTAATCTCTTCATAAATAGGAAGAATTGGTCTAGAGCAACATTTCTACTGCATTTACATTTCTGTGACAACACTGTGTACATACAGAATATTTATGGCTTCTCTCCCTATCAGCAGAAAGCAGGCAGGTTCAGCTGTCTCTTTAAACCTTAACTGCAAAGATTATAAAACCTCATCACTTACCTGTTGCTCCCTTCTGTACACTGTGTCAATACTCATTCCCACTTGTTACTGCAAATTCTTCCCTCACATCACTTCTCCACTTTGGTCCAAATATGACAGAACACATCCCTAGGAGGGGCTCCGCAAGCTGAGATTTAGGTTTGTGGGTGAAATCTGTATTTCCCAAACACTATGACTGATGCCATTTCATTTTCAGGCAACGTAAAACAGTCAGTAAAAGAATCATGTCACTTTTTTGAGAAATTGTTCCTGGTTTAGTGGGCATGACAGTGATGGGATGATGGTTGGATTAGATGATCTAAGTAGTCTTTTCCAACCTTATCGATTTTGATTCCAATATGACTTCTACTCCACTGTTGCTGTTGTTTTTGAATAAGACCACTTGAAGCTAAAATCAAACAAGATCTCTCCTCAGCAAAGAGAGCCTCCTGCATGTGATGTGCTCTGTCCCAGATCTCCAGAATGTACAGCAACTGAGAAGTATTTATAGCGCACACTGACTTTTTGTTGAGCACAAACTTCAGATTTAGAGCAAGATATGGGATCAGATTCATTCCTAATGTAAACTAATATTAATCAGTCCATTTATACAACAAGGATGAATGAGGTTTATTATGACTCAGCTACAGCTCCTTTTCTCTGTGGCAAGCTGCCAACAGTGTCTAAAATCCAAACAAAACTATACTTTCAACCTGAAAGCAGCATTGATTTCATGAAGGCTGTTCAACTGCCTGCATCAGGGCTCTCACGGGGACTGTGAGAACCAGGCCAAAGGTGTGTGCTTAGAAAATCTGTTGCTCAACAGCACCTCAATTGCATTTCATCCACGTGTCCATGTTCGAGATCTTTTTTAGATTTTCTACCAGGTTCATCCAGCCCAGGCCTCCTCAGACCCTCTCTCCCAAAAAGCCAGCGACTCCTGCACAGGATGTCAGGAGCTTCTTGTCATGCAGTGAATGGGATGTGCAGGTTTAGAGGGAGTCTGCATTTATTAGCTTTTGAACTTCTCTTGTTAGCCTCAAAAAGAAAATAAACACGGTACTAGCAAAGTGAATTTTCTGTTTCCATTTTTAGCTGCAGCTCCAGTTTGAGTAGAAATGACTCATTCCTATCAACACGGTCCTTACCAAATTATATTAACCTATAAAGCCAAAGACATTTATACTTCTAAACACATGGCAACAGCCACATGAGGCATTTCAGCCCTGAGGCTCCACTTATGGTTTGGCAGAAGCCTTTAATGACAGCCTACAAAAATTCCCTACACTTTAAGCTCATTTGTTTGCTATGTACCAGAGACAGAATTTGACCTTACCAAAAAGGCTTTACAAATGCTATGAACCTTTCATCCCACCACTTAATGGAAGGAATAAGCCAGTTTAATAACAGTCTATAATTTGAGGTTAAAGCCCTTCAGAACTCTGCATAATGGCATTTTTCATGCCATCATTTGGTCACGTGGATCAAATTCACATAAACGAGATCCTCCATGCAGAGGACAGGGATGTAATAGCAGAGGGAACCTGCAGCATTAGAACTAGGACACACATGCCTGTGCCAGACACTGGGGCTTTGTGCCTTGGTTGGTTTCTTCCTTCCATTAATAGATTCAGAAACATGGGCACTGCTGCAGCTCTGTAATTTCTTTCAGCATGGGTATGGACAAACGTCAAACCTTTGCAGATCTCAATGAGACAAAGAATGTACAGCTGCCCAAGGGAAAAAAAAAAAAAAGCATAAAAATCCAACATAGATGTGTTTGGAAGCATCCAGGCATTAAATACTTCTGTAATTATCCACTGATAATGTGGATTACTGTGCAATTACTGCTGGGTTTGTTTTTTGCGCCCGAATACAATATGCACCTTCCTGCCTTTGCATTTGCTCTACCTCACAGGGCTGTCAAAATTTACTTGGAAAACTGAAAATGCGTAAAATACAGCATTTACAGCATCAGCTGATAAAGCAAGAGCAGCAGTAACCTTACAGAACACGTTCTGACCTCTGCCACGGCACCGAGCAGCCTCCGTTCAGAAGGTGCAGCGCTGGCAGCAGCACAAGAGCCACCTCCCTGCCACGTCGCGCTGCCAGCTGCACGGGGCGCAGCCCTCGAGCCCTGCGAGCCGCAGCGCCGTCACCCGCCGCCACCCAGCGCCGCGGCCTTTCGGCTCAACCCCAGGCGCTGCAGGCAGCCGCCTTCCCCTCGCTTCTGCGGGCGGCTGGGGCCGGACCCCCCCCCGGCAGCCTACAACCCCCAGCGTGTCCCGCGGCAACGCCCGCAGAGCGCCCCGTAGCCCTGCCCTGAGGCATGCTGGGATATGTAGTCCCGCTGCCCCCCGCCCCCCTCCCCCCTCCCACCAGCATAGCGCCCGCTCCGCCGCCCTCACCTCCACGATGCGAGCGCACTGCGTCCCTTTACCCGCCCCGGGCCCGCCGAGGACGAAGACAACGACGGGCTTCATGAGGAGCAGGAGGCGACGGCGGAGCAGCAGCAGGACAGCGGTGGGCGCCAAGGCCGGGACCGGTGATGGGGCTGAAGCAGAACCGCCGACAGCCGTTGAGGTGTCCCCGCCGCCGCAAAGTGCTTCCGGGTCCCCGGCGGCGCGCGCCGGGCGGGAGGGGCGGGGCTCGTGCACGCGGAGCCGGCAGCCGCTCGGCCGTTGGGCAGCGCCCCGCGCTGTGCGCCGCTCTCTCCTTACAACTCAGCGTGTAGCGTACGCCGGATCACCACCACCACCCCCCGCGCCTGGAGGCAGGCAGCCGGGATGGGGCGGGCCGCCTCGCTTCTTAGGATCCGACTCCGCTCCTCTAGGCCCGGCCCAGTGATGGCGGCGCCCCGTGCTGCCATAGCAACGCCGTCGCGCCGGACTACGCATGCGCGCACTCCGCCTCCTTGGACCGTTTATTGGAATGGGGCCGTTTTTAAACCCCCCTGCGCGCGCGCTGGCGGTTCGTTCCCCGGGGTGTGCTCCGATTGGTAGAGAGAGTCATCCCTGTTGCGCGCCGATTGGCTCGGAGCGAACAGCGGGGGCGGGAGCACGTCTGGTTCTGCCTTGTGATTGGCTGGCGGCAGTTGGCGGCGCGGAGCGAGGGGTTTGTGCGAACGGCGGGAGGTGAGGCGGGGAGCGGAGCGTCGTGTTGTTCTGTGGCTGTGCGGCCTCAGGGCCGCTTCTGGATCCGTCTGGCTCGCGGTTGGGACGGGCCGGCACCGCGTCCGTGAGGCAGCCCCTTGCATGGAGCCCGTTCTGCCTGGAGCAGAGCCTAGGTAACTACTCGGGGAGGGTCCGTTCAGCCCTTCCTTGAGAGCGGCGGGGACTCCACGGGAATCAGTTAAGGAGCGAGGTGGGGGAGCTGCTGCTAGAGCTGCCCTAAAGCGATGGAAGCTCCTTCCTGAGGCAGCAGCTGGGCCGGCCCTGAGATTTCCAGTGCCTCCCAAGGAAGTTTTGTTTGTTAAACAGCAGTGAGATACCTGCTGCAGGCCGTCGTGGCTTCTGCCCTTTACATAGGGGTTAGTGCAGTCGGTTAGGCACCTGATAACAAAGGTGTTGCTGCTCGTGGGAATCCGTTTGTGTGCTTGTGTGGTGGTTTTCTCAGCCTCTCAGAAGCAGGAGAGCCAGTCTCCCTCTATATTCCTTACTTAAACAACTGCTTTGTTTCTGAAGCCTTCCACATTTAAATGGGCTTCATGCTGACTTTAAACGATGAGCCGTGTGGGGATTTAGAAGCTGGTCTAATGTTAAGCTTGGCAAATTGTGATATTTGTGTGTGTGCACATCAGGAGTTTCTAATCCTTTTCACTGCATGTGTTGTATCAAGCACAGCTTGTTCATGTGTCCAGTTGGTTGTTTTCCTTAGTGAGTTATTTCCTGCTCCTCCTGACAAATGCTATTTGAAAATTTATTGAACGTAGTACCTTACTTTCTTCTTCTCTGCCATCTTTTTTTCCCCAGGTTTATTCCTGATAGGATGGTCCCTTTCAGTTTCCCTCTGTCAAAGTATGCTCTTTGGGACCCAGTTCCCGTGGGTGATGTCATTGGTTCACATATTGCCTATTACAGGTAAGGATAGCCTTTTTTTTCTTTTTTAAAAGCAGCAAAGAGTTAAAACAAACTGTGATCACAAGCAGCCCTTATACACAGGTCAGAGCAGCTTCCACATATCCTTGCTGCATAATGCTTCTTGATTTTACACATTCTGACAAAATTTTAAATGGATTACTTTTATTTTTTATGAGTACACTTGATTATTGAGCAGGTAGAATATGCATCATCATCACTATTTGTGTAAACCCACAGCTTTACTTGGAACGTTGAACTTTCTCCAACTCAAAATTGCTATATTGAGCTAAAATGATGCTGATGTATTTACTAACCAAGATTCCAGATTTCTTACTTTCTTACTTTTATTTACTGAATAGTCATTTTAGTTATCTAATTCTTTTCCTGACTTACATTCCTACATCACAGAGTCCACACTACTCCTCCTATTAGAATCCCCAGTAAATATTGTGCTAAAATGGGAGAACATGGACTCAAAATTACTTAGGTGTTGTGGCCTGCTCTACTCTTTTGGTTTCTGAAACTCCTTGGAGGTTCTGTGTTTTGGTCTTAGTGTTTCTAGCAGGTACTCCTGATACTAAAATAATTCACTTGTTCATCTCTAGTTCTTGCAAAAAACGTTGCCCTCCAGCCCAAAAAGCTTTTCTCTCTCCTTGTTTAATCTCCCTGGAAAAAAGCTCTCAAATGTTTGCTGGGCTAGTCAAGTAAATAAGTGTTGAGGTGATCGTACAGTTCTGCTCCATTTAAAATAGGTTCTTCTTGAATATGGATCTTTGGGATGTTGCACAGAATGTAAGATAACATTTAACAGTGCTGTACAAAACACTAACTTTATCACCTTGATGTAAAGAAGCAGCCTAAAGCTTTAAACATTTTCTAACTAAAAGATTATAAAAGTCAGGAAATTTTTGCAGTAAGACACAGTGAAAGTAATTTGGGTCTTAAACTTGCTTATTGTCTCTTTAGAAATCCAAAGTTGTCTATGATGGAGAAACCCCTGCGACTTGCTTATCGCCACGCTAAGCAGAGCGACAAAAAATTATTTGCCTGTTTTTTGCTTGGGACTCTCACAGTAGATGAAGGTAACTTTAAATATCACGTGCACAGACAATAGTGGTTGAATAAGCCTTTATCAAGGAGCCTGAGTTGTTGATCTTGGATGCTAACTTTATTTATTTCAAAGATGGGGAAGGCATAACGCTAACAATAGACCGGTTTGATCCTGGACGAGAAGTTGCCAGCGGATCGGGCAAGGTTCCAACTGCATCTCTTCCTGGAGACTTCTTGATTACATGTACAGTTAGTGCGTGGGGACCTTCTTCAGACAGCATTATAGTGCACAGTGCTGAAGACATCAGCTTGGCTTTCAAGGTAGGTGACTGCTGGCAGCCTTCAGGTTTTTCAAACAGTCAACTGCCTTCTAGGTGGAAGATTAGACTATGCATAGGGCTTGATTTCCAGCCCCACTGATTTAAAACAAACACACAAAAGTAGTGGCTGAAAGAAGATCGCTTAGTTGGTTATGTGAAATGAGCTGTTTGAATGTCATTGAAAAGGATGTTGAAAAGTACTGCAATCAGTAGTCTTCAGAGAAATTTAAAGAGAGTGTAACCCTTAAACTTGGACTAAATTCTTGCTGTGTGACAATAAATCTTCAGCAAAATGAGCAGGACATCTGTGGTAGCAACAGACTTAAACAAGAAAGAGCATTTTTTTCTTTGAAATCTGAGTGAGTTGCAGTATTTACATGACAGCTCATAAAAACCATTGTCAAGCAAATGACATGCAAGAAAACCTGTTAATTCTCTATAGGCTAATACTTATATCTGAAATATGTCTCATCTGGACCCCATGGACAGATAGTCTAGTATATGCACTATCAATTTCATTAATTATTTGTCTGTAGTTATTGTTGTGATAAATGCATTAAAATACTCATTCATATTTTATACCACCAGTAATGTTTACTTTCCATCTAAATTTTCCTTGGGGTGATATATCCATGTGTTAAAATACAAATTTCTTGAAAACTAACAACTCGCTTTGGGATTCTAGTTGCCTGTTATGATTTCATTAATTTTCATACAATTCAAGTAACCTTGGGTTTCTGAACATAATATAAAGCAGTGCTAATATCTGCGTAGTTTAATTTCAAATACATTTTACATTATTATTCATTATATTCAGTATAGCCAGGAGCTTTGGAAACATGACTTAATAGGTTTCATTTCTATAGTATCTACTGTAGTACTAGCTGTAATGAATAATTTGAGTTTCCACTGTAATAAAAACTGAATTGTAGTAATAATATGAAGACAACTTCATTCTTTAACTTCTTTCTCTTTTCCCTGCTTCTAGGATTTGCGGGACAGCCTGTGCAGTAAAGATTCACTGGATCTTTCTAAACTGCTCACTGTCAGAGCTCACATTGTTTTCACAGAAAACCTGGATAATCTAAACTTTAGTTTTCACTGGGCTTCTGTTACAGCAGCAAATATTTTGGAATATACACCAGTGAAGTCTGTCCCAATTATTCCCACAGCCCTAGCAAGGAATTTGAACAGCCCTATGAATATTGCACAAGTTCAAGGAACTTATAAGTGTGGGTAAGTAAAGGATAATCCTTAATTGGCCAGCCAGTATGTTGTGCTCCTTTAAAAAAGGGAGGTGGAGATCATAATGCTTTTCTTTTTAATAAAACAACTGACACCAAAAGGACATAATTTCTGGTACCTAGAAAAACTTTATAAACAGGAAACAGAGTCAAGAGAAAAATCTTAGATTGTTCAGTAGAATCTCTGGCTCTTGTCTTCAGGAGCACCTTCCTGCTAGGGCAGACTGAGGTATACATAATTAACAAAACAACTATAAACAGCATTCAGCTGTTTAAACAATTCCAGTGCTGATGCTAAAATGAGCATCAGATAAATGTGAAAAAAGCTTTTTCTGTTAATCATGCTTTTAAAGATGACAGCGAAGAGTTGGCATTCTGACTTGTAACTGTTTTAATAGGGTACAACAGGGAAAGAATTTGAGGCAACTGAATGCTGTTTTAGTTTGAGTGACCTTGTGAATGCATTTCTGAAAGTTATTCTTCAAATTTACTATGATTTGCTGTTAAATTTATTATGACTTGCCCTTCTGGATTCATTGCTAGTAAAAGAATATTAAGCCAGGATTGTGCTTGCTAATTCTTTATGCACAGGGCTTTGGTGAAAAGCAGTAGATATGGAAAAAGAATGGTTTTGATCTTTTTTTCCACCAACCTTTTTTTTTTTTTTTTTGATACTTTATAATCTTTCATTTGTCTCTTCAGGATTTCTTGACTTACCAAATATTGAAAATAAATAAATCATCTTTGTTTCAGCTACCTGACTATGGACCAGACACGAAAGCTACTTTTGCTGCTTGAGTCTGATCCAAAGGCATATGCTCTGCCATTAGTTGGAGTGTAAGTATTTGGCTCTGTATAGATTAATACTTTTACTGATTTAAGAGGTATTTGATGGAATATGTAGAGGAGACTTGGTAATGTAATGATCTCTAATTAGATATTTCTTCTTACTTTAGTTGGATGAGTGGAGTTACTCATATCTATAGTCCTCAAGTCTGGGCCTGTTGCCTGCGATATTTATTCAGTTCTTCAATTCAAGAAAGGCAAGTCACTTCTATCTACAAAACATAAATTACTGGCTACCCATAAATGTGTCCTGCCCAGAAGGCATGACAGCATGTGCTCTGCTCAAGGGTATTTGAGAGAATATCTGATTGATGCTGTATAGGAGTTGGGTCTGTCTGTTTTTGTTGTTGTTCCTGGTTTTGACTTATGCCTCACAAATCTTCTGGAAACTGATAAGTGTTAGCAAGCTGGGTTAAACATCCCAAAGACAGAAGAAGGTAAATATTAATATCATCAAGGTCACTGCATTTTTTTTTTTTTTTTTAGTTTAAATAAGAATTGGCAGAGGACATTTAAACAGAGGTGGGGTTTTAGTTTTGTTTTTGGACTTTTCTTCTGTTTGATTTTTTGATGTGGTTTTTCCTTAGTTGTATTTAACCACTTTTTTTTATGCTCAATCATACTTGCTTTTCAATTATTAAATGAAAACACATTTGGTGAACAGATGTTTGTAATTACTGAACAGACTTTTCCTTAAGCAATTTAAATACACACAGATGCAGATAAGAGCCCAATTAGATGATTAGATTTGTGTAGCCAAGTTAGATGCTTGACTTTCATTAACTTTCTGTGATTTTTATCCTGGAAATGAATTGAGTTGATTTGATAAATCATGCAAAGAGAATTTACCTCTGCAGACTAACTGCTTAATCTGTACATCATCCATCTTCAAGAATCATTTTGAAGTTCTGTCTGAATGTGCTTTTCAAGCATCTGATTCTTACTGCTTTTTCTATCACAAATAGAAATTAAAAAAAAGTAGTATGGAAGTAGTCATACAATTTCCTGAAAATGCAGATTGTTTTCTTTAACCTTGCTTGGACTTCTGTGTTAATGTTGACTGTTGTAAATTCACTATTTTCTACTTGTGTTTAAAGAAAAAAAAAAAAAACCCAAAAACTTAGTATAATTTTTCTTCAGAAATGTTTTTAACATTGAGTGTTTTTTGAATGCTGAGGAGTAACAACCATCACTTTTACAATGTTTTCTTCTACACAATTACTGAAGTCCTTCAGTAATTCAGCCAAAGTAATAAGTGATCCCAAAGGAGGTAGAAAGCAAAGAAATTATTCCCACCATCTCTGTACTTGGCTTTGATTCTCACATATGGCATCAGTCACAAGTCTCTCTGCTCTACCTATTTATAGCTCAGTGCTACTCAAAATGCACTAAGTGACCAGTCTGATAAATTGTGTGATAACTTGTCCAATATATTGAGAAGCTAATGACCTTCTTCCTGTTTTTTTTTTTACGATGTGGGCTTTTTTCTATTTTAGGGTTTTCTCAGAATCTGGAAGTTTTCTTATTGTGCTTTATTCATTGACACACAAAGAACCAGAATTTTATGAATGTGGTCATTGCAGAGGGCAGACTGAATTAGGGTTCCAGCTCTTAACTTGCAACGAAACAGTACACCTCTTCAAAGTAAGTGGCTTGATTACTTACTGCATCACAGTAGTTAAAAAAAATCAATGCTAGTTGAAGTATTTAAAGGAGACAAATAATATGACCCAAATGAAACTGCACCGCTTATAAATGACAGCTATTTAATGTTACTTATTTCTGTTTTGACAGTGTTTTAAACGTAAGTTGAGCATGTATCAAAGTGAGAGAGAACCTCAGCAGGTGCTGACTTTACTAGTAGTATTTAAGAATCTGCTTTTTAAAATGCAGTGTGCTGTGTTGAACTTTGCTAGTGCTCTTTAAACTTCTGTCAGCTGCTGTGGTTGATGCATACTTGTTTGTTTTCTGAAGAGCAAGGCCTAGCTAGTTATGCTTTGTTCAGAGTTGAATGCAAAATGACATTCAGTGGTTGGTAACTTGCAAACCTCTTTCTGTGCTGCAGTAACAAAGCAGGAGAAATTTTTATTTTTGTGCAAGGTAACTTTCTGAAAAAATTTCATACAGTACTTGGGAAGTACTCAAAGGGCTTGAGGAAATCCTAGAAAATCTGTTCTTTAAATGTTTTCCTGGGAAAATGCAGAACCTGAAATTGAACACTTGTTCATTGCATGCTCTGGTAAAGCAACACACAGGGTAATGTGACCTGTGCTCTTATGCTCTGCTCTTTCTCCAGAAAAGGCTTTCTGAAGACAGAAGGCCTTTAGTAACTGAGGCTTCCTTCTGCTGTTCCCAGCTGTGTAAATTGGTATAGGAGCATTTGTTGTTTCCTATGATGATGAAGGCTTTGTGGAAGACTATCTAAGCAGTTACAACAAGGAAGCATCTGCTCATGGCTATAATTAGGCCAACTAGAGTAGCAAGGGGAACAGTGTTAAACAGGAAAGGAAGCCTGCCTACTTGTAGTAGTGAAAGAATTGAGAATTGAAAGTAAAGAACAAGCAACAAGTAATCAGCTACAAACTTCCTTGAAACTATTTCTTTGGGAGCAGTGTCTTGGTTATCAAAAGCTTCACATTGGCATGCTTCACAAATACAAAAAACTTCATTTCAGAACATTGAACCTTCAGACAAGAGCCCTATCCAGTTTGTATTGAGTGCAGAGAAACAAAATGCAGAAACAGAGTTCTTCAGCAGAATCTGCAAGAAACTTCCTACTAAAAGGTAAATCTTTCAGATGTCATTTATGCACAAAAATCAAATATCTATTTAATCAGTTTATTTTTACATCTTCTATGTAGGCTGTCAGGCTAGCTCTGACTATAGTGATGATTTTGCATTAAAATCTGCATGGGCTTGTTTGTTCTTAGAGCTCACATTCAAGCAAGATGGTCAAACTCTTTCTCCATTGCTAGAGAAAGTACTAGTAATTCTACTCTTGATACTGGTGGTTGTAATTTGGACATTAGATGTTTCTGAGGAGGCCTCTTTACTGATAGAGCTTGGAGTCCTTTGGCTCAAATCTCTGAAATGTACTTACACTGGTAAAAACTTATTTTCTTCTGACCTTTCAGAGCTGAGACTTGGATAGGTTGAAACTTAAGGATTTTGGGAAACCTGACTTATCCATCAGCTTTTTATCTAGGGCTGAAAGATGGCCCTTGTTGTCTTTATTCTTTAAACAATGCCACAATATTTACTCTTTACTTTAGTACTTCCTATCTTCCTAACATAAATCAATGCTTCTCTTCTAGAATGGCATTTAAAAGATGTATGTTCAGGGATGTGGAAAGAAGAGGATTAGTATATTTATTGCCCCAAAACAGCATTTGTATTTTCATTTTTTGGTCCTAGAGCTGTTTGCCATGTGAACTTTCTGGCTAACCAGGGAGACTTACAACTGCTGATTATTTAAAAAAAAAAAAAAAAGCTGATATTTCATTGTAGACTTCACAGTGAAAGATGTGAATGTTTATGAAAACTGCTTGTCAGATTGGGCAGTAATAGTTTGATTTATGTTGTTTTAGTCCTCTTCATGGTTGTTCACCCGGTAAGCTGTCAGCAAGTGATCATGACTCTGGTGTAGAAGATGAGGATTTGTCCCCAAGGCCAATTCCAAGTCCTCACCCAGTGAGTCAAGAGGTAACTAAATAATGTCTTTAGACTTCTCAGGTTCTAGAAGATGTGATAACTGAAGCAGCAAAGCTAATTGTAAGGGGATGAGAGCTTCATTCTCAAAGTGCTAACAGAAACAGAACTGAAGTGTTCCAGGGAGTCCCAGCTCCTGTCTCTAGTCAGCCTGCTTTTGTGCTGAGATCATAGGCACTTCAATTCCTGCATATGCTAGTATTTGGGAAAAGATTATCTGCTAGTTTATCTTGGTGGGTTTGTTTTGTTTCTTGTTTTTTACTGAAGCACATACAACTATAACAGAGTACCTGCAACAATGTATTTGATAATCCACAAGGGTGGTGCTGTCTGCTGGGTCTAAGAGTAGTAAGAGGAGACATGTAGCCTTGCAGTTCCAGGATGACAAGGCTTTTGTTTGGTAGATACAGCTATTAAGCTATATGGAGGCAGTACTTTAAGACTGATCCTATAGATTTTTCTGCTTTTTCTATGTCTGGACTCTCCAGTCATTAAAAAGGTATTCCTTATATAGCTGTTTTGGAGCTGGTAACAGTCATACAGTTTTGAATGGAAACAATATCTTGAACAAATGCTAGGAAGTTCTGCTTGTGAAGTGCAGAAGAACAGTATTTTAGAGAAAAGTTAAACTTGCTTATGTAATTACCTTCAGGTTACCAGGATCTTTCCATCAGTTCCTGAACTGTCCCTTGTTTTGGATGGGAGCTTTGTGGAATCAGGACAACTGCCTAAGCCTGCAGGGACTTCAAATGCTAAAAGTCTTCCTCAAGTGCTACATCAATCTGTTAAAAAGAAATGCTACTTAGGATCTGTTTATTATCCCACCCACTGCTCTGAAGACAAACAAAACTTTTCTGCTAGTATCGGAGATCCTTCTTTGAGGCAATTACCAAACCATTTAAACCAGAAAATTCCAACTTCAAGGTCTTCCTGGGGAAAGCAGGCTCTAATACAGCAACAGTTGCACTGTAAGAAATCTTGTCCGCAATCAAGAAAAAGTTCTGGATCATCTTCTCCTTCAACCCCTTGCACTGAACCTTCCCCAGATACATCTGTGCATCAACCCAGAAGGCCACCACAAAGACTTGTACTAAATCCTGAGGGAGCTGCACAGCAGGGAGAACTTCTGGTTCGAAAAACCTCAGTATCTGACTCCAAGCAGCTTCCTGCTGTTACACAGCCAGTTCTCTACAACTCCTCTACTTTTTCAATGCAGAGCTGCAGAAGACCACCAGAACTGCAGGTGCCAGTTCATGTTCCGCCTTGCTGTCCAGCCAGTGCATGCAACTGTCAGTTTCCTGCTTCAGTCCAATATAATTCAATAATCTCGTGGCAAGGAGTTGGTGAAATGAACCCCAAACATGGAACAGAAGTTCAATCAGAGATAGCTCAACAGAACCCATGCACAATGTTCCATCAGAATACCATTTGTCCAAATCTTTGCTGCAGTTATACAACAAGTAGCCCTATAAGTATGGGGTATCGTGGGAAAATGGGGAGCTGTTCTCTTGAAAATAGCTTGTCACCTGGAATAAGACTGCCTTCAAGTGCAAGCCCCTCTAGTCCCCAGTGCTGTGGTGCTCACTCACCTTGTTTGCACACGCCTGCTTCTACAACAGGATCAGATAATGGGATGATGGGATTATCTCCAGATGCTTACCGGGTTCTTACAGAACAAGATAGGCAACTCAAATTACTTCAAGCTCAGGTTTGTTGAAACGACTTCTTTCTCCTCTGCCCTCTTAGTGATTGTTTTGATACTTTCCTTGTCGAAGGAATAAAGTAAACATTGAGCTTCACCAGGAAGAGAGAGCCTGTCATACCTGGTCCAGTCTGGGGTCGGAATTAGCTCTGTTAATTGATGTTGCTCAAAACACACTTTTTGATCCTTCCCTAGTTAAACTTTCTGGAATTATAACAGTAAATGTAATGTGAAGGTTCCTTTTTCAGCAGACTGGTTTATAATGCAAACTGACATGCCTTCTATATAATTGTTTCTCTATTTTTTTTTTAAAGAAAAAGTAAATTACTGTTTCTCAGTATATACAGACTAGAGACTGGAATTAATGTAAACATACAGGTGAAGTATGGACTGTTCTCATGAGTTATTTTGTCCACCTTCAAGTCTGCAGCCTCCTGCTTTCAAATTTATTTGTACCAAATCTGCAGGATTCATCAGGTTTGCTGGGTTGGAAAACTGGGTTTTGCTGTTCTCACTAAGTTTTATTTCAGTAGCAGGTTAAGTGCCTTCAAAATGCCCACTTCCTGAATTATAATGCTAGCCCTGTGTTCTGCAGGGTGTGACTTGGGATTGACGAGCCAGTGTTTGAATTCTGCTGCTAGTGATGAATGATGGGAATAGAAAAAATCAGTACAATCATAAGCAATATGTGTTTCTCCTGCCTAAATGAGAAAACTGAAATAGGCTGTAGTTGTAGTTCCTGTATGTAAAATCAAGCTCTCAAAGCATGAACTGTGCATCAGGGAAGGAAACCACTCCTCACTGTACAAACACATTGGAGCTGTGGAGTAATCAACAAGCAGGGTGAAGACTTGAGTGAAGGCTGCCTGGATTGCTGTAATTTTATCATTTAAGTGCTTGTTTGTTGAATTTATAATTTCATACGAAGTTGTTTTGACATGATATATGGACAGCTGGCATATAAAATGCTTGGTTGGTGAATGATAGCTTTGCATATGGATAAAAGGGACAGAAAATTCTTCCAACAAGTGTTGCATAAATAGGTTTTTACTCAGGTTTTCTTGATGTAGTCCTGCCAGCATGCACAAAACCTCTTATTTGGTAGCTCTGCCATCACATGCTGCTGAGAATGGAATGTTATGAGAAGTCTATGGCAGTGCATCCTAGATTTGAGTCCAGATCTTAAAGGATACAAACTTAATTAACTTCTGCCTATTATACTTTGTATTTCATTGTACAAATTACACCATTCTGATAACCATTGCAGATCCAACGCTTATTGGAAGCACAGGCTCATCAGGTTTCTTCCTCTGAAGCAGCCACAGCTAGCAGTGCTCTGCAGCCTGAGAAGCAAGGGGAACCTGTTACTATGGAAACACAGTCCTCACCAAGCTTACCCCTGAGGAAGAGTGTGAGCATTGCTGTGAGCACAGGTAGAATGTCATTCCTTAAGAGAAAACAGTCATCACTTCATGGATGTTTCTGTGATTTTTGATTGTAAGAGAGGTAACACACTGCAGAAATGCTGAATGTTCAAAAGCGTGCACCTCAATACCAGCACCAGCTGAGTTCTGAGTGTTCTTTGTGAGTTTAGGCTGCAATGGCAGCAATTTCCATCATTGGAAGAAGAGTTATTTTTCTGATAGCTTTAGCAGTGTCTTGTTTTTAATTGTTTAAAAAGAAAAATTATTGAAAAAGAAAACAGCCACTTTTTTAATGCACTGTTTTGAAAAGAAATAGCTATTACCTTATCTGATTATCTTAACACAATAAGCAATAAATATATTTATCTGTGACTCAAACAGGTGTATGCATGAAGGAAGACTATTCAGATCTAGCAAGTTTTGCATCTTACTTTAAGGCTACATATTACTGTATTGGTTCCTGTTTAATCTGTAGGAAAATATAATTTTAGTAATTTCAAGATGGCCCACTTGTTTTCATCAAGTGTGTTTGAGCATACTTTAAAGTAGCACTCAAGCAGTGTTTTTGCAGTTCTTGGCTGTTCTAAGCCTTAAATCACTTATAAGATGCTGAAAAAAAAATGAATGCAAACAAGTAATTCCTCTAGCTTTACAATACCAAAGGATCTCAAAAGATACCAATGGCTTTCCTAAATGGGTAAATCTCTCTTCTCTTCTAGGTGCTAGCTTATTCTGGAATACATCCTCAGAAAAACAAGATGACACCATACCACAGGGAAAGAAAGAGGATGCAGAGATTTCTAAGGAAGATATAAGCATTTCAATTAATGCTGAACAAGATGCAAGTAACACCAGTATTGCTTCTTCCTTAAAGGTTGTTGACATGCCCAGCTTTGTAGACAGTATTCGTCTTGTGGAAGAAGGAACTCATCAGAATACTCTCCAGTAAGTAACTAGAAATATCTGGTGTTCACATAAGCTGAACTGCCTTTCAGAAGTTACAACCTCTTTGTAGTTCTTTTTTTCAGGAATTATAAATAATCACCTGACTTCAGCTATGTTCTTCCCCTTTGTTTTTTTGATTATGCTTGGAATTGTGCAGCTCGCCAAAACACAGCTGTCTTTAGAGTTTGCACTTATCAGTCATGCACATTTAGCTACTTACCTATCAGCAGCAGCTGATGGCAGGAGCCTTCAGCTTGGAAAACCATGTATAGTGCTGGCAGCATTCCCTTTCTCACCTTAACTCCTGAGCAGAAAGGGGACATTGCTGTAGCTACTTGTTTTCCTCTGCAGCATTCCAAAGCTTTTCAGTTCTTGAGGGGCTTAAGACAAAAAGTTTTTGGTTATGTCTGTCCTCTGAATTCCTCTATGCTTAATTACATTGTATATGCAGGTGCCAACTTCACTGTTTTTTTTTGTTTTTTTTTTTCCCCCACTATTTTCTAAGGTCAGATTCCTCATGTTACAATAACTAATCTGTCTGATTTGGGAGGAAATTTCTAAAATATTTAGTTATCTACTACATCAGTGTTAGTTTTATGTATGGAATAGCTCAACAATTTGGTACTTAATGCTCAGGGAATATTAGTTTATTTTGGGGGGGAGGGGGGGGGAACAAAACCAAAAACAAAGGAGGTGAAATATCCTTCCAGTTAGATTATATTTCTAAAATAATAGTAATATTGGGAAAGAAGAATTATAATGAAGGCAGAATTTAAATATTCATATCCTTGATTACAATTTTATCTACAGACTGTCACTATACTGTTACCATGAGTGTTACTGGTACAGATAAATCTTTTGAATATCATATTTTAAAGAAATACAGTCTTAAGGTTCTCTTTAATTTGGATTCATAAACTTGTGAGACAGTTGTGCAAGTGTCTTATAATAATACCCTCTTATATGAGGGTATGCAGCATCACTCAGATTCCTTTGAAGAGGAAGGAGACACTTTTGGGAATGATGATTAATTGTTAATATAACAGTAACTGATAACCTACATTGACTATCTGGCATGTCACGTGATTTAAATCTTATCACTTTCAACACAGGCAGTTGATCAGTTGGGTTCTGAAATTGTGTTATCTTACATTTGTCTCTTGAGGAGACACTGGCAGGGGAAGGAGGGTTGCTTAACAGTCTCTTTGGGATGATGGTACTATTGATGTATCTGATCTCAGAAGGTTTATGAGATGCAGATTCTGGCTAGTGAGAGAGGATGCATTGTTGCTCACTCTAGAATATCTACCCCAGGGTTTTTGAATAAAAAGGGTAAATTATTGTTTTTTCTTTCACAGTTGTTAGAAATATTTCAGCTATGGGTTTGTTTTCAAGTCATTCATATTCAGTGTGTACTGAATATGTATGTACTTGTAACAGCATCTTTGAGAAGTTCTTATGTGGGCTTTAAACTACCACAGCAATTTTGTTACCAGTTATTTGCTTTGGTTTAAAATAAAGAAATTGAGTAAGTTATTCTCAGAACACATGGAAAACACATTACTCCTGAAGTGCCCATGAAAACACTGAAGACTAATTCCAGTTTTTTAGTGATTTGTTTAATCTGCTTTAAGGTTGTGTCGTCATTGTGTTTTGACTAATCCAGAGAAGCCAATCTTTTGGAAAAACAATGAGGCTGTTGTAATGTTACTCTAGAAGCTGTTTCTTCAGTCCTCAAAAGGCTCCTTGCTGTGGTTGTTCTCTTTCAAAGTCTTAGGCAGAAAACAAATCAAGAAATGCTAGATCCTATTTCCAATACACTTTCCAATATCTTCTCTTCTGGTGTTCACAATAGGAGATCAGGAGTGATATCTTTATCTTCTCTTCAAGGAAACATCTAGTTATGTCATTGGTCTCTTTCAGAACTGGAAATGTCTCCCAAGCACTTGTTCACAGTTCATCCTTAGAGGAAAGTGCTAGCATGTGCTTACAGGAAGAACCAACAGAGGGAGCCAGCAGCCACGTGGTGGCAACAAGTGAGCAAAACCTGGAGCCAGCCATCTCCGTGCTGGCCCGGCATCTGTCAGAGGATCAGAAACTTTATCAGGATTTGCTGGTAATGAATTTAAATTTGATAGTCTGTACTGCATAGAAGTACAACAACACACTGAAGTCACAATGTGGTATTAGCATCACAGAAAACTGTATGCTATTTTCAAGGTCATATGTTACATGCTATGGAAAGCTCTGAGTTTTCAGGTCTTCCCTTTGAGGTTTAAATGGCCATTTTTTACTTTACTCTTCTGTGCATATATGGAGTACCATCTACTGCCAAATTAATTATGTAGTTAGAAGTTGATGTCAGTAGATAACTTTCCCCAGTTAGCCTTTAGAATATCACAATGCTTTACCTTCAAGCCCCTTAAATGGAGGCTTTAATTTGGAACTATGCTGCATTTAAATTGAGAATCGGTGCTTACAGAAAACTTGAAATGTAAGATACTCCAGTATTTTTCTACACTTCTGTGTACACTTTTGTGATATTACTTGATAGTATATAAGCTGAGTATATAAGCTGAATATGAGTCCGGTGTATTTGTCAGAATAAGTTGTTAGCTCAGCTAGTTGTACATTGCAAAATAATTGCTTGAAACTAAAACAGAATTGTTTTATGGCAACTCCTAGATGTCACAATTCTGGCAATGTGGGCTCTTACCCTGCTCCCTTTTTTTTTTTTTCTCTAGGGCCAAGTAAACCATCTCTTAAAGTCTTCAGAAGAACAAGATCACTTTCCTGTAAAAGCAGGATTTGTTAATGATGATGATGCAAAGTATCAAAGTATCAGTGATGGAACAGAAAGGGATTCGGGGACTGACACAGAAGTGGTGGATAAAGAGAGTGTGATTAGTGCTACACTCAAACAGCTGAGAAGTCTTGGAGTGACAATTGAGTCGCCCAGCAGAATGAAGAAAAATACACACAAAGTGGAGAATGCCAGGTAAAATACTGACTGTTTTGAGCAGTAATTTCTAGATCCAACCACAAATGAGGATCAGCTTAGTGAGCAAAGAAGGGACTGTATTTGCTGCCAGTGGGGATTATTTGTCAGCTTGTTCTGCATTTCTTACACAAAGATGAAACACTGGCTCATGCTATGGGTATTTCAGATAGGTGTGAGAGCTCTGTTAGCAAATTCAATTTAATGTAACACAAGTAGCCATTAGAGCATCTGGTGGTTCTTAAGTATTGTGTGTGTGGAAGCACATAATTCCTTAGAAAAAATGCTTGAGTAATTTCAGTCCTCTGGGCTATGTCAGAGTATTCCAGAGAGACACCGTTTAAAAACTTGTGAGGCTGAACATTAAGCAGCAGTCATTAGATATTTTTATCACAACCTCTTAACCCACATCTTGCATTTCGCCAGCGTAAGTGAAACTGTTCTCATAACTTCCACATATATTCAAAATGGCTTCTGTCCTAATCACTTTAGATTGTGAATGTTTCGAATTAAAGTAGAGGGAGGCTGTAGTGGCTGGGCAGGGAAGATGCCTTGGTGAAACAAACCAACAAAAGAACAGAAGTAGAATCAAGCAGAGTAGTGTGAGTCTTCAGCTATATATCAAAAGCTGTTTCTAGTTGTACAGTCTCTAAGCTCTTTTCTCTCCATTTCACATTAAGTTCATCAGATACTTCTATGTGTACAAGAAACTAGTATGGCAACCATGAAAATGAATGTGCCTCCTACTGAAGGATGTCTTCAGAAACTAGAACCTTGGCATTGGGGAACATGAGGGGTCCTTGATATCTGTTACTGAATTTGCATCTTCTATTGCAATACAAATTTGGAATTAGATGCTAGCACCCAGAGCCCAGAGTTAGAGGCATGTAACTTCTCATTTAGCAATGAGAGTTGGCCAACAACTCAAATCAGCTGTGAACAGACAGCTCTGAAATGTGCTGGAAGTTGGTTCTTAATAGCAGGGCTGTGGTTAGCACTGAATCAGGAGGGAATATCACCAGTGTTCCAAGATATTGTTTGAATGCTATCAGTGTGACTAGCTGCAGAGATGCTCTTTAGTATATGCACAATGTCTGGTCTCAGCACTGCACAGTCTGAGCTGTAATGTTTGGAAAGGAGGAGAAATCAATACAGTGAGCAAAATAATTTATCAGATCATTCTGTGAAATGCATACTTCTTTCCTTGTAAATCTGAACTAATTTTTTGATGCTTTATTTCAGCATTTTAGCATGCATAAATCCTGAAGCAGTGGTTCCTGGACTAAATTACATGTCGTTTGCCAATGTTAGCATGTGTGGCTTAACTCCTAATGTAGCTGATCTCAGCATGGAAGCAAATGCTATAGCACTCAAGTATCTCAGTGAAAATCAGTTATCTAGGCTTTCTCTCAGTCGCTCGGGCCAAAATCTTCCTACTGATTGCTGTTTCCAAGACATCTTGCATTCAAATGTGGAAAAGAGCATGGTGGGTCTTAGCTTGATTTCACCCAACAATATGTCATTTGCAACCAAGAAGTACATGAAACGGTATGGACTGATACAGGGAGGGGACAGTAGTGAAGATGAAGAGGAACTGCATGTTCAAGATGGCAATTACGGCACTGTCGAAAGTGAAAGTGTGCTGCACAAAAACTTTACCCCTCTGTTGGATGGCTTAAACCACAGGACTGAATTATCCAAAAGAGCTGATGAAGGAACCCCCATTCATCTGAAAAGTCCCAGCAGAGAGTTGACTGCTAATGCTTTTCTGCCAGAATTGAACAGCCCTATATTAAGAAACATTACAAATGAAATCTTTCTTCCCAGAACAGAACAAGCAAATGAAAACTCAGTTCAGATTTTAAAGGATTTGAAGTCAAAGCACAAATTGTTACCTGGGAAGGTTGAATTCACCGAACAACCTGGCAGGAAAGGTGGAGGAGATATTCAGGTATTTGCTGGAAATCTGCATGCTCCAGCCCTTGGAACATTAAGCCAGTCAAACAGTGTGAATTCTGTTGGCACCATTCTTGATGTGAAGCAACTCAGGCAGCTGCCGAAGTTGTTCTGAGCATCTCCCCAGATAAGTAGCAGATACTGTTTCAAATCTAGAAGGGACCCCTTTGTAAAAGACTACAGGAAACCAAGGATTAAGTTATCTTTTTATGAGGTCACTTTATTGTAGCAACATAAAGCTTGCAAAACTGAGCTTTCGGTTCAGGTTGGTGACAGCCACTTCCAGGTGTCTGCAGTATGTTTGCACTTTTGTTTACAGTTAAACATGATTTTGAAGTATCTAAAAGATGAATTGACTTGAACCCAAGATGTCCTCTTTGCTCAGCTATAATAATGCTGCTTGTTTTTACATGCTTTTTAATTGACTTTTTTTTAAACAGTGACTTTTACTTGCTTGTGCCAACTGTGAAGCCATAGATCCTGTGTGGCATAGCAGGGGTAATGGAGCAAAAGTACCAATTTCCAGAAGCTTTGTTTGGATTGCTGTGTGGGGTTGTGTTGGGTGGGAAGGGCCATGTAATCGTGGCTTTACTGTGCTTAAAATTACTTTGATTTCAGGCAAGATGACACATGTAACAGACTGTATCATGGGATCTTATAAGGAAATTGGAAAAACCAGCACTTTTATCGTTCTTGTGATTTTATTTTGTATGTTTTCTATTTATTAAAACGTACATATTGCTCATGGAGGTCCAAGTTTTCATTAAAAAAATAACAAATAAAACTACCTTGAGTTGTTTGTGATATTTATGCATGAACTTGCCCATTCCCTGTTGTTGTGTGGCATGGCTGACAAAGTCACTGTCACTTGGTATTCAGCAATTCCAATATTGGGTGGTGGGATAAGCAAAAATAAGAAAAAAAATTGTTTTACTTTTGTTCCTTATTAACATACAGATTAGTCTGTGAAAGCATTACAGTCTATTACTGAAATTGCTGTTACAGGATTATGGAAAAGGGCTGTTCCACAAGTTGAGGAATTCAGTTATCAATTAACTGTTCCCTTTCTGTTAACAGTTTGACTCCTGGTTGAATTTTTAGGTATAGTAGACATGTCTGTACTTTCTTTTTTTCCTGCTGGAAGTCCCAGGTGTTCAGTGCTGGACTTGATAGCTCTGCTTCCTTTGGCAAGTCCTGCCTAAGGCCACAGCTCAGCCAGCATCACTGTGGTGTAACACAGCTCCCTTCTGACCTCCTGGACTTGGAAATGAGACAGCAGCAGTGGAAGTTGCAGTTTAGTCCAGTTCCCACCATCCATAACATTCAGCCAGAGCTGAATGACAGCAGAGCCATCTGTTTTCACCCTGGCTCTGCTACACCGACATGCTTTGAGTTTAAAACAAAGTTTGTTCAGATCTGTGTTAATGATGGCATTGTCTCAACAGAAGTTCAGCCTCTGCTGCTGACCTTGTCTTTCCTGCTCACGGGGTGTTAAACTAGAAATTAAAGCAACCCACACTAATGTCCCAGGTCTTTCCTGTTCAGATCCAAAGGACTACAGTAACTCTGTGAGTTCATGGTAGGTTTGAGTGTGTAGTAATTGCTAACTCATTAATTATACCAGCAAGAGTATTTTCTAGCATCTACCACCTCCTAGGCCATTGTGAGCTAAAGAACTGGGGAAAAAAAAGCCACTTGCTATTTCAGAGCAAGGCTAACTGCCTGGATGTGGAACAGAAAATAGCAGCTTGTATTGAGCTGTGTCAAAATTCCTTTCCTTGCAGCAGCCTCTGCCATCAATATGGATATTTGCTGCCTTTCAGAAGCTATTACTTTCCTATGCTGAAAAGCAGGGAGCCTGTGCCATGCTCAGTCTGGTGGCTTAGATCCAGGCCTGCTGTCTGGCAGCCTGTTTTCTGCTGAAGTAGTCAAAAAATAGTTAAATGTTTTTGGACATTCCACTGGGATGAATGAGGCAATTCATACCTCTGAGCTATTGTTGTAGGGTTTTGTTCTTTGTTTCCTATTGTAAAATGTCTGGAAACACAGGAAGATGACAGTTGTATTGGTTAATATTTTGAAGACTTTCTTCAGATGCTTGAGAGCTAGAACCAACGGGAAAACAAAAGCCCAACTGCTTGCCCACAGCTCGGGATGAGGGTGTGGTATTGCATTGAGTTACACAAATCATGTCATGCTGATGGCAAATGGACTGAGCTGTTAATTTACCAACCAACAAAATAAACCACCCTTCCCTAAAACTGCATTTCCTTTCACAACGTAGTGCTGAGCAACTGGAGGATGCTCCGCTTTGGAGCTGTAACCAAACTCAAGCTTTGTGTTTTGTGGGGAGGGGGCAACCCTGTTCGAGGCTTTACAGTTCATAGAATCACAAAATGGCTTGGGTAGGAAGGGACCTTATGGATCATCCAATTCCAACTCCCTACTGTGGGCTGGTTGCCCCCCATCAGCACAGGCTGGTGGCTGATCCAACCTGGGCTGGATGTCTCCAGGGAGATGGGGCACCCCCAGCTGATCTGGGCAGCCCCTTGTCCAGCGAGGGTCCCTCACAACCCCGTGGATGCAGCTCCCACCCCTCCGGGGGGCTTCTGCTGGGGGCGCGCAGAAGATGCTCGCCTTCCTAATCTCCCCAGCCCAGCCCCGGCTGTTCTATCTTTAACACTTCCTGTTGGTTAGAGGAGCCGGCTTGAAAATGGTCGTGTTTCCTGGCTGGAGGCACGGCGGAGCTCTTCAACGCGTCGTGACCGGCCCCGCCGCACGCACCCGCACACGCACTGCCGGCATCGTGAGCGCACGGCGACCCGGGGGGCGAACCTCTCCCACGGCCGCATCCAGAGAGGGAAGCTGAGAAGGGAAGGAGTGAAAGGAAGAATAACAGCTCCGGCATTTCCCCGCTCGAGCCCGTGTGCGTGCAGGTGGCGGGGACACAATAGCGACCCGCGCAACCCCAGCGCATCGCCGCGGGCAGGTGCGGCCGCTCCGCCCGACCCGTCCGCCCCTTTTCCCCCGGAGATGACACGGCGGAGGTTCACTCTCCCGTAGAGGGGATCGAGGCCCTTCCCGAGACAGGTCCAGCCTCGATCCCGGCCTCCCCGTGCCATTTCTTTTGTAATTTCGTTGATTTTCGAGGGATCGAAAATCGCTCTCTGCCGCCGTCTTTAGGACAGATGGACGTAGAGACGACGAATGGCACCCTCTGCCATCCCTATCTCTCCCCGCTTCCTCCGCCGGGCAACGTGGAGAGGTGCCCTCATGTTCCCCTACCCCCACCCTCGTACCCCAGAGCCCGCACGGGGAAGGTCGGCACGGTTCCCATTCCCCCGTTCCCGTTCCCAGCTTCTCGTCCCCACGAACCCCAGCCCCGACGGTTGCGCTGCCGGGTCCGGCTCTTTCCCCCTTTCTCCCTTTTCCCCTTTTTCCTGCATGCTCTGCCCTGGACCCTGAGGCGCTGAGTTCTCCCAAACTCTCCCATCTCAAATTTCCCGAGGTCGAGCCGTGCCCGATCCGTCCCCATTCTCCGTGAGGGATCCTCAGCCACCCCAATCTGGACGCTAATAAAGGGCACCCTCACTGCATCGGGGGATGAAGGCTGCAGATGGGGCCAAAGAAGCCCACACCCCTTCCCTCTCTCTTTCAGCATCCCCACCAATTTATTTTGGCTCATTAAATTTAATTAAGAACGGAGGATGTGCTCCATCAAAAAAAAAAAAAAAAAAAAAGCACCCAACAAAATGCAGGGGGCAATAATAACCTCTGAGAGGACTAAAATAAAGAATCGAATCGCCATTCAGACTCGGGCAGCACAGTGCAATGTTTTATTACTTTTTTTTTTTTTTTTTTTTTTTTTTTTGCAGTGTCTTTTTAAGAGCATCTAAGCACACACACATAAAAAGCTAGAAGGCATTCCGGAGTTATTCCTATGCATATCCCTGCAATAATTTTCCGCTTTCCTTCGATAAAATTGCCAAATAATAATGAATCATTTCATAAATAATGGGTTTAGAAGCTTATCAGGGCAGGCGGGCCACTGCTGGGGCTTTATCTCTCTCGGCCACATTGCAGTAGTGTTCCGCTCTCCATACTAAATAGGAAACTGGACGTGATGTGGAATTAGAGCCTCCCCAGCTGAAGCCACCCCACATTACTACAAATATAGCCGCCATGCGTAGGCCACAAAATGGCTCCACTCACTTTTCCCAATGAAAAGCAAATGGTGAGTGGGGAGGGATCGGGCCCCGCAGCGGGACGGAGCTGGAGGGGGGCACGATGGGGGGGCGGAGGGGGGAGGGGGGGATTTTTGGGGCACGCAGGGGTCTTCTGCAGTGTGTTAAAGACAGGTGAAAGGGGGGAAGAAAAGAAACAAATGCGGCTTTTCCACGGTTGGGCTTTATTTTTTCTGTTGTTCTCCTTTGATAGGGGTGGGGGGGGCTGAGGTTGCCTTTCCTTGCTGTCCCCCCACCCGGGTGCGTCTCCCACTATCGGGGCTCTGTGGGGCCATGCAGGGCGATGCAGGGCGATGCGGGCAGATGCCCACAGCCCCGCCGGGGGGCCCGACATGAACCGACCGTCGGACGGCTCATGGGGGGTTTCTCCCCACCCCGTTCCCCATCCCTTTCCCGCTCCGTTTTGGGGGGTAATTCTCCCCACCAAGGGCACAGGGAGAGGTGCGCGGCCGGGGTGGAAATTTCCTGCCCATCCACGGCCGCAAAACAAAAGGAGTTGGAGGCGAAGAACAGAACGGGCGGGGATTTCATACCCCCCCCCCCTCCATTTTCTCCGTACATTTACCCCAAAACGAAACGAAAGCCCCGCAGATTCGGGGCGTTTTTTTTTGTTGTTGTTTATTTCGTTTTAACGAAAAAAAAAAATACAAAAACAAACAAACAAAAAAACAGCCCAGAGGAGAAACCGACGGGTTTATTCCGTTGTTTAACGAAGAGCAAAGCCCCCGCTCGGCATTTCGCTGCGGGGGGGGCACGGACGCCTCTCTCCTTCCTGTTGATCGCAGCGGGGCCGCTCCGGGCGGACACCGGCCCCGATCCTCCGCGCTGTGCTCCGCGGTCCGGGAGCGGCCCCGCCGCTATTCGCGTCCCCATCGGAACGAACCAAAACCCCGACCCCATCCGGAATCTCCTTTCCGAGGAGACAAATCCAAAAAACCACCTGATTCAGCCCCAAAATATGTTTTTTTTTTTTCTTCTCCTTTTTCTCTCTTTTTACTTTTCTTTATTAATGCTTCACCTAGATATATTATTTTTTTCCCCCCTAAATAAACCAGCTTTCCCCTTGAATTTATCATCCTTTTCCCCCATAGACACCAATTCTCCCCGCTCCGCACAGGTTCGGGCCGCGTACCGGGGCCGTGCGCGGTGTCCCCGTCCCCGCGGTGCCATTCCCGTGTCCCCCAGACCCACCCTCTCTCTCCCTTTCTCTCCCCCCCTTCTCTTCCTCCCAGGCTTTAGCAGTTTTATCCCGTTGCGGGTGTCCTTCCTCTCTGTAAAATCGTAAGTACCTCGAGGTGGGAGGAGTACATTCAGCCTGACACTGAGAGCGCTTTTGTTGAAACGGGAGAGACTCGCGGTGTCCCTACTTAAATATGACACATGTGAGTAATCTCTTCCTATACAATATGGGAATAGGCAATTAGATGCTCTTTCTGGAGGGCTGGCAGGGCGGGGGGAGGCAGTAAAGCTTTGGGTTGAACGGTTGATATTATTCTTACTATTATTATTATTATTATTATAGATGGAGAGATGTGAACAAAATAATAATAATAATAATTTTCTCTGGGGTTGGAGCAACCCAGAAATGAGAATAATTGACCCAAAGAGAAGCAGCGGGGATGTCGGGAATGGGATCTGTTCCGTTATTTATAAGGAGAGAAAAAAAAGAAAGAAAGAAAGAAAGAGCTAGGAGGGCGGTGGGAGAAGGAGAAACAGTCGCGATAGCGCTGCCCGCCCTCGGCTCTGTCGCGATAGTTTCGTTATTGGGGAGAAAGAAGGGAGCGGGGCCGCAGACAATTGCCGTGTGCGGCCGCGGTTGCTCCGAGCCGGGGCCCCTTCCTCCTTCCTGCTGAGCTCATGGGGGTGCGGGGCTTTGTGTGAGCGCTTCTCCCCCCCATTCGGCAGCGCCTGGAGCTTGGTTTCCATGTTGAAAATTAATAACAATTATTCTAATACGAATAAAGTACAAATTCCCCCCCAGTGGGCCGAAATGTCCTCGAAACGGAGGTGGGAGAACCCCAGGCCTCCTTCCAGGTCCCTGTGCCTGTGGGTGCGGTGCCCCCAAGGGTCATTGGTACAGGGGTACAATGGAGGGTAGGGGGGAGGAGGGGGTTCTTGCCGTGACGTCACGCCGCCGTTGCGTGACGTCACGCCGCCGAAGCGGGGAGACCCCCCTGTCGGATTCGGGCCGCCCCGAGCGCTGCTCTCCCCGCAGGACGATGGACAGGCCTCCCGCCCCGCCGCCCCCCAGCAGTGACCCCCGCGATGCCCGCCGCCACGACCCCGAAGCGGAGCCCACGAGCGAGCCCGACAGCAGCCGCGGGGGCATGGAGCCGCCGGCCGAGCCCCAGCTGCTGCTCAACGGGGCGGCCAAAGAGGCGGGCCGACCCTCCCCCGGGCCCCCCGCCGCCGCCGTGCCCGTCATCGAGCTGGTGCGCCGGGGGGGCTCATTGGACATAAAAAGCCGAGAGGCGGCGGGGGAAGCGATGCAGAGAGCGCCGGGCGCCGAGCCGTGCCGCGCCGCCGAAGCCGCCTGCGAAGCCCGCATGGTGCAGCTGAGTCCCCCCGCGCTGCCGCTGCAGCCCCCCGGCAGGGCCATGCTCTACAACCTGGGCCAACCGCTGGGCACCATCGGCAGGTCCGTGCCTCCCCCCGGCCCCCACCGCGTCCCCGGGGCTGAGGGGAAGGAGAGGAGGGAAGGGGGGTTGTTTTGGGGGGGGTAGGGGGAGGGCTGAGTCATCACCCAAAAAAAAAAAAAAAAGCAAACTTTGCAAAGGAAGAAAGGGGGAAAAAAAAAAAAAAGCAAAAGAACGGAACGAAAAACCGTCGTTCCTATAGGGGGGAAAAAAAAAAAAAAAGCCTGGCAAAAATACCACGGGCTGAGCCGATATGGGGCGTTTCGCTGTGGTCCTGTAGTGGAGTATAGGGAAGAAAGAGGCTGAGTGTGAGGTGCTCCTCGAGCTCCTCCGCTCAGTCCCAGAGACGGAAAATGGCCCCACGAGCACAGCGCGGATCCCACGCCGGGCATCCCTTCCATCCCCCGTGGGCTGCGGGGTCCGTGAGCATCTCCCGAGAGGTCGGGGCCGCCTCACGCCGCTCTGCTTCTGTTTGCAGTGGGTTCTTCGGCGAGCCGGACTCCTTCTCCATGTACGGCAGCAACCGGGTGAAGAGGAGACCGTCGCCCTACGAGATGGAGATCACCGACGGTGAGTACGGGGAAAAGCCCAAAATGTGACGGGGGAATATCGTGGGATGCGGCGGGTGTCCCCAGCTCGGGGAAGGCACAGCACAGGTCTGTGTGCAGTGTGGGTGGTGCCACTGGGCTGGGGGCAGCCGGCCTCACAGGTCGCTCTGAGATGAACGGCAGAGGAAGGCACCGTGTGTTGAGGTGTGGGGTCCGACGGTGGGGATGGGTTGGTGGTTGGACTGGATGGTCTTAGAGGTCCTGCCCAACCTCAGTGATTCTGTGGTTATAGAAATTGACATGCTGTATTCTAATAAGTAGACGATATTTGATCGTATCCAAATTTTTGGCTCCAGGTGTGTACAGGTAGGGCTGAATCTTGTAGATCCCACCTCATGTAAATTTGCAAAATTAGGAGCAGTTGGAGGGGGAATACAGGTACCGGATGGTGCGATCTGGACATGAGGAGTCAGCACGTGTCACCACTGCTGGGCTGTCCCTGTGCTCCTGTGGGCTCAGATGGTGATGGCACACTGCAGGGAATGGGGACAGCACACAGTGATGGTGCCACCCTGTACAAAACACAGACACAGGGAGACAGAGATGTGAAAAATTATCTGAGAGGATATTCTGTAATTTTGGAAGCTCGTCTTCTTGCTGGCTTTCCTCGGATCTGTAATTACAATTACAATTTAACAAGCATTGATCAACTCATTGATTGGAACAAAATCCAGGCATAAGTTTGCAGCCAACTGCTTGGCTTAATTAGGGGGCTTCTTTATGAGAAATGAAGTTTTTCCATTATAATGCAGCTAAGGGGTATTTTAAATTTCTCCACTGCTTGACACACTTTGCCCCAAACCTGTTCTTTTAAAAATATGGTTAATTCAGTTGCTGGCACTGATGCAAGAATCAAACACTGTAGTGGTGTCAGAATTTGTTATATTCTTGATCTTGTTTGGGGAGGAAAATGGACAGGTCAGTGTTTGATTTCAGCATTTTGTGAGACATTGCCTCTTAGTAGGCAGCTTCCTGTAAATGAGATGTGCTGCAAGCCTGTGAAGATGGAGATTTTTGGATGATTAACACATTTCTTTTCCTTATTCCTTTATGAGTGCAAAAAGATGTTAAGCTGCACCTCCTAAATCAAGGACTGTGTGCTCTGTTTTGTCCAGAAAGAGCATTTAAGAGCAGGAATTGTGTTGCTGTAGGAGATGGCAGCACGTTGTCACTGCACTCAGCAGAGCCAGGCAGCTCTGGTGGCTGAGGTCCCTTTGGTCCCCACAGAGGAGAGACAGTGTGTGATGGGAATCCCACAGCCCATCCTTCAGGGTGCAACTCATCAGCATGTTAATTGAACACTTTGCTTCAACATCTGTGGTGATTTTCACCGCCTGTGATGTTCCCTATTCCTTCCAGCATGGTCATTCTCCCATAGTTTCTTGTGGTTGCTGTGTCCTTCCATTGTCAATGTGTCCTGGAGATGAGGATGGAGATGGCCGATGGCAGTGTGTCCTTCCACACACTGCTTTCTGTGGATCCAAGGACCTGCAGTCCTGATTTTACTTCTGGGCAGACTTCTGCTTTGGGTCTGCCCAGCACAGAGGCAATGTCACCTCATGCTATCAGGAGCTGACTCGATGAGCTGAAAGGAGAACCGATAGAGGGAGAACGGATGATTTCATTCCTGAGTGCAGGAACACCTCCTCTGTTACATGCCCTACAGGAATATGGCTGTAAAATTAGAAATTTAGCTGGCATCGACAATAGCAGAGCCAAATGGTCATCTCTGGCAATTGGGAAACCCTTCTCCAATCAGTGTCTGATGGAAAGTCCTTGCACTGATGGACAAGAGGTGCAAGAGCTCCATGGGCCAACTGGAAAGCTGCTTTGTCCTCTTCCCATGGTCACCCTTGAGGCAAGGACACTGCTTCCACTGTGTTACACCAGGGCGAGTCCTGTTGCCCCATCACATGAAGCACCTGGAGGGTTGGTGATCTCTGCCAACTCCTGATCCTGGTAGAAGGATCAGGACAGAAGGAAGATCTTGGGATCTCAGAGCTGTTAAAGCCTCAGCTCAGGCCAATTTCCCCCTGTCCCAGCGATGTGACTTTTGGGAGAGAAAAATAAAGCCATCTGGTGAGCTAGCCTTTTAATAGAATCTTTGTTGCTGAGATACCCTAAAAATACACATAATGGTGAGCCATTCTCCTTGGAGAGCTAAATTTAGGCATCTCAGGGGGAATCTAGAAAGGTGCAACTCAACTTTTCCCTTCCACTGAACAGGAGCTGTGGCTGCTGTGACTCCTTGGTTAGCTTCCTGCTAGTTGGATACTCCTGGTCCTGTGCCTTGATGATGGGACTAAAATAAATAGATTAACTTGAGAAATGAGCAAACTATTAAATGACCAGAGAGATGGTGGAGATTCAGGAACCATGGAGATGGGAGACTGAGGGACACAGTTTTGGACACTATTGGTGATAGTTGGATAGTTGGACTGGGTGACCTCAGAGATCTTTTCCGACCTTAACGATCCTGTGATTCTATGATTCTATGACCCGCTGGGCGCTGCTAATAACTGTGTGCCATTGCAATTGCAGGTCCTCACACGAAGGTGGTCCGCCGCATTTTCACCAACAGCCGGGAGAGGTGGAGGCAACAGAACGTGAACGGAGCCTTCGCAGAGCTCCGCAAACTCATCCCCACGCACCCGCCCGACAAAAAGCTGAGCAAGAATGAGATTTTGCGCCTGGCTATGAAATACATCAACTTCCTGGCCAAGCTGCTCAACGACCAGGAGGAGGAAGGAAACCAAAGGGGCAAAGTGAACAAAGACTCGGGGATAGTTCAGGAAGACCTCCTGCAGGACATGCTGTCTCCGAACTCCAGCTGTGGAAGTTCTTTGGATGGAGCAGCGAGCCCGGACAGCTTCACAGAGGAGCACGACACGCTCGACTCCAAGCACGCACGGAACCTGCACCATGCCATCCTCCCCGTCGAAGGCAGCGCGCAGCGGTGATGACCCCAAATCACTCCCCGAGCGCTCAGAGGGTGGCGAGACCCAGGCGGGTGGGATTTGGGACCTTTGTCTCCCCGTCTGCTCGGCTCAGGTTGGCACGTTGGCCAACAGGATGGGACGGACGCTCGGTGTTTAGGTACGGGATCGTACGAAGAAGAAAAGCGTTGAAGTCGTCTTCGTTGTACATACTGACTCTGAGGATGGGAGGGGAATGCAGCCAGCACCCCTCCAGCATTCTGAGGGTTTTTTGGACCGCCTGAGGGTCACTTCTCAAGCAGTCGTGAGGCTGGGACGTGAGGAATGAAACATAGGGCTGTGGAGCACAAGCAACTGGTCCGAGCCACGCTCCTGTTGACCAAGACCTTCTGACTGTATCTTTTTAACGAGGTGAAAAATGCCCTCAGCAAAAGAACTATTAAAAGGATTGAGACTTTCTTTCTCCTCTCTCTCTCTCCTTTTTTTTTTTTTTTAATTGTTTTTGTCCCCTTTCCTTTCTACCTAAAGTTGGATTGTTTGGGGTGTTGTATTTATGACGTGAGATTCCTTCTGTTCAACGCCATCATGCAGTATCCACTGAACATAAAGGTACATAGGGTGTTCTGTGCTCCCCACCGCCCCCTGAGCCCCCAACCCTGTGCTGTAACACAGCGGGTGAGGCCCTACAGTGGTCTCCTAAGTTTCCCCAGAGGTTTCAGTAGGGCTGAGCTTCCCTCAAGGAAGATGATACTCAGAATTGGTTAAGGAGAGAAAAGGTGACCAGTGATGCCTCCCCTTGAACCAGGGACTTTTTCGAATGAAAAAAAGCGAAAGGAATCAACGATGCATCAACAGTTTGCGTGTACATAGGGTTATAAAAGGGTTTCGGTGGTATGCTTTGAACTTTTTGGTTTTGTTGTGTGAAAGTAGTGGTGGTAGTGCACCTCTGCAAGCGCCCACAGACACAATTAGACAGTAGGAGGACCTTGATTGGCTGAGGCTGGTAGGAGCCACAGCCTTGCTGTATCTCCTGGCACGGGGTGAATGCTAAGAGCACTGATGGGATCACCTCAAGGGCTTAGGGGCTGCAGAGCTGGTTTGGGACCAAGTGTCAGTGCTCTGTGGTTCCTCTGTTTCTGGTTCCTTCATGCGTGGAGGCTCCAAGGCAAAGAAATTGCAGTGTTACACCACAACCCAAACATGTCCTTCATAAGGGTGAAAGCCTCTGAACTTGGTTTTAGGGCCTCTTGTAAATAATAGTCTGAGACTTTTCTCAGCATGGAGCAGGTGCATTGGGTGGGATGTACTCCCAGCCCAAGCCAGGGTTTCGAGCTCAGCCCCAAAATGTCAGAAACCAACAGCATCCCCCAGCGTGTAGTGGGGAGAAGGAGGACAATGCCCTCCTGTATCCAGACCCTGTGTACAGCGACAGCTTAAGTGAAGGAGTTACCATGGGGCAGTGCTGAGCACGAGGGGCTGCTGTAGTCACTGTTGTCCCTGGGGATGGGCACCTGATCGGTGACCTTGGGAGGGCGGGGGTCTCATTCACTTTTTGTCAAACTATTGCAAGAAAAAAACCCCACCAACACTCTGAGATTCCTCATTCCCCAGAATTCTGGTTGTTTTTTGTTTTGTTTTGTTTTTTAATTTCTCCCTTTTTGGTAGCTGAACAGTTGGCCAATGGTACAACCTCCTCGGTCCCCACACGCACACCTGCCCATAGCACGCTGCCGTCCTCCCGGGGTATGTACAGTTGTCCTTTAATTGTGATTGAATGGTACATTTCCCCCACCCACCCACCCACCTTCCCCCCTGCCTGCTTCACGTCTCCGTGTGTGGAACATCGCCCCGGTTCTGTTGGAACAGCACTGCTGCTCAGTGTCGTACCGTGTGATTGAATTCTCTCTCTGCCATTATTTTCTCTCCCATTCCCGTCCCTTTCTCTGCCACCCTCCCTTTGGCTTTCTGCATTTTTTCAGCAGAAACAAGTTAACCAGACCCGGTACCCTGACTCTCGACCCACTGTGGATGTGCTATTTAGAAAACACATTTGTTGTAATGTGTGTGTATATATAAATATATATATATAATGAATATATCAAGAATATTTCTAAATAAAGTTTTACAAAGCAGCCTCCGCTCGCTTTCCTCTCTCCCCCTCCTCGCACCCATTGGCAATTCAGCTCTGTGCCCAGCTGGGAAAAGCTGCCAACAGCCAGCAGATCCCTTGCAAAACCATTTCCCCATCCTGAAAGCAGGAAGGAAGCGGTGGTGTGGAGCAATCCCCCGTGTTGGGCGGGCGCCTGGGCACTGCCACCTGCTGTGTGCATGTCCCCAGAGGTCCCTCAGTTGTGGCCTTGTCCCTCTTTTGGGGACGGGGCTGCTGGGGACAATGCTGCTCTGCTCAGAGCTGAGCAGTGTTTGGCTATGGCTCAATAGGCAGCAATAGGCAACGGTGGGTAGTTATAGGAATTCTTCCTTTATTTTAATAAAAAAAAAAAAAGAAACGAATGTCAGAGCCTGGTGCACACTAAAAAACAGTTGAGCTGGTGACATCAGTCATTTATATACATATATATAAGTGTATATTTATATATACATAAATATAAATCATTAATAGGCAATATTAAAGATGGCATAAATACACATATAGGCTATGTTGAAGATGGCATATATACACATATACATCATTTATAGGCTATGTTGAAGGTGAATGCCTGCAGCATGCCACAGGCGTGCTGTGAGCAGGAGGACAGCACTATTCCCTTCCATCCCTATGACTTTGGCAGTTGCCATCAGGGTGGGCAGAGCCCCAGAGTTGAGGCGTTGGGTGTTATCTGTTACCAACCCCATCACTGCTGCACAGATGTTCCAACCCCATCCCCACTCTGTCCCGGATGGAGCTGATAGCTCTCGCACCCTTTATCTCTCCCTCCCACATCCTATTCTGCTCCCTGCCCAGGACAAGTTTCCCTCTTCCTCCCCCTTCGTGCAGCCTTTGAATGCACCCAAGGTGAGTTTATAAGCACTCCCTATGTGTTTACACTGAATATTCAGCTCTATGGAAAGTGCTGGGAAGGAGTGATGCCAATCCTTCACTGTGTCACCCCTGATGCTCCCACTCCCGGTGGAAAATTCAATTTATCTTTCAGCATTTGTTAATTTTATTTGTTTACAATGGTGTTTCTTTGCAACACTGCAAAGAAAGTGATGAACACTGTCCCAGCCCCAAATATTTTCTGTATTTGGGAAAAGCTCCTTAGGGCCAACCCTTGCACAGAGGACAATAGGCTGGGTGCTATGGGTGGCTCTGGTCCTCAGACCTGGGTTCACCACCATTGGTGTCGGATGGAGCCAATTGGTTATGGACATTATCTTCAGAAATGATGGGGATTTTGATCCATCTTTTACTGCAGGGAATTTTTTGGCGAATCATAGGGTGGCATTGAAAGGTATTTTGTTCATTCACCTTTTTCCTGTGCCCCTGGTCATACGAAGGCTCCCAGGGGCAGAAAATCCCCTGGTCACGTTGTGGTTCTGCAATGGCTGTGGCACAGATGAAATTAGGAAGGAGAGGAAGTGGCATTTAGATAAAATTGAATTAAAACTATAAGAAAAGAGAAGGTGGGAGGAGCACGTGTTTAGAGCCAACAAAACAAGAAACCAAAAAGCAAAATCACCCCAAATTTGTGCAGCTTTCATTGTCCAGTCTCATCATCTGGCTTTAATTACAACCTTTTTAGGAAAGCTATGCTTCAGGGCAGCCTAGACTGGGAAAAAAAGCAAGTACCTGCATTACTCAGTGCCTTCCCACATTATCAGATTAAAATATGCTCACGGAACAACAGGCCTCAAATATTCCCACCCATGCAGGCGATGGGAAAGCTTCACCTTCATTATTAGCAGCCATTGACAACTGGGAGCAGCAATTTATTGCTGGCAGAGCTGCTCTCTGCTCATCCCTCGGCTGCCAGGGTTCACACAAAGCCACACAAAGGCTGCGGGTGCCCAGGGGACCGCATGCTGTCACGGGCAGAGCCGTCCTCCTCCCATCCCTCCCCTGCCTGCCTGGTTCTCCTATCTCTCCCTTTGCTTCTTGCTGCCCGACACCTGAACACCACTTGGGGCTCACTGAGTTGTCACAGCCCTGGATAAGGCTCACGGTGATGGCCAACCCTATTAGGAATGAAGGTGGGGATGCTCCAAAGCACACGGGGCTCCAAGGAGCCTCACGTCAGGGGTCCTGCCGTCGTCTCCAGGTTTGTCACCCCTCGGACACATCGATTTTTCCTCTCTCCTCGAGCTATTCTGAGACGCCCCAGTGACCTTTCGGGGAACAATTTACCATTGTGTTTTGGTGAAGCCCGGCCTCTATTTTTACACTCTGTTTTGCTGATGCGGGCAAAGGGAGCGAGACGGGAATCCAGCAGGAAATGGGAGGGAGCGTCTGGAGCGCAGTTCAATCTGCCCCGGCCCTTTGATGTGCCGGGACTGGGGCCGGGCCGGGCCGGGACAGCTGCGGGGATGGGGCTACGAGACCCAGGGGGGCTTCGCTCGTGTCCCTTCTAGCACTCCACGTGGATCGGGTTAGGGGAGAAGTTTTGTATTCAGGGTGTGATGAGTCCCTGGCACAACTGCCCAGAGAGCTGTGGGTGCCCCATCCCTGGAGGTGCTCAAGGCCAGGTTGGATGGAACCTGGCAGCCTGAGCTGGTGGGGACACCCAGCCCACGGTAGGGGGTTAGGCTGGGTGTGCTTTAAGGTCCCTTCCAACCCAAACCATTCTGTGATTCTGTCACTCAAACTGCGTGGGATGATTCTTTCACGCTACCCTGTATGTCCACAGGGTCCAACCTGTCTCCTATCCCATCTCCCATCACCCATCTCATAACCAGTGCCGATCTCACTCACATACGGCGCTCGATGCCCGCACTTTTGCACGCGCATCCTTCGCTGCCGCCTCCCCGGAACGGGCTCAGGGCACTCCGCGTCGCAGATAAGCGCTGCATCAAAGCTACCGCAGCGCACCCGCTTCCTGCCCTCCGGCGGGGCCGGGACCGGCGGTGCCGCTCGGGGCTGCGGCTGCTGCCGGGCCCTGGGCCGCCTCCAGCCGCCACTACCCCGAGCCGCCGGCAGAGGGCGCTGCGGGACGGCCGCAGCCACGGCCCGGACCCGAGCGGGCGGGGGCTGCTTCGTGACGGCGGCCGGGGCTGCCGGCGCTGCCCGGTATCTTAACGGCTCGTCTCATCCCTTTCTTTCCTCTTTCCCCGTTTCCGTTTCTCTTTTTCCCATTCTCTATTCCCTTCCCCCTTAACCTATTCCCCTTCTTCCTTCTCCCTTTCCCTTCTTCCTTTCCTCCTTTCCCCATTTTTCCTCATTCCCTTATTCCTTTCCCCCCTTTTCCATTTTTCCTCATTTCCTTTCCCTTTTTCCCCTTTTCCTCTTTCTTATTTTAATTTTCCCGCTCTCCTCTCCTCTCCTCTCCTCTCCTCTCCTCTCCTCTCCTCTCCTCTCCTCTCCTCTCCTCTCCTCTCCTCTCCTCTCCTCTCCTCTCCTCTCCTCTCCTCTCCTCTCCTCTCCTCTCCTCTCCTCTCCTCTCCTCTCCTCTCCTCTCCTCTCCTCTCCTCTCCTCTCCTCTCCTCTCCTCTCCTCTCCTCTCCTCTCCTTTCCCTTCCTCTCCTCTCCTCTTCCTCACCCCACCCCCCCCCTTCCCCAGGCTCCCCATTTCTTCACACCCATTGAAACGGCCCCTCTACACCAATGGAAATGGCAAAGACACCTCCAGAAGCTTTCACCTTTCATACTTCAGCCCCATATAGGGCTCCACTGGAGGCAGAAGGTGCTGCGATTTCCCCCATTCCCTCCACTACCTGCACCAATTTGCTTGGGTCACAGCCAGAACAGCGACTTTATTTTTTTATTATTATTACTATTATTTTCCTTTTTAATTTTGCAGCCAGCCAAATGCTGCAGAACCCAGAGGCGAAGCAGCCGGGCCAAACCCTGCCCTGTGTTATGGAAATCACGGCTGCCACCCGGCAGATGCGGGCTGAGGAAATAATGCGGCTGTTGAGCCGACACAGAGGAGGAGAGGGGAGCTTTTGTCTGGCACTCGCCGGGGTTGGAGAACACTTGTCGAGCAACAACTGGAGCTCATTGAAAAGAAGTGGAGGTTATTAGGAGCGTTTCGCTCGATGCCGATGGCCCCGTTATTTTTCCCTTCAGATGCCAGGCAGAATCTGCGGGGCTGGGAGGGAGAAGTGAGATACCACCTGACAGCACGCTGATGGTGGAGGGAATAAATAGGGCTGGAGGCAGCCGGCAGGGCTCTGGCAGCTCGGACTCCGTGTTTCAAGGGTGCTTCGCCTTCCCCAGGGTAACTGAGGCAGCACAATGATCAGCTGGCCTGGGAGACGTCCATCCATCCCTCTATCTACCCGCCTATCTCTCCCTCTGTCTCGATGCACGTCCCTCCAGCCTCCTTTCTCTGCTCTGAAATAAAAAGCAACGATCCCCTTTCCGAAGCCAGGAACGAAATGAATGCCTTCTCTCCCTAATTCAGGTAGCTCCTCATAAATCTTCCCAGCTTCAGCGTGGTCTCCTAGGACTCCTGGGGCAGTTGGGAACCTATGTAATCAGCTCGGATGATCAGCACTGTTTGTCGCTCTCCAGTTGCCGAAAAGCCCTTTGAACCCTTTGTGTCTTTATTGAATGATCCCGGAGTCCCCTGACGATTTTGCCAGTCTGGCCCATTCTGCACGCCAGCTCCTGGCTTAATAACCCACTGAAATCCTGCAGTGAGTGTGGAGGGTAGGGAGAGCCACAGCCCCGCTGCCAAGCCTCTTATCACAGCATCTTCCCATGTCTCCTCCTCGGTGCTCCCACACGCTGCAGATTTCCATGAAAACACAAAACGTGGCCAGCAAGTAGGGCTCAAAGCCAGCATGAGAGCATCCAGGGAATGATACAACTGGTGCTGGGAGAAGAAAGCTAAAAGTCCCCTTGCGGAGACTCAACAGGGGCTGGGGCAGATGAAAAGTCACAACATCCATAGGTGAAAGTGTTTATTTTAGCACATTTTAGTGCCTTTTTGGTTTCAGTTGGTCAGGAACCAAACTGAGGGATGGCGGCTGCTGGCAGAGGTTTGCTGTGATGCTGAGCCCTTTGGAAGCACTGCTCAGGTTGCAGCCTGCTGGAAGCAAATCCAAAGCTGTCCAAACCCAGGAGGATTCCTTCCATCAGGGAAATGCTCAGCTGTCATCTTTATAAATCCTTTGAGTTGGAAGGGACTTTTAAAGGTCACCTGGTCCAACTCCCCTGCAATGAACAGGGAGAGCCACATCCACCTTCAGTGGACAGCTCTCTTAAGCTGAAGTTTTGCTGGAGATGTCTGCCATCTGCCCCAGCATCCCCAATAATCCCACACTGATCACCAGCCAGATCTGCACCTCTTCTACACTCAGTTCTTCCCAGAAGCATTGTTGGTGTTTCTCCTTCTGAAGGATGCTGCTCTCCATACCCCACAACTTAGTATGGACCACCATCAAGACAGGCAAAGTAACCTAATCTATGAGCGCATTAGGGTGTCGGAAAACAATAATCCAAGAAGGAAACACATTATCTGTCCTTGTTACTTTACAAAGTAATTTAAATTAATTTTTCCCTAGAGTGGTTAGGGAGCACAGCAACTTGCCCTTGCCTATTCTCTCCAGCTAATGAAGCTTTACCAGAGACTGCTCATGAATTCCTATTAAGACCTCATCGTAGAGGTTACAGGGCAAAGCAATTTCTGCTCCTGGGAAAGATGCCTATGAATTTGTAATTGTAAGGCCGTGTTTGATAGGGATTAGCATCTGAAAGGGGTAGAGTGGTGGGTAGCAGAGAAAACATTATTTCAATTAGCAGAAGAAAAGCAACTTAACATCTGATTTATAGTTTACACTTTCAATTTTCTCTTATTCTGGCATTTGGGATAATTATTTCCTGAAATCATCCACACCCACCAAGCAGCCAACTCTTCCTTTCTTTTCCTCCTGGTCATGTTGGTAGTGATTGACATGGGAATGGCTGATGAGCTGGCTTTGTTCCTTTCTGTTCTTCTCCCAGGCAATAGCCAGACTCAGGGAATGTGGGGACGGAGGGGAGGATGCTGTGCCGAGCCTGACTACAATGAGATGCGGTGTTTCCCATCATGCCAAGGAGGTGTAGGACATGATGGAGCTTTGCTCAGTTGTTGGGATCATGGCTGGCATAGTGGCCAGCAGCATGGCACAGTGCTAATGCCCTTTGCTCCCACTCACAAAATGGCGCAACTGGGAAAACATTTAAGGAGACTGGAAATGCCCTGGGATACCTAATGCCCAGAGCTTTCCTCTGCGCTCAGGAATTGCTTCTCATCACTTATTTACTTTCCTCCCAGCCTATAGATGCAGATGCCTTTTGCTCTGTGTAGACTTGCCACAACCCACAGTCCTGCTGCTTTTCTCAGCCTTATTGGTCTCCTGCTTTCTAATGGCAATGCAATTGGTTTTCGGGCTGGAGATTCCTTGTAAGAAGGCATGTTGTTATTTAAGGAAGATCATGAAATCCATCCTTAATGAAAGGACAGGAGAAACCCCTTCCACTGAGTTACGCTGAAGCCTGAGATTATCATTTTTATGGGCTTCCAATCTCTCCAGCCTTGTGTCTTATCAGCAAATGCAGCTGGAGGCTTCAAAACACTCCCAGCTTGCTGCTGATTTTGCGGGATGAAGATTAGAGATGATCAGATAGTGAATTATTCATTCCACTTGATATCTCTGGGCAGGAGGGAATATCCAAGCAAAAGTCAGCTCCCTCCTTGCTGTCTGAGCATCTCCTGCTCTTCCAGCAGTATTAGGGAAGAGCAGAAGCAAGGGGCCAGGCTGACATGAACACAGAGCCGGAGCCCCAGAGCCATTAGCCCCACCAGCCTCCTTCACCTGGTGGGCAGAGAAGCAGCAGCAATGGTTTAAGAATGAATGAGGGTAGATTTACACTGGATGTAAGGAAATTTGTCACGATGAGGGTGGTGAGGAAATGGAACAGGTTCCTCGGGGAAGCTGTGGATGTTCCATCAATGCTGAGCTGGACGTAGCTTTGAGGTTTAGTGGCAGGTGTTCTTATGGTAGAGGGATGGATTAGGTGGTCTTTAAGGTCCCTTTCAACCCAATGATTTTGTTATCTCAGAGGAAAATGAAGAGAGTAGCACAGCCCTAGGGTGGATGAAGGGTCACAACACCGATGTTAGGGACCACCTACCAGCTCTTGTGGGACCTCTTTGAGCCATGTAATAAAGCACAGGGTGGGGTGCAGCCCCATGGAACACGGTGGGGCAGACATGCTCTACTGCATGATGGCAGCAGGGTGCCAGCTCCCTCTGAGCACTGGTTATTACACAGTCCAATTGGACACTGTTTCATGAAATTCCTCTGGGGGGTGGTGGTTCTGGATGTCCCTTGTCCTTCTCCCTGCTTCCCAGACCTTGCAAAACCCTTCTGCCAAGTGACTCTGCCACTGAATAACCGGCCAAGGAAATATCTTACCCATTGCAGGAGGGGAACGTCCTGCCAGCCCTGATTTGACCCTGCTGGGGAGTCTGGGCAAAACCCCACGTTTTTAATGGAAGAAAAGGTATATATATATTTTTTCTTTTTGCACTGTTCAGGCTTGCTTTTATCTACTTTATCTATTTGTTTATTTATTTATTTTTATGGCTCTTTCTGGTGAATGGGGGGAGAGATGAGGTGGGTGAAAGAGGGGAGGAGGGTGGGAGGGAGGAAGGAAATGAAGGAAAAAGAAAAACAACCTCCATACAAACACTGAAGCCCACAACGATTCTCAAAGAGGAACTGGCATCTGCTCTGAGCCGTATCACCCAGGAACACATTTTAGGCTCAGGAATGTGCTCTGAGCCAATGTTAATTTTGGCTAAAAAATAAAAAAAAATAAAAATAAAAAACAAAAAGAGGAAGAAATATCTTTTTTTTTTTGAGGATATCAACATAATCCTGAAATGCCAAGACCTGGATATGTCCAAGTCCCATTCTATAGGAAACAGCTCCTAAGAGTCCCTTGGAGAAAGCTGTGCTGGGGCTCAGTGCTGCAGACAGAACTGCCCTTCCCTGCCTCAGTTTCCCCCTTCAGAAAAATGGCTCCAAAAGGGTTTGCTCTGCCACATCCCTGTGCTGCTGAGAGCATAAACGTGAGGGATGACAACCCATCCAAAGTGCTGCAGTGGGAACTTGTAGCTTCTTGTCTCTGCTTTGCATGCTTCCACTGCAAGAATCACAAAAGGATGAAGCGGTGGCAAATTATTTGCTGAAATTTCTGATCTTGTCCCTGCAGTAAATCCATTGCCATTGCTGTTCCTCATTCCCCCCCAGGCCTGGCTGAGTGACGTGCAGCCAAGCAGGTGCCACTGGGCCCTTTGGCCACAGTTGTGCATACCTCCCTAATAGCTGCCATAGACTCAGCAGATGCCTGGGAGCAGAGAAGACCTTTGAGATAAGCAAAGGAATGAGTCCCTGCCCTCATGGCCAAGGGCAGAAGAAGAACCCTGCCTTAAGTTTCTTCTTTCTTTGGAAATCAGCCCTGCTGTCCCTTGAGCTGAGCTGAGCAGACAAGATGAGAAGAAGTCCCCAGGTGTGGAGGGGCTGAGAGTGATGCGGATGCAGGGTGGGCAGCAGCAATAGATGGTAGATGTCACAGGTGCTGCACTTTCTAAAGACAGCCCCAGGACTGGGTGCTGGTGAGGCTTTCTGCTGAAGGCAGGCTTTTTTTTTTTTCCTTGGTGGGGTTGTACTGTGCCAAGAGCACAAGATCTGAGTGCTTCTTTGGAATGGATAACATGCAAATAAGTTGCTGGGAAACCAAAGGTCACTCTCATTACTATTTCTTCCTAAGCCAGCTCATCCCTTTTGGTCTGTAACAGCATTGCTTTTAAAGGGACACACTATGGGCAGGTCCTTCCCAGGTGCACGGAGAGAGTCCCCTCCTTGGAGAGCCCTTGGTTGGAGAGCAAAGCTGGTGGGGCTGAGGCTGAGCCCACCTTGTGCTGCATGGGGGATTGAGGCATGGGGAGATGAGTGTGCAAAGGAACTCGGGGGAAATCTGGGGGCTGGGTTTGTGCACCTCCAACACATTTCCAGGATAAATGACACTGCTTGAGGTCTGGGGAAAGCGGGGGAATGAAGAGCAGGATGACAGCACTGCTGTCGTGTGTTTCTATCTCTTGTGGTGTCAGAAAAACTTCAGGATCAGCCCTGAAGGCTCAATAAAACCAACGCTCTGTTTACGACGTTTAATAGGCTCTATCTAGCAACGGCTGTGATAGAGGAGGCAGCAATCAGCAGTGAGGCCAGTTTAATAAAGGATGTTTCTAAGCCACAAATGTGTTTTCCCAGCTTGTTAATGACACTTGGTGCAAAGGATGGCAGCATTCCTCTCCTGCACCTGGCACTCCGTTTCCCTGCTGAGCTGTGCTGTGTGTGGGATCCGTGCTCTGTGGGTGCTCCCCAGGACTCCAGCGCTGGGATAGGGCACAGGGGTGGGAAGGGGTTCCTAGGGGAGCCCCAACCCCTGCACTGTGGAACAGTGGTGCTGCCGGGAAGCTCTCAGAGCTGAGATTTCAGCTCTCTGCTCGGCCGCATTCCCCGAAGACCACAGCAGGGATTTACCGATGAGGGCGTCAGTTCTTCCTCCCGCACCCGTACAATCGCTGTCCGTGTATCTCGGCTCCCTTCCAAGCCCTAAGGGAACAGCCAGGTTCAAGTCACCTTGCCCCAAATTCCCCTTAATCCCTCTACTCTGGGGCGGAAGAAAGAGACACCTCCTCCACACCCCTCCTCCCCTTCCCGGAGTCGGATTTGAATACCCAGGTGTGAGCATCAGCCACCCTCGAGTTAACGAGTTTGATAATTTACCCGGCTCATTCCTGCCGGAGGGATCCGAACGCAGCGCGGCTCTTCCCGGCCCCGCACCGCCACCCGCAGCCCCACCGCCCCGCATCGTAACCCCGCACCATGCCGGCCCTGCGGCTTCTCGCCCTCGGGCTCCTCCTGGCTCTGGAGCCCGCGAGCTGCCAGGAAGGTAAGAGCTCCGTTCCTGGAGAAACTGAGGCACGAGGGGTAGGGGTGGCTTTTGGGACAGGAGAGTTGCTTGGGCACGGGAAAAATGCCTCAGCTCCCCCTGCAGCTCTGCCTTCCTATGTGAGCTCAGTGGTAGATCTGGCTGCAGGCAGAACAGTCTTTACCTGTTTAGCTTGATGCCAGGTTACACGGTGATGCAGCAGCTCCAGCTGATCCCCAGCACTTAGAGATGGGCGATGTGTTTTCTTACAAATTGCTTTCTTTTTTCCCCCTGGAAGGCACTGCTCTGCTTCTTGCTCTCAAAGTGGCAGGATTTGTTAATCTGTAGTTCTGATCTGTGTGGAGGTGACAGGGCCAAATATTTTCCTCTGCAAATCACGCTTTCATTCCCTTCCTGGAGACTTAATAGAGAAACTTCCTATTGCTCTGACATTATTTTTACGAAACTCGGGACTTGTCTGACACTACAAATAATCAGGAGTAATTAAAGCAAATCAGATCCTGCCAAAGAGCTGGAAAATTCCCTCCCCCTTTCTCCTCCTAATGCCCCGGCCTTGACCGCTCTTCCTCTATTTGTTTACCAACTCGTGAAAGATTGAGCAGTGTGGGGTCTCCACCGTCAGCAGGATTGCGTGTTTTGCTGCTGCCTTGAAAGAAAGAAAAAAAGAAAAAAAAAAAAAAGAAAATCCTTTAGCGAAGTTTCAGAGCTGGCACAGCTTCCTCAGCCATAGCAAAGCACTGGCACAGCTGCCCAGGGAGGTGATGGGGTCACCGTCCCTGGAGGTGTTAGGGACCATGGGGATGTGGCACTGAGGGACGTGGTCAGTGGGCATGGTGGGGTGGGGTTGGGGTAGTGTGATCATAGAGGTCTTTTCCAATGTCTATGATTGTATGAAAGCTCAGGGGACGGCTGATGCCTTCTAAACACTTGGGGAAGATGGCCCAGAAGTCCTGGATGTGCCTTCAGACCAGCCTTGGAGCACGAAAACAGTTACAGCACTTGAAAGGGCTTATTTTGGCACTGATGTTTTCCTTGGTCTTGTTTATAGCTGCAGATGGATGGGTGTGTGTCTGCCAGGGAGTGCAGAGTCTGCATCCCACACTGGTTAGTTGGCTGAGGAGTTCCTGTGTGATGGAAAAAAACATCATTACTATGGGCAGAAGGGAGATGAGGTGGCAGGGATGCTCTAAGAGGGATGTCTCCATTAAAACCTTTTTTGGGAAGGGGTCTCTCTTTCCCAGGGTCATGCACCTTGCTGAGCACTTTGCCTCTGCTCTGGTTTTCTGCTCATATTTGTGCACTGTGTTCTTGTACCCTCTGGCACGAGGCTGTGAGGCTGCTCGAAGCCAGAACTGCCCCATTCTTGTGTGCTGCTCATCCCTTTAGCTCTGGGTGCTCTGAAATTGCATGGGAACAACAGTCTGAAGGAAGCATTGCTTGCAAAACCTGTATCTCCTGAGCATAGCTGGCTGAAGGAGCTCTCCTACCATTTATCTTCTCACCTTCCTTCTTGGAAGACCAAGAGAAGAGAACTTGGAGGTTCTGATCGCTGCTGAATGCCACAGATCACTTGAAGTGGGAAGGGATCTCTGGAGGTCACCTGCTCAGCCCCAGCAGAAACACCTATGACAGGGTGTCCAGACCCAGCTCCAGGCAGCTTTTGAAGATCTCTAAGGAGAAACGTGCTCTGCTGCCCCATCACCTGCGCAGCACAGAAGTGCTTCCTGCTGTTTTGACGGCAATCCATTCCTAAGCTGACCCTGAACTCCCTCAGCCCCATCACAAACCTCATTGAGGGCTGGAAACCATGGCCTCAGCAGGAAAATAAAACACAAATAATAAATAAATCTAGCAGAGATAACAGCCAAGGACTGAGCGAGGGAGGAAATGAAGCTGTCAGGCCCCCAGGGCAGGGGGAACATTTGTCTTTGGGGCTGTGCTGCAGGGTAGAAGCACCTCCTGCCCATTGGGTAGTGCAGGTGGTGACCAAGTCCTGCTGCCATCCGTGTGGCACTGCTCAGCACTGATCTGAGGGGCTGCAGTTGAGGCATGTGGATACAAGAGGGAATTTCCGTCTGGATTCCTTCTGGCTGAGTGTCGATCCGAAGGTTTTGCTGTGAGCACATCTGCACAGGCAGGAGGAAGGGTGAGAAGGCTGCCGGCAGCACAAGCAGCATGCCTGTGACGGACTGGTTTGCAAACACAGGTTGCACAGTCCACTTTTATTGCCTCTGGGAAAGGTTATTTGTAGTTGAGAGCAGAAATTTGTCTGGACAGCATGTTCAGCCATATAAGTCTCTGGAACTGGGCTGACGTGGTCCCACTGGTGCCTGTTAGCAGTGGCTGTGACGTGGCTCTGCAGAACTCAGCTGCCTTCTGAGTCTTGCTGACACTGTGCTGGAGAATCTCACCCAAATGGGTAAAGCACATAAATGCATTTCTAATCCTTCTTCTCCTTTTTTCCCTGCAGCCAGGGGCAAACTTCAGCCTTGGTCACAAGGTGTCATTGCTGTGGTGGTGTTTCTGGTGCTGGTGGCAATCTGCTTCGTGGTCAACAGGTTCTGGTGCAAGAAGCAGCAGTGAGTGCTGGGGCCCTGGGGCTATCCTGTCCATCACCAGCATGGTGATGTGGACTCAACCCATGGGAGATACAGTGTGGGGCCACTGCTCAGCTTGCCTGACCCCTTGCCTGCCTGCTGGGCTGCAGGACTTGGTCTGGAAGCCCAGCATTGATGAGGACAAGTGCTGAAGGGCCGAGATGTGCACACATGCACACAAACGCTGTGCTGTGCCAGGGGAGGCACTGCCCTGCCTATCTTTCCCTGTCACTCCTGGCTGTGGGTGATCATTTTGCAACGGTGTACACAGAAGGCAACTGGAAAAACCAGTTAGCAGGAGAAAACAACCCTTTGTGTGTGTGTGTGGATGGATGAGCAGGAGCACCCTGCTGAGATGCCACCAGATCTAGCCAGGGTCACACGTTGCTGAGAGTCCCATATCATCCCCGTGGTGTCACAGCTGTTTCCTTCTCTCTGCTGCTCTCCTCTTACCCCTGCACAGCCCCCATTGTTGGGATCTTTCCTCTCCCCTCCAGGGATAACGTTGAGACAGTGGTGAGCATTGGGGCCAAGGAAGAGGCTGTTGTGCCCAACGGACGTGAAGGGACATACGTGACCTCTGCAGTGGACTTCAGGTGAAGGACTCCTCCCTGTGACCCTCAGGCTCAGCAGAGTCATGTCCTGCTCTGTCCTCTGGCAAGTGTTGGGGCACAATGACAGCTTGTGCTTCTCCCTCTGACAGGTCCAAGGAGAACAAGCACGCCTATGAAAACACTTTGGATCCAGAGGAGAAGGTGATCACCACTGCCATGTAGCACCAGCTCGTGGTGGGACCCTCTGCACTGACATCCCCATGCATGGCAGCTCCTCTGTCCCAGGCCTTCAGACTTTTGTCCCTTTGTTAGACCCTAAGAGAGGTCTGGGGCTGTCACCTCCCCAGCCCTGTGGCCACCCCCTCACCTTCTCAGCCCAGCTGATGTCCCCCACCCCCTGGACCAGGGGATGCTGACCCATTCCAGATTCTGCTGCATGCATGGGACCCCATGTTCCCTCCCCAAATCCCTTCCCCTCTGGGAAACAGTCAATGGAAAACCCACTCTCATGTCAACATCTCATCCTCCTTTTTATGAACAAAGGCTCCATGCCATGCATTTCAAACTCAGAACAAACCGCCTCCCCTGTACATATATTCTCTGCCAGCAATAAAGGGAATTGCTGTCCATCCAGGCTCATTCTGCTGGTGATCCATAGGATTCTCCAGCACCTCATGGCACTCCCGGTCCCTGGGCACTTCAGGAGGGTGGGACAGTATGGAGAAGGGTGCTCAGAGAGGGGTCAGCACCTCATGGATGGGATCCATTGCTTATTTCCTAACTTAGATTTCCTTAGCACCAGGGGATGTAGCTTGTGATAATGTGTACAGGTTGTGTCCTGGTGCCACCGACAGCTGCAAGCTCCTTTTCTGCAGCCACAGCTTCTGTAGGTGATGCTGCTGATGTCCCTGATGGGTGGGGACAGAAATTCAGGCATGGTGCAAAACAGGAGTGTCCCCATGCCACATATCTCCCCATTAAGGTAAACATCGTGGAGCCAATGCTGAGAAATCACAATGGCATCAGGGAAATTGCATGGGGTGGAAGATGGGACAGAAGGGCTGAGCCCTGTGGTGCAGCTCTCCTTTTGCAGATGGAGGCTGCATTGTGCTAGAAGTGTTTTTATGAATGCAGGGCTGCAGCAGGATCTGGATGCTGCTCTGAGATAAGTGTCACTGACACTGCCTCATGCCCAGGGAATTTTGGGGGTGTATGGCCATAGGGATGGGAAGGAGCTCCCTCTGTTCCTCCCCCCGCCCATCCCCAGCACACCTCCTGGCTTTTCTCTGGTGGCTGCCACGCTGCACAGCTCTGACAAACAAGCTTCCCAGATCTTCCTGGTAATGATTTGCTCAGCAGAATGTACAAGGATTACTCATTTTGTAGCCTGCTGCATCAGCACTCTGGCTCGTGGCTTGAGGAGTGGCAAAAAGATTGGAACCCATTAATTTTTTACCTCTCCGTTGCAAAAGAAGTTACAAAACAGCGGCCTTATAATGAGTAACAAGTTGCCCTCGACTGCATGCACACCCTGGGTGAGCCATGATGGGTTGGGGATGGGCAGTGGTGGCAGGTGGATGGTTGGACTAGATGATCTTAAGAGGTCTTTTCCGACCTTAATGATTCTATGATGCAGGGATGCTGTGGTTGCTCAGTGTGTGGCATCCCATTCCTGAGGAAGGCAGGTGTAGGTCTGGGCAAGGGCAGGGATGGGGATTTGGGATGAACCCCGGCGGTCTCTAACAAACAAAACGGAGCAAGCATAAATGAAATTTATTGTTGGAAAATCTTAATTAGATTTTAAGCCCCAAAGGGAGAAAAGAGAGGTATTATCTGACGCAGCTAATGAGTGTTAAGGGTCTATTGTTGTCTTTCTTGTTTACCTTTCTGTGCTGGCTGATATGGCCTGGATCCTCACCTGCGCTGCCATAATTAGGATATCTCATCTCCCACTGATAGGACTGGGGATGCTGTTTGTAGCACAGTGATGCACCATCCCTTCCTGGTGGAAAAGCACGGTGAGGAAGACTGTGTCCTGGCACCTACTGCACTGACCCCATGAGCTGGGGGATGCCCTCGAGCCCCCAGCTGCACCTGAAACCCTGGGGTCATCAAATCATAGAATGGCTTGGGTTGGAAGGGATCTCAAAGATTGCCTATTACCAATCTCCTGCTATGGGCAAGGTTGCCAACCATTAAAATCACCTGCTGGCCCCAGGTGATACCACTAGCAAAGGCAGGTTAATTCTGCCTAACCCTAAGGATATGTAAATTATTTCAGGTGGTTTAATTGAGGGGTTGCTGTATAGGATTGAAGTGTTGCAGAATGGGAGGTTTGTTCCAGCCTTGCCCCACGCAGTGCAGGCCTGGGTTGATGTCTTGGTGCTGGGCTCATCAGTGTCCAAGCAACGGGATTTGGACCTGCAGAGCACAAAGAGGGGTTTGGCACCACTATGGGAGTGAGTAACAGTGGCAGAGCACGTGGAGGGGACTATCACAGCCCCTTGGGTGCTGCCTGGTGGCATCAGTGCAAACGGGAGCGGGGCACGTGAGACAGATGCGTGTGGGCAATGGGGCCACAAAGTTTTTGGTCTTGGTTCAAGGTACTGAGAGCCAGGAGTAAAATACCATCCATTGTTGGTTCATACACCCTTAGTAGCCAAACAAACATCCCTGGAGCCGGTCCTTATCACTTTATTACACCTGCTAGAGTGAATAGATTAAAGAGGACAGGGGAGGGGGGAGAAAGCAGAAGAATCCAGGAGAAAAAAAAAAAAACAGGTTTGGGGATTGTTAATTATTCTCTGGGGTCTCTAATCTTTAACTGGCAAACAGCATTGCTAACTGTCTTAAAGCCCCTCCTGGAACATCCTGATAATAAGCCATCTGCATGAAGGCACCCCGTTATCTGCCCTCCTCCAGCCGTCTGTGACATGGCTGGAGTGGGAGATAATGGATGTGCGGCGTGTAATAACGACACGTCATTCATGATTATCAGCCTGATACCCAACCTTTTAGCTCCATTGTTTGTGCATTGGAAAAAAAAAAAAATAATAATAAGGAAAAAAAGAGAAGGGGAGGGAAGGGAAGATGGGGGGGATGTGGGGGGGGAAGGGATTTTTGGTGCTGTGTGTACAGTCTAAAGCATCTCCCTGCCAAAGAGGCTGGCTCTGGTGGCATCTCCCTGAGGGGCTGTGGTACCCGGTAAGGAATCGCCCATCCGGATGCTGTATCCATGGTGATGGATGGAGAGAGATGAGGCAGCACAGAATTGTCACTGCCTGGCAGGAGATGTTGGGGACAGGGCTTGGGAGACGTGGTCTCCAGCATTCTCTCTTCGTGCTGCTTTTGCAGTGGGGTCCGTGAAGGAGGTTGTGTTGCGCAGCCTTTTTACAGGGAAAATGTCTGATGCAGAGCAGAAAGACCAAATCATTCCCTGCACATAACAGCTCGGCCCCTTGGGGATGTGGGATTTTATTCTTTCAAAGCTGGGGGGGAGGAGGAGAGCTGGAGGGCAGATCTCTGAGAGCAGCGTGAGCCCATGGGTGCTGCAAGGGTGACAGCATCAGCACTTCTATCTGCGTGCAGCCCCTGTGTCTCAGCTTCCCCGGTGCTCGCTGTGCCGGGAACAGGCAATGACTCGTCTTCCTGACCCTAACAACCCTCCCGCGAGCCCATAGGCAGAACCAGGCTGTGCTGCGCTCAGAGCCTGAAGGGCAGATTTGTTTGCATCCCGGTTCTCCCAGTGCCACCCAGCGGAGCTGCGCGGACCTGCAAGCTCAGCTGGGGAAATGGGGGGGTCCTACAGCCGTCACCCGGCCCCCAATCTCGAGGGGTGGGCATAGAGAACCTCCCCGTGCCCTCCCCTAAACTCCTCCGGCACCGCTCTCTGATGGCGGTTTTTGCCTTTCACTCGTGTACTGAGTGCTCAGTTCTCAGCCTGTACAGGAAAAGTCCTGGGACCAACCCATGCTTTGTTTCTGCCCGTGGATTTTTGTCATTGCTACCACTGCTTTTGTTTTGTTTCAAAGGCAGCTTGCTGCGGTTACTTCCTTACCACAGAAAAGCTAACATGGTGCTTGGCAAGGGCTTGGCATCCCGTTGCACAGAACGGCTGCAAGCTCTCTTCTCAGGGGATAAAATTTCTTCAGTAGCATTTGTGGCTTGGGGAAATGCAATGCCAGGGCTGCACCCTCCTGCACTGCACAGCAACAGGCACAGCTCATTCTCAATGAAGCTCAGCTGGCCTCTTCCTCTCCTACTGTCTGTAGGTGCAAAAGCATCCAGGGCCATGTTCCCTGACCATCTTGGCAAGACTTTATTCACAATTTAGAGGGGGATGAAGCTAAGGTCACGTGGTGCTGAGGGCTTTCTCCAGGCTACCCAGTGTCTAAGCACCCTCAGCTCCAGGGTGAGGGTTGGGAAAACCTGCTGGTCTTCATTTCTGTAATGCCAGGCACAATGCCAGCCTGCAGCTCATCAAGTCAGGGTTCTTCCCTGAGCTTAACGTACAGGTGCTCAGATAGAAATCCCAGCAGGACAGGCTAGAGATGAGGAGAATGCAGAAGATCCCTGCCAACCTTCCAAAAAGCCTCAGCTGTGCTTTTTCTGCTGCAAGGAGGGGACTTGAACCTGCTGGGCACAAGGTGCTCAGTGCAGGGTTAGTGTGGATGAGACATAAGGTGGGTCTGGTGGGTATCCCCCTCCTCGGCCCCGGCGTTCAGGAAGGCTGCAGGTTGGCACATCTGAGTGGAAAGTGGTCTTTGGGAACTGTTTGTGTCACCTCATAAGGTCAGCGAATCTTTTTCAAATGCAGATGGATGCCGCTGCTGGACTTGAGGATGAGCTGCTGTGTCAGTGTAGGAGGCTTGGAGGCATTGGGGATCAGCTCAAAGCGGAGCAGGGTCAGTGCCAGAGCCACCTTCATCTCGTTCATAGCAAACTGCTGCCCAATGCAGTTCCTGGGGAGAGGATAAAGGCTCAGGTTGAAGCCTGCAAGTTATAAGACCACAGTGCCTTGGGTGTGGGAAGAGCTCTAGAGCTGGCAAAGCTCAGTAGAGATCCCACCATGGAGACTTCTTGAGATGGCCAAGTCAACTTGACCCAGGTGTGCTGAGGGGATTAGGCTTAGGAGCACAACCCCGTGTACATATGAGGAGGGAAAGGGATGAAGGATTTGCTACCTGGGTCCTGCAGAGAAAGGCAGGAAAGCATGTGAATGCCTGTGCGCTGAGTTCTCAGGAGAAAACCTCAGGGGATCAAATACCTGTGGGAGCAACGAAGGCCATTTGGTCAACATTGGCCCAACCATGAGAAGCACCAGGTTCTCTGGTTCCCAAGGAAGGGCTGGAAGTGGCCTTTGCTGCTCCAGGGGAGCTGCAGCTGACATTCATTCATTCCTCTGCAAAGCTACCAGATGGATGAAAAGAGGGTGCTGGTGGCTTTGCTGATCTTCCCCTTGGAGATATCTCATCAGAGCTGCTGAAGGCAGGAAGAATAGCTCCATTGCATAAAGGCAAGCTATTAAATACCCTTTTCAAAGCCTTTGGGGTGTTTGGTAACATCACTGAACTTTACATGTGGATACGGACTGTTGGAATAAAAGGCAAAAAGAACACCCACCCACCCCAAAAATTTGGCATGGAGGTGCAAGCTGCCTTGTTCAAAGACAGTAGTAGTCTGGGCTCTGAGATCATCTCCGCATTCTTGCTATGAAGGTGACATACCTCAGGATCTTCCCACACATCCCGGTTCCTGTGAATACCAAATATGTTCAACGAAACCTGGGAGCCTGAAATTGAAAAAATACTCATGATGTGAAAATACTCATCGTATGAAGAGTGAAGACCAAGAGTGTTTGGAGGATGCTCTCCTTCGCTGGATTCAGCAGGGGCTGTGACAGAAGATTTGGCGGAAACATTTCTCAGCCTGTCCACATGGACCAGCTCTGAATCCTTCCCATAGAAGAAATAATGGTCTCAAAGCTGGGCACCACTCTGGTACTGGTGGGTGAACCCCTACTCTTGGACATGATCAGTATTTGCAGGTCCACTCTGAGCTCTGAACACTTGGTGCCCTGTTGCATGTGCCTGGGTCCTCACCAGTCACCCTTCCAGGCTGAATGAGCGTGGTGGCTCTGTGCAGCCTTTTGGAGAGGGAAGTAAAACTGGAAGCTCCCCAACCAGCCCCTCCACCCTTATGATGGACAGCAGCAGGAAGGATGAACACAGACCTTCAGGTAAGCTGCGCCCATCAGAAAATGTGACAGGTTTAGAGAGCCTTCGGGACACAGCAGGGACTGGTGGGAACAGGCGCAAGCTCTCCTTGATGCACATGGTGCTGTATGTCATCTTCCCCAGGTCCTCCCTGAAAGCAAACCAGGGCTCAGGCTGTCAGTGTCATCCAACCCAATCCGTCCCCACCATGCCTACTTACCATGTCCCTCAGTACAGCATCCCCAGGGTTCTGGAACCTCCAGGGACAGTGACCCCACCACATCCCTGGGCAGCCTGTGCCAGTGCATCACTGCTCTTCTGGAGAACAATTTATTCCTGATATCTAACTTGAGCCCCTTCTTTGGCACAACTTAAGGCAATTACCTCTACTGAAGAAAGCTTCAGGTAAAGAACTCAGCACTGCTAGCTCACCACTCAATGGTGTCCCGGTTCCCCACGATCCCCTGGATCTCCTCCCTGCACCGTGCCTGGTGCTCGGGGTGCAGTGCCATGCTGTACAGGAGCCACGAGATCCCGCTGGCTGTAGTGTCGTGTCCCTCAAACATGAATGTGTCCACCTCTGCACGCAGGTCCTCATCAGACAGGCCAACTCCATTCTCATCCTGGCAAAGAGAAGAACATATCATTCTCATGCTCTCATTAACTGGGCTAGCTCTGCTGGGTGTTAAAAACAGCCCAAGAAGGACCTGGTTTGGTTTCTCTTGTATCTCTCTGTATATCAAGAACTAAGCAAGTAGAAATTAAATCCAGTATACGTGAGAACTGAGCTGTTGGTTGCTGACTCTGCAGTCAACAGAGCTGGGTTTTGTTGCAATACCAGCTCCGGCCCTTCAGCAGGACAGCCTATTGCAGGACAACCCATTTGTTCCCCCATTACGTTTTTTAGTAGTTTGGGTTTTTTTTTTCCTGCTTTTGTTTAAGATGGTGGCACAAAAGAAAGCAGAAGCCCTACAAAGGGCAGTGAGCACAGTGCCTTCATCCTCAACAGCAAATGACAGAAACTCTATCTAGAGTTTCTGAAGACATCTGTGAAGGTAGAACTACAGAAGGGGAGGAGCAAAACCTCCTGAGAGGACTGCAGCCAAGGCAGCCTCCTTGTAACCTCCCCAGTGGTCTGTCTTCAGGTTTCTGATAGCCCACACCTTTCAAAATAGGAACGTACTTGATGGAAATGAACAAGGAAAGTGAAATTCTGAGCTATTTATGTTCAGTCACCGCATCTCAAGCATCTTTATTACCTTTCCTGTTTGTCCACCTTTCCCCAGGCTAGGAAATAGAGATGCTGGTTCAACCCTTGTGCCATGGAAGTACAATCTATGGTGTCTGATGGGATTATTTCAAACCTTCACCTTGGTACAAAGAAGAATGTCCAGAAAATCCAGGTGTCTCTTCTTCAGGATCTTGTCTAGCTCCTCATTATTGGAGAGCAACATCTTTCTTTCTTGTATTACTTTATCTGTGTAGAAGAACAATCAGTGTTAGATGCATCCTGCCAGAGAGCTCACAACTGTTTGTTCAGCCTCTTGGACCCTGTTTAATTTGTAACTCCCTGACCAGTGCTTGCTGTAACCCCACTGAGCTGCTCCCAGTGCGAGTGTGCAAGAAGTGCAGCTGGGAGAGCAAGGAGCAGAAATACCTGTGTGGGCATGGGCCCGTCTGCAGGCATCCTGAAACTCCCGGCTGCTGCGAGTCAGGTCATAAAAGGCATCTTGGTAGGAGAAATTCTGTATTCTCTTGTTTATGAGGTAGCCCAGGTCGAAAACAGCTTTGATATAAGTGTCTGAGTTGCTGTAAGAGGCCAAGGTCAGAGCTGGTGTTAGCAGTGCGAGTGGAGTAAACAGGGGCACTTGCTGTCCCAGAATTGGGAAGTTTGTGCGCTGACCTCTGAGTCTGGCAGTTGGTGCTGTAGCTGAAGGCACATTTCATGATGCTGTCCAGTGCCATCAGGCTGACATCTTCAAAGAGCTCTACTGACTTCTTTTTCTCCCATTTATCCTAGTGGTGGAGAAAGTGTGAGGAGAGACAGACTTCCAGAGCAGACTCAGCCACAGTATCAAGTCATGGTTCCTGTCTCTATCTCAATCCACATAGCTAATTATTTTCTCCAAAAAAAGAGGCCCTAATTCACTGCGTATCCTGTGAACATAACCAAACCATTCTTTGCATTTTTTTTTTCTGTTCATAGCCCCATTGCTGAGCTATGAACAGATATTCAACTATGGTTTGTTTTCATTGGGAAGCAGGTGAAAGAGAGAATAAGTGCAACAGCCAGAGGAAGCAATTTCAGAGAAACAAAACTAAAAAGAAAACTTAAGAAAAGAATCCCCCCCAAATGACAGAGCTCTAGGAACCATCTAAGTCTCTTCCCTTCTCTTACCAACATCACTTTGGCCGATTCTGACATCAGGGACACATAAGATTTCAGCACATCATAATGAAACGCTGGAGTGAGCAACTTCCGATGCTGAAACCATTTGGTTCCACCCAAGACCAGCAACCCTTTGCCTGTAGACACCAGAAACAGCCATCAGCTACTCCACTCTGCTCATGGCTCCAGCAGCCTCACTGCTGCTCATGGTCGAGCAGCAGGTGATGTGCAGGGCCTGGGGGGAAGACATGCTACTCAGTGATGGGGACAACTGCAGTGCTAGTGCTCACAGCCTAATCCTCTTGCTGGTTTTAGGATGGAAAAAAGTGAAATAAAGGAAGACAAGAGAATAATGAAACGTGAGGTGGCTGCTGGGTTAATGGAAGAAAATTACTCACCGATCCACGGAACTAAGAACTGATAAGGGACAGGAGGCTTGGGATCTGTAAAGCAAAATAAAGACCAGAACAGTATATGTGACTAATGAATTCAATGCATCAAGAAAATTCAGGATAAATTGTCAGTAAAATCCCTCCTCTTTATCACAATGTACGTAGGTCGCTCCAAAAGTAATGCCTCCTATTTATTTCCATGGAAATATTGTGCTACAAAGAGCACAATAACACTATCTGATAGAGCAAATTCTAGATACAAATCAGTGTTTTTCAACTCTGTCACCACCATTAGCTGTGCATTTTTGCCAACAGTGAACAAGAAGCCTGCATGCCACGCCTGTAAAAATCTGCACCAATGGAGGTTGACCCACTTTTTCACAGCTGCTAGGATGACATTATTGGTTTTCATCAGCCCAAACAGATGGAAGTCAGAAGGCACCAAATCTGGACTACACAGTTGGTGTCAGAAGAATGCCTGCCAAAACTGGCAAAGTACCCCTCTTGCACACTCTTCAAACTGTCATATGGCCTGGCATTATAGTGTTACAAGAGAACGGTTGTCTTTTTCTCAAAGTTCAAACCTTCAGCATAGCGTCATGATAAAGCAGTCAGAGCTGATGAGTAGTTTGGGTTCTGGGAAAACCAGAGGGATCTCCCCTTTCCTATTGCAAAGGACAATGAACATCACTGTACCCACTGAGGGCTGCATCTTGAACGTTTTCTTTGATGGAGTATTCACTTGTTGCCAATTGCCACTCCATGGACTGCTGTGGTGACTTGGGCTTGTAGTTGTGAGATCATATCTTGTCAGTGGTAATGATGTGATTCAGAAAACTGTCACCTTCAGCCTCTTTTTTTGTTCAGTAAGTCCTGACAAACTTGCATATGGTGTTCTTTCTGCTCCTGTGTAATCACTTGGGACCAACATGGTATAAACTTTGTAATGTTCCAACATTTCCACCATAGTTCCCAATGCACTGAAGCTAATATTCGGCTCTGTATGCAGCACCCTGGTTGCAATCCAGAGATGAACTGATTGGGACACCCTTAATGTCATGGAGTGACAGCTGTGTACGGCCATCCAGAATGTGGCTTGTCTTTCACACTGCTGTCACCACTGCTGAAATGCACCACCCACCTCACTGTGCTCATCCACTGTTTGTTCTCCACAAACATTCAGCAAGCATCAATGAATGTCAACAGGTGCCATTTTTTCTGTATGCAGGAATTCAGTGACACACCTTTTCTTTCTGTGCACACACTTCTGTGTCAAACTCACTTTTGTCATGCTGCCTCTCTACTTTGCCAACTGTTGTATGGCAACAAAATGTAATGAAATGTTGTTGGGAAGGTTCAGGCCACACCACCAACATCCTCTTCTGATTGTATGGACCAACATAATGAAATAGGAGGCATTACTTTTGGAGCTGCCCTTGTAGAATCAGTCTTGTTTCCAAGTGTAAAAAACTCTAACGCTAGAGGTAGAATTTAAAAGTGATCTTCTACGTCTATGATCTCAGTGAACATGGGAAAAACTGGGTAGGAACATGTGTGGAAAATAAATAACCATGGCAAATCTCAAAGCTGAGAAGAACGAATGTAAGTTCTTGGGAATTCACCAAGCACAGACTACTCCACAAAAAGGAGAAGAGAGAAAGTCTTCAGATGTCTTTTGAATTGCTGTGCCACATCATGCACATTCCTGCATTTACTAGGAAGCACAAATATTGTGGTGGCTGATGCTGTAGAAGGACACGCTTCCCAGGGAAGAGTGGAGGACTGTAATCCCCAAACCCAAGTGAAGAGAATTACCTCCTCGTCCAAGTATAGTCTTGGCATATTCAGGATGGTGGATTACTAGAGTTGGCAGCACTGGTCCAAACCACCTGGGAAAGGCATAGGGGTATTCTTCTCCCAGTGACACTACCAGACTTAACATTTTATCGCCAGTTATCTGCAATGATAGCAAAGCAAAAGCTGAATTTAGGCAGAAAAATAAGAATATGCAGGGAGAACAGATGCTAAATTTATCTTCCTATGGAAACCACATGCAAGTTGTCTCCTCCTGGGAAACAGAGAAAGCAGCTGCTGGGACAAACCCACCCCAGCTCTGTCCTTACCAGACGGTTGTGGCCATAGAGCCAATGTGCTGGGGGACCAGGAAATGCTTCTAGGGCTTTGAGGATCTTCTTCCTCTCCTGGTAAAACTTGACCACCTTCAGTAGGACAAAGATGACACCAAGCACCACAGACAACTGCAGAATGACAACAGAAGGTCTGACTATGTTGTCCAGGAGAGACACCATGCTGGCCTGAGTCTGAGGTGCCTGACACTGCCTTGTTCTCCCTGATTCTCTTCTAGAGCTCCTCCAGCGGAGCTGGCCAAGTGTTGCTGATGCAAGGTCTGGATGAGTTTTATAGCAGAAGTGTACCAATAAGCAATGTGTCAGCTTGACCCACAGCCAGAATTCCTACACTCCCTGTTGACCCTTTTACCCACTTGCAATAACCTGTGGATGGAAATGGCTTGTTAGCAAACATCCTGTAAATATTTACTTTTTCTAAAGGTTGTTACATCCCAACAGTGAGTGAAAATGCTTGCAGCAGCACAGAACTCCAGCTCTGACCCCCTCACATATGCCCAGGTAGATGAAAGTTCAGTGCTGATAGTCCCCAGTGCACCCACATGAGGTGAAAAGCAAACAGACTACTTCTTTTGGACTGATCCAGCCACCCTCAGCTGTAAAAACAGTGCTCTTAGTGACTGTAACAACACACAGCTGGACTGTAATCAGAGGAACAGCCAAAACCTGACCAGCAGACAAGGGATCATGGTATGCTTTCCAAGTGGTCCTATATAGATGAGCCAGGAGACAAAAGCATTTTCTAGAAGAGTTGACTCTGTCAATACATAAATCAAAGAGTGGGAGAGCAGCAAAAAGAGCTGCAGTAACACTGAGGGACCTCTAACCTGAAGGGAAGGGGTGATAATGTGATGGTTCGCTCCACAGTCCTTGTGAGTCTTCCTTTCCCTGCCCGCAGGGCTGCAGGAGGGCTTGGGCTGAAAATTTGCTACTTTTGGCTGATTTCTAGGTGTATTGTAAAGACAGGGATTCCAGCTGGGCTGAAATAACTTCCCATTTGGGTGTTTGGATATTACAAGGATCAAATGGGTCATCAGCTGCTGGACAAGTCAGTCCAACCTGCTAAAGCAATGAGGCTCCTGAGTTGTGTGAGTGTTTCTCTTTGACTTAACATGTCACAAGACAAAGGTCTTCAGATGGATAGACACCTTTCTTTATCATTTAGTCTGGCTTAGAACATGGCCAATTGAAACCCATGTTTTCTGCTGGTAGAATCATTTTATTGAATGTACACAGCCCTAGTCAGAATGTTTAAACCTTTGGGACAGAAAGTTTGTAAGGAAATATCCCACAAGGCTCACTGTCCACGTATTACTTGACTCCATGACAATATTTGAAGGCTAGTAAACAGGGTGACTTTTCCCTCAGCTGGCTTGTGAGCTGTTTGTTAATGATTGCAATGAGCGCCCTTGGTACGGGTGGTTTCATTTATACTACAGTCTCTGAGCTATCCACCCCTTGTGAGAGCTTACAGCATAAACCTGAGGGCTTCTGGAGGGCACTTTTGCTTTGACTTGAAAGGTGTAACATTTATGAGCTACTCTAAGTCTGTTCCTGGGCTGCTAACACTCTTGCTTGTCTTCCAGTGTTGTATGTAACACCATGAATCTTCAGTATTTCCTTAGAAAAAGTGCTGGGGTCATTTCCTCAGCTGGGATAACTCAAGCTAACTGGACTCTTGTTAGCTAGATGGGAAGATGGATTGCAAAGAGCTGCACCCCTGGAACCTCCTTTAAGATGGTGTCTGTTGTTCTTCAGGCTAGGAGAAAAAAGGAGGCTTATCCCTTGAGTGCTATTTGTCATTGTGCTGTATTGTTTGAGCCTGGTAAATCATTAGAGCCACATCAACCAACTATTCTGAAATTTAAAGAAAACACCAATACTTTTTGTAAGGCAAAGCTGAGGATTAAACTGTTGGCATAACTTCTATGATAGGATAACTTCCATGACGGAGCAGAGTGCTTTTCACACACTTGGCCAGCTTTATGATGCTCAGTGTATCTTCTTATCCCTAGATGGAGCTGTGCAAATATTCAGAGAGTGGGAAGTTGCTCAGGAGGCCAAAGATTGCAGTATGTCAGCTCAGGCATTCCTTGGGGAAGGAATTCATCCTACATTCATCCATAGCCCAAGCAGGAGAGACTCCATTTGCTTTCATGCTCCTGAGCAGGAGTGACAAACTCCAGAGGTTTCATGGCTGTGGAAGATGCATCTTCTCTCTATCACAGCACCTCCAGCTCTTCCTATGATCATCCTCCATCATCTTCAATGTTGTGATTAGTAGGTAATTAGGAGAGGAGGCATTTTGCGCTGATTGGCTGGCTGGCTGGGAAACCAGATGAGATCACAGAGAGGATTTGGACAGATCTGTCACGATTCTTGGGGTTAACCTTGAAGTTCTAGCAGTGCATGCTACAGGAGACCCCATTCCCAGCCTCCAGTGTATCATGGACTCTCTCTCCTTCAGGTGCTTTTACCTCTCACCCAGTTCTAAAAAAGCCTTCAGTCTCGTCAGAGTCCCTCTAGGAAACAAGCCCATCAATATTCAGCCTCTCCTCTGGCCTTACGTATGACTACGGATGGGAGAGAAAAGGGGGCTGAGGACCTGAGGGCAGTGGGATGGCTTCTGTGGGTCATTTGTGCTGAAGAACTGTAGCACATGCATAGAAGTTGGGTGCCTTGCCAGAGTCATGTAAGGGATGAAGAGAGAGATGGGAGCTGAGCCGCTGGCAGGTACCAACAGAGCTGTTTTGGGGTGTCCTATGACACCTACCCCATTACCAGAGTGACTGATCTGGACCTGCAGTCCCCTATAAAATGGTAGAGAATTCACCCAAGACTCACAGGTGGAGGGAGCTGTCTGGGGAATCACTGGCATGGAGTCAGACTAAACTTTATAATCCCCTAGAAATTCACACTGGGACAAAGTCCCTGGAAAATGTGTTTGATTATGGGTAACTGTGCAGGGTGGATTTTTACCCATCTGGTTCCCTAGTAGTTATTAAATAACCAGTATCAATGGCTGAGCATGGAGTCAAGTATACTTGGGTTGTCTTGAAGGTCAAATGAAAGAAGAGCCTTCAGCTGATAGGGAAGAAAGAGCAGAGTGACTAAACCCTCATTTATGGGGACTTATGCTATGAAAGTTGCTCTCGGGTTTAGGGAGTCTTCCCACTTAATTTAGACACCTCAAGAGAAGTGATGACTTGGTGCGTGCTGTTAGCATCCATTGCAGAAGGACTGCTCTGTCAAACAGGTGAAATGTAGGTGGCAAATTATATTTTGCCCCTGAAATTGACATTGCAGCAGCTGCTTCCCTGGGTGTGCCTGTGTTTATTCAGGTAGGAAGAAGAGTCCGAGCCATCTGTCCCTGTGTATTCCTGTAGTGCTTAGTGCTGAGAGATGAGATGTAGCTGTGTTGCCAACAGAAATAACATTTCAGGCTTCCTAACACATGATATATGAGGATATGATGGAAAGAGCCCAGCAAGTGTCGCAGAGTAATGTGAGCTGTCTGGATCCCATCTGACCACACACATCTCTAGGGGGAATTTATGTCTGGAAGCATTTAATACAGCTGCCTTACAACTATGCTGCAATATTTATTTAATTTACAGGCTGCTCCTAGTGTAAAATCCCAGTGGGGTTTGGCTGGGGATTGCTGGTAGCACCTGATATCAGGTTTGCAGTGAGAGCCACGTGGGTCCTGTGCAGGGACTGCATCCCCTGGGGACAAAGTGCCACCCTCTGTGCTTGGTGAGAAGGTGACACCAACAGGCTCATGTGGGTTAGTGAGAGATGGGGTTCAGCTGTAGCAATGAAAGGATTCTAATGAATACATACCCTACTGCACTCAGCAGAGCCCATCTCTCGAGAGCTAGTTAAATTAGTTATCTAAAAGACTGAATCAGGGAGTCCGAGGTCAGTTCATCATCTCTGCAATTACCCTTTTGGCAAAAAGTAGGATTAAAGAATGAGGTAATAACCTCTCTGTATCTAGAGCTCGGCTGTCTTTATGGCATTGCTCCAGGTTATAAAATCCCATGTGACTGGGTCTCTTTATTACTGTCAAGTACCTTAATATCAAGCAAGAGGAAGTTATCTGGGGCAGAGGGGTGGCACTCTCAGAAATCACACGCTGGAAGGTGAGCCCATGACTCCCTTTCACAGACTCCCTACAGTGGGATGGGGGAGAAAATTGAAAAGTGCAAAACTTGTGGGTTGAGATCAGAACAGTTCAGTAAGAAAGAAAACAAACAAACAAACAAACAAGAGGTAATAATAATAAAAACAGCAAAACAAGTGATGCACAATGCCTGCCAACAGTTGACCAGTGCCTAGCAGTCCCTTAGCAATGGCCATTTTACCCAGCCAGCTCCCCCAGTTTTACTGCTGAGCACAATGTTATAGGGTACAGAATATCCCTTTGGCAGATTTGGGTTAGCAATCCTAGTTCTGTCCCCTCCCCATCCAATACAGAAATGTAATTGTTTGGTTCTGGTGGCTTCAGTTATTTTGATTAAAAATTTTTCTCATTTTGTACTTCAGAATACGCTGGCAAGGTACATTTTGCAATAAATGCAGTTGCCCTTATGCTTGAATCTCAGAATAGAGCTGAAGGACACTCATTTCATTTAGTGAAAGGAGATGCAGGGAAAGGTTTTGGAGAAATATTTGTATTTGTGTATCCAGGTTTGGTGTTTGCTTTGATTACAATAGGAGGATATTACTGATTCACATTACTGTTATGGTCCTCTATCTCTTCAAAATACATTTTTGGAGAGGCTGCTGCACAGCCAGCCATCTCCTTTGACATTTTGTGCAATGCCTGCATCTGTTTTTGTGCTTTGTGTGTGCCCTTACAGAGCTGCATCCTAACCACCTGAGCACTTTTTCCAATTTATCAAGATTATTTCAAATTTTAATACCACCCTTCAAATTGCTTTCAGACTCTCCAAGTTTCATAACTTCTGGATTTTTTTAATAAGTATTTTCTCTATTCCATCATCCCCATCAGCGGTAAATTGAGGACCTTTCAGTCCCATGCTTAACAACCTCAGTAAAACATTGGTTCAGGTTGGATATTAGGAAAAAATATTGTCTTGGAAAGAATGTTGATGCGCTGGCACAGCTGCTCAGGTTGGTGGTAGGGACTCCATCCCTGGAGGTGTTCAGAAACTGTGGGGCTGTGCCACTAAAGGACACAGTCAGAGGGCATGGTAGGGATGGGTTGATAACTGGATGATCTTAGAGGTCTTTTCCAACCTTAATGATTCTATGAGATGCTGGGTTGGCTGGTGGGAATGAGCTGGTGTGCATTAGCAATCCAAACTCAAAACAGTAGCTGTTACAGGAATCAATGGTTTATTAATGCAAAAATTACAACATATTTTGCAGCTTGAGCAAAAGTTCCAAGCCCAAGCTGTAACCGGTGCATTGAGTGCAATCAGGCATAGAGAGAGAAAAGAGAGATGAGGTCAGCCCTGAGCTGACCTGCAGGCACTGGGGTGCCCACAGGGACAAGTTTGGCTGCTGGCAGCCATGCAGGAGCGGAGGAATCCTCGTATCCTGAGCTGCTGTGAATCTTGTATCCCAGGGAAACGTTTCATGCCAGTCTGCTTGGTCCCTCCCACTGATGCTCAGGCCATTTTCCAGCATCAATGGATTTTCTTTAAGTACAAGTGAATGCCATTCTTGGAGCGAAGGATGATCCGAGGTATCTTACGGGGGGGATTGGTGAGGTCAGGGGACAGCTCGAAGCGGAGCAGGATCAGCGCCAGGGCCACCTTCATCTCAATCATGGCAAACTGCTGCCCGATGCAATTCCTGACATAAAGACAACAATCACCCAGGGGACATGAGCAGGGGACAGCCGAGGGGGCTGGAGAGAGGAGCCCTTGGCACATGCTCCATTGGGCTAAGCCATTCCCAGGGACATAAGTTTCTGCATCCCACTGTCCTTCCCGTGCCCAGTGTTTTACCTCATTCCAGCAGCAAAAGGCAGAAAGGCGTGAGAGTGCCTGCCAGATACATTCTCTGGAGAAAAACGCAGCGGGTCAAACACCTGGGAATGAAGTATGTACAGCAAGAAAGAAACGGTTATTTAAGGAGCAAAGGTACTGTGATTGGTACCCTCAGAAGTACAACACCCCATAATTTCTGAGCAACTCCACTGGAGAGAAGATGCACTTTGAGGTGGACCGGGACTCATATGCCAGACTCCCTTGGCTTCCATGGAGAAGCGCAGCCAACACAAATCAGGCAGAGCAATGATTCCAACTAAGAAACTGTGGCGCATGGATGCAATTTAATTCTTCATCTATAAGCTAAGCAAAATCATCTTCATGCCTGCTACTACAAGAAGCTTCATGGAGCATTTCATTGCTACATCCCATGCAGAGGCAGCACAAATGCCACTGTTTGAGCACCAAAACTTACCAAAGGATCCTTCCACACCGAGGGATTTCGGTGAATGAGATAAATGCTTATTGCAGTGACAGTGCCTGTAAAGTAGTTGAGGAGGAGATAAAGGCTCAGTGGCACAGACACACAATTTTACTGCTGTAATACTGAGCAGAACCAGAATCCACAGACCTTCTGGCAGGGTGCGACCATCATGGAAGGTGATGGGCTTGCTGAGCTGCCGGGATACACCAGGCACTGGGGGGTAGAGGCGAAGGCTCTCCTTGATGCACATGGTGCTGTAGGTCATCTTCCCCAGGTCTTCCCTGCAGAGGCAGGGGATGCTGAGTTGCAAGTGCCCTCCTGCTTCCCCCTTGCAATAACTGGGGCATGGAGGGAGCATAGGCCGTTGCATGCTAGGCACCCCAACAACATTAATAGCCATTCGGCAAGCTTATGGGCAACATGATGAAACACATCATGGTGAAACACAAAAAGCCACGGCTACAACATGCATGCAGCTACCTGGAAAAAAGCAATCCCTTAGCACTCCAGTTCCCAGGACTTGAAGGTATTGCTCACTTAGGAATGATTGCAATGGGGAATTGCGCAGCCTTACCACTGAATGGTGTCCCGACTACCCAGGATGTCCTGGATCTCCTCCCTGCACCGTGCCTGGTGCTCAGGGTGTGATGCCAGGCAGTACAGGATCCAAGAGAGCCCACTGGCTGTGGTGTCATGCCCCTCGAACATGAACGTGTCCACTTCAGCACGCAGGTCTTCATCAGACAGGCCAGCTCCAGTCTCGTCCTAAAAACAGAGACAGTTTCAGTAGTCCCATTTATCCTAGGAGGGGACATTGCAAAAGGAGGTGGTGATGGCCTTGAATAATTCTCTGCATAGACTGAATTTAGGGCCACTTTTCTCTTGCTTGTAAATCCATCTGTCTCCCTTATATTAAGACAGTGAAATCCCTTTCCAGGTTGTCTTCCCAGACAGTGCCAGCATCTCAGTGGTTGAACACTGGGACATCTGCATTCTTCCTCATCTGGGTAGGACTGAGCATGATACCTTCAGCTGATGTAAAATAATGTCCCCTGGGGATGTCTGTGAGTTTGTGGCACTGCCACAGGGACTGGATTTTGCTCCCTATGGCATGTTTCCTCTTCAGCTGTGATGAGGCATGCACCTCACTGCTCACCTTGGCACAGAGCAGAATGTCCAGGAAGTCCAAATGCCTCTTCTTCTTGGTCTTCTCAAACTCCCGTTCATCTTTAAGGGACTCCTTTCGCTCCTGGATCACTTTGTCTGTGTAAATAAGAGCTGAAGACTCAGCAGGGCAGGAGATGCTGATCCTGGAAATCACCCCCTGAACATAAAGCTGGCTAAGAAGGTGGCTTCCTCCTGCTCCCAATGCACTGATGTGTATTTCTACATGCAGGTAGATCTGCTTTTTCAGGAGTATGACAATAAGTGACATACATGTGACTGTTGTTGCAATAGCAGATCCTTTTCCACAAACTTTTGTCCACCACAGCTCCCTTGGTCTGCAGGATCACAGTATGGGCAAGGAGGTGACTCACATATAGGGCTGCCATGGGGGTGCCTGATTCTCAGCTCTGGATGGGTTTCTTTGGGCCAGAGGCTGGAGACAGCAGATGTGGCAGACAGAGCACTTTGGCCACATCTTTTCCTTGAAGGCTCTTTCAGACACACTATATGAAAAGTTTGGAAGAGGATAATGACAATGCATACCTGTGTGGTCGTGAGCAAGCTGGCAAGCCTTCCTGAACTGATATCCATGGGGGCTGAGCCAGTAAATGAAGTCATTGTGGTAGGGAAAGATGCGGAGTCGCTGGTGCACCATCTGGCACAAGTCATAGACAGCCTGGATGTAGGTGTTTTGCCTGGAAAGAAGGGATGGGATTCACACTGCTGCATACGCTGGGAGGGCACTATGTACCCACCTGGAATCTGTTCTGTCCCCAGCCTCCCTGGGGTTCATCAGTAGTGACTAACCAAGTATTAAGGGATAATGGCATCAGGAAGTATTCTGCAAGCCTTCTGTAAGAAGGCTGCTTGCACTACTACTGAGCAAGTGCTTGCCCAACAGACCCTGCAATGTGAGTCAGGTTTATTTAGGTCAAAGCCTAAATTTGGGTGTGTTTTGACAAGCAGTTTGCCCGCTTTCTCTCTGAGCTGCAAACTTTCAGCCAGGACTTGGGCACTGACCTGTCTGTCTGGCAGTTGCTTTGGTAGCTGAAGGCACATTTCATGATGCTGTCGAGAGTCATCAAGCTGACATGCTCAAAGAGCTCCACCGGTTTCCCATTTGTGATCACCTTTTCCCACTTATCCTAGTGGGCAAAGGAGACAAAAATGAGAATGCAAAGGACAGTTCTGCACTCACCTTCCCATTAAGCAAGTGTTCAGCATGGGGTGTGTCCTGAAGGAAAGGAGAAGTTAAGAGGATCTCTTAGTTGCAGTCAAAAGTCCATTGAAGGGAGCCAGCAGCCAGAACAATGTGTGCTGGCACCAGGTTTCCCCAGCCTCTTTTTTCTTTATCTCTCAAGAACATATGACTTAAGTGCCTAGGATGCAAGCTTCCAATCAAGGCTTTCCCTGCATCTCATGATTTCTGTTCCACTGTGTTTTTTCAGCATAAAATATATGGGAGCTCTTGCTCAATTCTTCCCATAGGGTATCCTAAGAGAAACCATAAATGCTGCAAAATTACTTTGGATCCTCTTTCCTTCTAGAACCATAAGGAAGTGGTGACCAAAAAGCTGAGAAAGGGAACAGAGAAAGGAGCATGGATGCACCTGAATTCTCACAGCATGAAACCAGGCTGGGGAACAGCGCTTATGTGGATGGAATTTTGTCTTTGGTACAGATTGCCACCTAGTGGAATGGACTGACACAACTGGCCTCCAGCTCCTTGCCCTAGTCACAGCTCATCTTTGCAGGTACTAGCAGCCAGGGCACTGCAGGTAGACTCTTGTCTCATGTTTACAATCAGGATCATGGGTGATAGGACAGAGAGAGGTACAGGCACTGTCCCTACCAGCATCACATTGGTAGACTCTGCCATGAGGGCTACATAAGGCTTCAAGACGTCATAATGAAAGCCTGGCGTTAGGAGCTTCCGATGTTGGTGCCATTTGGGCCCGTGTAGGATCAGCAAGCCGTTCCCTTTGGAAATACAATCAGTGAACAAGCAGAATGGTTTCTACAGACACAACACAACCAGATCTGCCTCAATAGATCATTTCCGGAGATTGTGGTCACCTCCAGGCGTAAGCAATTCTCATTTGTATGATTGGCTATGTTTGAACTTTAATTTAATATCACAAAAACTAGCATTATTTAGCACCTTTTCCAATAAGCAGAATAACTTCAGGACATTTTTTGGAAGGAACAAGTGCAATGCTGCTTATTTATAATGTGTTCTCAACTAGCCTCAGGATAGTTCCCGGTAGGCAAGGGCCTGGGAATACCTACCAATCCATGGGATAAGGTGCTTATAGCCGAGGTTATCCTTGGGATCTGTAAAAGAAAGAGGGGAGAAGAGAAAGAAATGGTAAATATTTCACCAGCATTGCTCCACTGGTTGGCACCTGAAAGCTCACCCTGGGGTATTGCTTTCAGTTGGGTGTGAAGCCGAACTAGTGGCATCCTTGCAGAAGTGACCACTGTTTCATGGCAAAACAATACTGTTGGGCCTAATTGAGAGAAAATGTCTAAATGCAGATGTTCAGACTGGAGTAAACAAAAGTACTGGTAGTCCAAAGTCAAACGGGGATGTTTCAGGGTAAATGATTAACAGACGCACTGTTGAGCGCTTTTCTCACTGGATTCACCAAACCAACAGCTCAGTGGGACTGAGCCAACACCAAAGCTCTGAGCTGTCTTCTCCTTGCTGAGATTAGGCTCTAAGAAGGGACCTTTTCAAGGAGGACTCAAGGAAGGTAGACCTGCTAGTAGATTTCGAGGATCTCTGGTCCCTTGCAGCCCTCAGTGGGCCATGCAGCTGCATGCCTGAAGCACGCAGCAGCCAGTTCTCTCTGTAAAATAACCCAAAGTTGATTTCTGTTTGTGACACCCTGCCTTGCTGAGAATTGCCATCCTGGCATGGGAAAGCTGCAGTCTGTGGCTGCTGCTCCACAGTTGAACCATTGCCTCTTACCTCCTCTGGCAAAAAGGGCTTTGGCATATTCAGGGTTGGTGACCACCAGGAAGGCTGAGAAACTCCCGAACCACACAGGGTGGGCATATTGGTACTTCAGTGCCCAGGCCTCTGCCTTTTCCAGCTGATCTTCTTCTTTGAGAAACTGTAGTTGTGGAGAAGGGAGAAGAGACAGAAAGCTCAGGTTTGGTGAAAACTCAAAATCTCCTTAGCAACTGTTTTCAAAAGCTGAAGGTCTTCCTGTATCACAAAACCGAGCTATCACCAGCAAGGGGCTGCCCTGGGTTTGCAGGGCAGGAGAAGTAAAGGTGATTATTACTTTCAACCATCATATAGAATAATTATTCCTTATCAATTGATCATAGCCATGGAGAACACCCTTATGGGCAGAAGTGCACACTGTTTATTGCTGCATGCATGGATGTTGATAATTGTAGCAGTGGTAGTCGGCACTTCCCTCTTTGAAAGCAATGATTGTTTTATTGCTTTTGCAGGCAGTTTTATTGTATATAAAACAGGCAACAAGCAACAAACTGGTTAGATAGGTTAATGCAAAGAGTCACAAGCAGAGACAAAAAGTCCACATGTACAAATTGCTTTTTCTTTAAACAAAAACTGCTCTGCCAAAGCTGCTAACTCATGCACAAACCTAGTCCAGCTATGACAATGCGGAGGGAAGGATTTTGGTGAGCTAGGGCTGAAATGGTAGCTGCTGAAGTGCAACAGATTCGATAGCGGTGTAGAAATGAGCCGAAATGTCACCCTATTTACTGAATTGAGTGAATGTTTGCTCAGTTCCTTTAGTGCTGACTTCTTTTGGTTCAGCTATTTGCTTGGCTGGCATTTCTCAAGCAAGTATTTGTGCCCCAGCACTGTTCCAGAGGGTCCGGCAGCAGCCCAGCCCCCACCAGCCTATACCTTAGACAGTGTCTAAGAGAGGGGACTTGGCATGGTGCCTGTGTTTCCTCCTGTTGGTGCAATAACAGAAAGCATAAACATGCTGGAAGAAACTGGGGCAGCAATAAACCTCGCTGTGCTTGGCTTTTCCAGATGGCTTAAGTCCCAGTAACAGTCACTGCACCTTTAGAGCATTGGAACCCAGTTTGATCAATGCAACTGAGAGTAATCCCAGAGCAGAAGGCAGATGCAAGGAGAGGTAATCGAAGAATCACTGAGGTTGGAGAAGACCTCTAATATCATCCAGTTCAACCTCACCCCACCATGCCCACTGACCACATCCCTCAGTGCCACAACCCCACAGTTCTTGGACACCTCCAGGAACGGTGACCCCACCACCTTCCTGTGTAGCTGTGCCACTGCATCACCTCTATTTCTGAAAAGACATTTTTCCTAATACCTAAACTGAACCTCCTCTGGAGAAACCTAAGGCCATGACCTTTAGTTCTGTTGTGGTTATCCAAGAAGGACAGAGAGGAACATCCACTGACAGCTCCTGCTTCTTTACCAGAGCTCCAGACACGAGGCTTTGGGTAAAAAAACAACAGCAACAACAAAAAAATATAAAACAGCACTTCTCTTTCTTCCTCCCTTGGGTGTTTTGAGAGGAAAGTGTAACCCCAGCTCTTCTAAGGAAGAAAAGCGATAGCATGATCTCACATTGAAATGCAAGCTTTGGAATGGATCCAGCATTAAAAGCATCTGGGAAGAGGTGCCTAAGGGGATTTTTAATGACCACACACTGATAACAAATGAAGCAGAGGAAACACAGGAGCTGAAATCTGAGCACTGAGCTGCTCCACTCTTGGTCAAAAATAGGCATCCTCCACCGGATGCTGAAATAGGTAAGATGCACATGAGAGGCTGCTGAGGGACTGAACCCTCCTGGGCCACCTCCCTCTGCTCCCCAGGAGTTGTGCCCATGAGGAAGGGTAGCCAGGAACCGATGCTCTGGGTTTTAATAGCTATGGTACTGCAGTGAGACAGAGCTAGATGGAAATAGGAGCTCTCAGTGCTCTCCCAAATACAGCTGCCAGACATCCTCCACCAAGACACCTGCAGATGTTGCTTTCAGCACGTGTCCAGGGCACTGACAGCTTCCTCACCAGCTCACAGCTGCTGGCTTCTAGCAAACTTAGCAGCACTGAGTAAAACTAACAGAACTCTCCTTCAACGACAGAAGCATGTCCAACATAAAAGGTTACCTTTGTCCAAGGTGAAAGGTAAACTGAAAACAACCTAACGATTAGTGTGGTGTGTGAGTGATCAGCACCAAAGAATTCCGTCCCAGTGTAATCTGGCACAACTGAGAATCTGATGAACATGCTCTGTTTAATTGCAGTTTTAAAGTCTAACTGGCACTACAACAAACCCCCAAGCTGGCCTGGCCTCGTGCTTGTATTGCCAAGAGCTCATTCGTACTGTCAGACAAAGAGAGACTGCAGCGTGGATGTGGTCACTCAGGGGTCTCCTGTCTGGCTGAACATTTTCACCACTTTTTCCGCCTTGCTCTTTGGGTTGCTTGTTATTTAATGTGCCAAGGCAGGGGATCAGCAGAGCCCAGGTGAGGGGTCAGCATGCTAAAAGCTGACACACAGCACAGCTTGGGGTGGAAATGATCTTAAAGACCATCAAGGCAGGGATGCATGCCACCAGAACAAGCTGCTCAAGGCCAGGCTGATGGGGCTTTGAGTGCTTCCAGCACAAATTCAAAAGCTTTTCCATTTTTGCTTTAATTAAAAAGCCTTTCACACTGGCCAACTCACAAAGCTGCCAACAACCAACAGCCAAGCTGATCTGCATGGAAAAATGCATACCTTGAGGTACAGCCATGCGCTCCAAGCATGACTTTTTTTTATATACATGCGTGTAGTTAGCCAGGGTGTCAAATCAACCTCATAAAGCCTTAAATCCTGCCTCCTCTCCTTGCCAACCTATCGCATCTTTTCCCATCGCATCCACACGCCGCTCCCAGCAGAGAAAAGGCACGGGGAAAAAACGGTCCTCCCGCACATCACCCCCACGCGTCACCTCCTCCCGCAGCGCCCACCCTCGCTCCGCCGCACCTCCTGAACGTGCCCGAGCAGCCAGTGCGTGGGGTGCCCGGGGAAGGCGGACAGAGCCCGCAGCAGCTCCCGCCGCCGGTGGTACAGCTGGATGGCCTTCAGCAGCACGCACGTCAAGCAGAAGACGGCGGCTAAGTGCAGCACGCGGGCCACATCCACGCCGAACCAGGACGCCTTCATCCTTGCGGTACCCGCGGGCACCGGCGCTCTTATCCCCGCCGGCGGCCGATGCAGGGCGGAGGGGCCGGGCCCGCGGTCCGAGCGGCCGCCGAATCACGGCAGCGCTTATTGAGAGCGGAGCATCCAGCCCTGCCCGGCGCCGGGGATCGGGCAGAACGGGAGGAGGAGCGCGGGCGGTGCTGGCACTAAGGGAGGAGGGGAAAAGCACGGACTGCCGGGGAGCTGCCTCGGGTTCCCCCCTGTCACCTTTATGTGTGTATATACGTTCCTAATTGCCCCAGTGAATTCAGTTTTCTTCTCGGGAGACCCGACGTGCATATTTGGCAAAAATGCTGTATGTGGAGTTTCAAGGCTTCACTCCAGTGATGCTCTCGTCGTGTGACTCCCTACGCGACCTGAGCTGTGATTTTAAGCCGTAGCTTAAAAACACTCGGCACAAAATGTGGAGGTGCATTCTCCATAGTGAGCTTGGCGAGGGACAGACAAATTCTGTCACGGGGCAAGTCACAGACAGAAAGCAATGCCCAAAGCATGGCTGAGCGATGGCCGGGTGTTCCTGCAGCAATTTGCACACGGTGGTACCACCAGGCTTTGGGGACTGCTCCTGTGTGCCTTCATGGGGACAAACAACGGGCACCAGGGGTGGCTGATGGACATGAGGGGATGCTGTGGAGAACCAGGATTGTTTAGTGCGGAGAAACATAGAATCTTTAAGGTTGGGAAAGTCTTCTGAGAACACCAAGTGCAACCACTGACCACGTCCCTCAGTGCCACATCTTCACAGTTCTGGAGCACCTCCAGGGATGGTGACCTGCCTGTGCAGCTGTGCCACTGCATCACTGCTCTTTCTCAGAAGGAAATTTTCATTTTGTCCAACCAGAACTTCCCCTGGAGCACTGTAAGGCCATCCTCTCACAGTTATGTGGGAGAAGAGGCTGATGTCCACCTCACCACGACCTCCTTTCAGAGAGCTGTAGAGAGCCATAGGGTGAGAGATAATGGCGTCAAGTATAAAGCTATCTTGGCATCAAAATCACACTTCACCGTGCTCACAAACGCTGTCTGTAGGGAATACCCGCTCTGTGGGGCTGCCTCTACAGCAGCAAGGCCTCCGTGGCGGAGGCGGGATTCGAACCCGCGATATTTCCCACCGCTATCCCCTCAGCGACTCTGCAGGCGACGGGTTACTCCTGGCGGAGGCGGGATTCGAACCCGCTGTCCCACACACCGCTTTCACCCCAGCGGAGAGGCGGGGCGGGTCCCGCCGCCCAACGGGAGCGCGGCTTGCTGGCGGGCGAGGGGCGGGCCGCGGCGGCGCCGGCGGCGGCTGCCATGGCGCGGGCGGGGGACCGGGACGCGGCTCCGCGGGGCCGGCGGGGGAGCAGCGGCGGCCCCGCGCAGCGCCTGTAGCCGCGGCGGGGCCCCGCTGAGCTGGCGAGTCGGGGCGCGGAAGCGGCGGGGGCCGCGGCGGCGGAAGGAGGAGGAGGAGGAGGAGGAGGAGGCGGCAGCGAGGGGCAGCCGCCGGCCGCTCCGCCGCCCCCCACGCCGCACAAGAGGATGAAGAAGCGCAAGGAGCTGAACGCCCTCATCGGCCTGGCCGCCGACGGCCGCAGGAAGAAGCCCGCCAAGAAAGGCTCCGGGCACCGGCTGCTGCGCACCGAACCGCCCGCGTCCGACTCCGAGTCCAGCTCCGAGGACGACGAGTTCGCGACGGCGGACGGACGGGGCCGCTGCGCCAAGTGAGAGCGGGGCTTCGGCCGGGGGCTGAGCCGCTGTGGGGTCACCGACCCTATGGGTGGTCGGGGACCGGGGGTTGCGGCGCTGAGGGGGCGGGCGGTGGCATGGAGGGGTGAGGTTGGACCGGTGATCTTAGAGCGCTTGTCTGCTTTCTCCAGGGCGGACTACGTACGCTGCTGCAAGTTCTGTTACCCGCTCTGTGCTTTTGTCATTCTGGCCGCCTGCGTGGTGGCGTGTGTGGGCCTGGTATGGATGCAGGTGGCTCTCAAGGAGGACCTGGATGTGATTAAGGAAAAGTTCCGAACCAGTAAGTACGTGTGGCTGTGCTGCTGCGTGTTTGCTTTGGGTTGCATGGAGAGCTCTGGTTGCCCACCTGCTCGCTCTGCACCTGCAGGCACAGAGCTGACACGCTGCCGTGACTGGAGGAGTCCTCTGAACCCAAAATAACTGGAGGCTGAGCAAGCCTGAGGCATGTGGCCTGTGTTCTTACTGCTGGTACCTCCCAAGGAAGAGGGACACAGCCACTTGTGCATGTGTGCTTCTGAAGGACCTACTTTGGGTTTGGCAGTGCTCCCCTCTGAAGCCACTGCTAGAAAAAGTTCTAAGAAAGCAGCCTGAGGAATTTTCATCCTTCTTCATCCCCCCCTCCTACCTCCCCTTCCCCCCCCCCCCCCCCAAAAAAAAAAAAAAATGGAGGTTTGTGTTCTTGTCTTGAGCTCTCTTGCCTCTAATACTTGCAGTTCTGTTACTGCAATTTAAACGTTACTTTATGTTGTTCTGATGTATCTTTGGAGTGTTTATCTGGCTTTCATTAACTCGTGTTTGTTCAACTTAGTGTTCTGTTGCATATGGTGTTGGGTTTTATCATGTTTGATACTTTGGACTGGAGGTGACGTGAAGTTTCTCAAGTTTCCTCTGTTTAAGTCAACATTCAAGTTTTCAGTACTGTAACTGCTGCTGTAGTGCTGATGTATAACAAGTGACAAGGTTTACCTGAAGTGCTCTTTGCCTTACCTCTGGATACAAAGTATGCTTTGGTACCTTATTTTAGTAGTGTATAAAAATTCCATTTATTGAAGGAGGCAGCAGTAAGCAGAGGAGCTGTGTGAAAGGAGCAGAAGATAGCAAAGCTTGAAGTTTTGCCTGAAGAGTATCTTTGTTCAGTGCAGATTTTGTCCCATAACTTTTGGTCTTTATGTTAGGATTTCTATTTTTTATTTATATATGTGTGTGTATATATATATATATATATATATATATATATATATTTTTTTTTTTTTTTTTTTGCTCGAGACAATCTTAAAAACAAGGCCAAAGTTCTTGGAATTGAATAGAATAGTTTGAGGATGCTCAGGCTGGAGGCAGGTAGAGAGCTTCATTTGTTTATGGTAGAAACAGATACTGAGGAAGTGTGTTTGCTGTTCTTTGAGAAGTTCTCAGCTGTGGGTGTCTGGGGCTTCCTGCTGGGTGTGTAATGTTGCTGCAAGGTGGGGAGGAGCTGATTGCTGAGCTGTCTGCCAAGGCTGGCTAGCACTGCCTTGTGGCTCTAGGCTCTAAGCATGCTGAGCCTGGTTTTGTCCTGTTATGGGTAAGCTAACTGCTGGTCTTCATGCACTGATATATACTTGAAGCCGTGGTGTGTACTAGCAGTAAAAGTTCTGTGTGATGACATCTGTTGGCTTCGGTGTAGTAAAGTTTCATCATTCCTGTTGTACACAGGCATCTTTGTTAAAGCAGTTGTTCGCTTCAGGCACGCTGTCTGGCTGCCACAGCTGTGCTTGTTCTCTCCTTAATAGCTCTGATAGAAAAACAGCACATTATCCTTCATGCAGCGATAAAACAGTCCTGCATTTCCTTGTTGCTGAAGTAGAAGTAGCTCCCTAGAAGCTGGATGAGGGAGGCATCATTTAAAAACAAGAACAGCAACAACAGAAAGATGGACAGCAAGAATAGCCTGGTTCCAAAAGATAAACTCTGCTTTGGTGGAACAGGTGGGTGGAAGGAGGAGCAAAGTCACGCAGGTCCATTGTTCCTGTGGCTGCTCAGAATAAACAGTCTTCTCTGAATCTTCATCTCCATTTTTTCCCCCATAAGAGCAGATTCCTAAGGCAGTTCTTATTCTGCCATCCTTTGAGCAAGCTGAGTGGAATGAGAGCTTTTTTTTAAAAAAATAAGACTTCTTTGTATGTCTAGTACATTTAGAGTGGGTGGCAATCATTGTAGCATTGCCATTTGGTTGTTAGTAGTGATGCTAAGAATGTGCATGTAGTATCTAACCTTCCTAGCACTGTAGAGAAAGTCTTAAATGCAGTTTTGCTGTACACAGTGAGAGTAGCAAAATGGAAAGTAAACTGTTTACAAGAGGCTCTCACATGAGGAGATTCAGTGTCATGTAATTGCATCAAGGTATGCAAATGCACAAGCAGCTCTGAGTTTGATTTGGCTAAAACACACCTTTAAAGAACATTGTAACCACAAGCATTATTTGAATCTTGGGTGATCAGAGTAGGTTACTCCATTCCTAGAAGTGACTTTAGAACTTGCTTTAAGAGAGGTGAAGTGGCTTTTAGAAAATGCACACATTCTGTGTAATTAGTGGGTGTAATTAGGCATCCACTCTGTGAGCATCAAGCACTCTTAAAGGGCTTTGCCCCTTTGGGCCCTATGGAATTTCCCACGTGGAAATTCATCCTGAAACACACTGTCAGGTCTCAGTGCTGTCAGCAGTCTGGGCTCTGGAAGATGGCAGTTTATGCTGGAGCATTGCAGAGCTGAGGTGCTGGTAGTGCAGAATCCTGTCATTCCCATCTCAAAAGCTTTGCTTTCATGTCTCCCATACCCGAGGATTTAGGGTTGCCTAATAGCACTTGCAGCTAAACAGCTTAGTCACTGCACACCCGGAAGAGCTGCATTTCTCAGGCTCACTAGGATTCATTTGAGCCACGTTTTCCCCTTCTCTGTTATTAAATGCAGTAATGACTGACTTTATTTCCAAGGCATGTGTCTATTGATTTGTTTACCAACAGATATTGGTGTGTAAGCTTATCCATTTTTCTCAGTTGTCTTCTTGTCATGTGGAAGAACTGTAATCACGTTAATCTCTTTGGAATTCACTGCATCACCACTGACCTCTTTATATGGGGCACTGAGTTTCATTTCACGTGTCTCCTTTGCCCTAGTGATGTTGATAGTTTGTGTTTACTGTTGTTATTATTTCCTATCTCCCTGTCAAAGTAGTGCCAAGTAACAGTACTAAAAAAAGACCTGTTGAAGTTTGCCGAGGTGACAGGACTATTGCAAAGCCTTGCATTCAATAGGGTCTTGTTGGGTTTTCTCTACAGGAGTGAGCTGCTGTTTCAAGCAGATATTTAGTGCAGAAGTGGCAATAAACTCATGTAGAAACTGTTACTGCTGCCTTAAACTACTGTAGATGTTTCTGCTTGTAGTTTGTTCCTCGCCTGTGTGACATTGTTTACTTGGATATCTAAGTTTTATTGTTTTGTTTGTCTGTCTAGTGGAGTCTAACCAAAAGACATCCTTCCAAGAAATTCCTAAACTGAATGAAGATTTGGTGCAGCAGCAGAAGCAACTAGAGCAAATTGAGACTGGAGAACTGGGGCTGAGTAAAGTTTGGATAAATATCACAGAGATCAATAAACAGGTGAGGAGAACTAAGTGCTTGATTCTGAAAAATCAATTGAATGTTGTGTTTACAGAAAATGTAAACCTGCTAGCAGGAGAAAAAAAAAAAAGCTTATAGCTCATTTTAGTGCACTGATGAGCCATTCTCAAAGGACTTCTGTGGCCAGATGCTGAACTCCTCAAGTTGAATGGCGTATTAATACTGAGCCAAGGAAGACAGAACATTCAGTTAGACTGGAGACTTACTGCAAAGAGGAAAAGTTATGCAACTGGTGGGGAGGCTTGTGGCAGACTTTAAAAAAAAAACAACAAAAAAAAACAACTGAGAACTGTGCATTTATTTGTTTTCTTGCCAAATAACTGTGGTGTTTACCAGGACAGATTTGATATTTTGGATTTAAGGAGAATATCTCCAAACATTTTGTTTGCATAAAGGGAAGTTAATTTGCATCAGTGTGAGTTATCTTGCTACAGAGGAGGTACTGGCATTTTGTGAATGCAAAATCTGCTAATACTCACTTGGAATCTTAGCTGGAGTAAATCTTAGCTCTGTTTACTCTGGTAGAACTAAGCCACTTAACAGAAAGCTGTTTCCTTAGCTGATGTATTAGCTCACTTCAAATCATCCAGGAAGGCTTTTGCTGAAGTTCTTGTCTTAGAGTGTAGTGACAGTTCATGACTACTCACGTTAGTGGTATCCAGAGGTACTTTTTTTTTTCGTTTTAAAGACCATTGGGGTACCTGCTCAGATGGGTTGTTTTCATCCCCATGCAGTGATGGAGAGCTTAGGAGGTGGGAAGTGCATAAATACATCTGAAAACTCGACTTGCTTTCTTTGGCACCTGACAATACATGTTATCCATAGATGTTTAGGTGCTTAATGGGACTTTTAGGAGGCTATTATCTGCTTCTTGGTGTTAGAAATATACTTGGGACATGGTTCCTGCAGGCCCTTATATTACTTTGGGGTCTGGTCACAGTCTTGGCCAGAATTCAGTTGTTGTTTTTCCATGAATTGTTGGGATGCACTGCTGGGAATTATTTCAGCCAGTATTCACAGCTGTGAGGCTAGAGCCCTAGAGCCTGCACACCAGCTGGTCAAGGTTGGCCTATTGTAAAGCTAGGATCTTGTCCCTTTTATCAGTGTGCAAAACAACTCCTTTTCACAGCTAGAAGAAAGTGGCTTTTATGTGCTCTACTTTCCAATTCTCAAATATGAGGAAACTGATTCTTCATTTGTTTCAGCTACTGGTGGCTACAAATTGATCTTAAAATGGTAATGCCAGCAATAAAGGACCAGCTTGTGATCACTTGTAGTTTGACAGCCTCTTGATTGGAATGAATAAATTGTCTTGAAGACTCATAGAATGCTTGTCATCTGGGTGAAACAGTTGAGAGAAACCACTTCTTAACAGAATGTTTTAATGATACGTGCACATTCTTTGTCCATCACTCATCTGGAGAAGTTGCATGGTTTTGCTGGGCAGGTTTATGATTGCTAAATGCAGAACTGGATGAGTGTTTCCTCTGTGTAAAGGCTCCTTGTGCAATATAAAAATAAAATAACAATCTTCCTTCAGCAGTAACCTGTCAATAAGGGAATGAATATAAAATGGGTAGAGGGTGCCATATGTTTGTCATTCAGTTTAAAAAACAAACTTCTTGCTTCTGTTCCAAGAGGCAGATAATTTTTAGCCTAGGCAGGATTCCTAGCCTAGAAACAAGGGTGTTTTGTGTCTGCGCGTGTATATATATATATATTTAGTTCTATCTAGTGTTAAAAGTGAAGTCATTAATTATGTGAAAGTTCATAATCAGGGTTAAAAATGAAGTCATTAATTATGTGAAAGTTCATAATCAGGGTTAAAAGTGAAGTTCTTAATTATGTGAAAGCTCAGGGTTATGCTGACTGATTGTAAACATTCCTCTTTGTAGATATTGCTATTGACCTCAACAGTAAATCATCTCAAAACCAATGTGAAGTCTGCTTCTGATTTGATTTCTCTTCCTGTCACAGTAGAGAAACTCCAGAAGGCAAGTACCATAGATGTGTATTGCTAAGTGCATCCTGCAGTGCTGGCTTGCTGCTGGGCTCCTGGGGACAGAGAGAACAGCTGGAGTTACCTGAACTGTACGTGTGAAATAGTGGCTTCTCTACTGTTTTTAAAGTACAGTTCATATAACTGATAGTGTATGGTCCTAAGATACTGTGTTGCAGATGTTTAAAAAAAACAACCACAAATGAAGGCCTTGGCTCTATCTTTTTGGAAATCCATATGTTTCTGATTATCTTTATGTTGTCACTTCTTTAACTTGGAGGTTGCTTTCCTTCAGGCTACTGATTTTCTTAATGTCATATAGGATACTTGTAGAAGTCTGTCTGCAGTTTCGCAGTACGTGCACAGCAAAGCATACATTGTACTGGGATGTTTCCTGACAATTCCTTGAAAGACAAGCCCAAATGAATGACACAAGCATAAAGAATTACCTCTTTTAATACAGTGTTTTTCTGTGCCCCTTAGCTTGAGCCTTCTTTACTGGTCCATTCGTTATGGTTAAAAAAAAAAAAAGGTTTGTCAAAACTTTACCGACTTTTCTTTCGTGGCAGTTCTGTTACTTAGCCCAATATAAATATTTACTGCTAAAGCCAGTTGTCAGTTCAGTTCTCTTTGTGGCTTCTGTAGGTTTCCATTTCTCATTTCCTATTCCTACTAAGTTATCATGTAATCAACGAGCTAATAAGTAAAGCAGGCAGTGTGGTTTGGTTGACCAGGCTGCTAGGATTTCTTTTTCTGGGAGGACTATAGAGCTGTTACAAGCATGCTGGATTTCCACTGTGTCATAAGTCATACAGAAGTAGAGTTTAGATCCTGCACGTAATTTATGTAGTAACCTTGGTGTTATCTTGCTGTACTTAATAACAGTGCTATCAGTACAAAGTTTTAGGGCCAACAAGTTTCATCTTGCAGTGATCTGCTGAGCAGCCAGACTTTTTTTCTTTTGAGATAAGTCTGCTTGGTCATACCTCATGAAAATGAGAGAGAGTGTCAGAAACATCCAGAGTTCATTTCAGTCTCTCCTATTGAACAGAAGGAACGTGTCAGATGTGGCATCTGTTTCCTTTCCTCTTTTGATGCCATCTTTCTTGCATGTATGTTTTATAAGGTTGTTGTAATAAAAAACAACCTGGAAGCCTACTAAGAAGTATTCTATGAGGGTTGAAAAGCTATTCTGGTGTTCAAATGCAACAATTTTAATGTTTGGGTTTTTTTTTTCAGTAGCATGCCAACGAAAATAAATGAATTTCAAGACTTGGGCTTTTTGTAGAACACTGGGTGATGCTATAGCCTCTGGGGGATGCTATAGCTGGGTGAAGCTTCTCTTGGTGATGGCATAGGTTCTGTCAGAAGAGCTTTGGGTGTAGGTGGGGGGCCAGCTTTTGGTGAATGCAGAGAAAATGCTCTGCCCAACAACTTGTGCCCAGCTGTATTTGAGTCACCTGCTTATAAGAGAAGGAAAGAATGAAGGTGCAGCAGTGGTGTCACAGCACGTAGGCTGACCCACAGAACTCATGGGGATTTCCTGATGCTTCAGTGCTCTTCTTCCACTAAAAAGATGAAGGCAATGCTGGCTTCGAAAGCAGGTTAGCAACCTTCAGCAGACCAGTTCTGCAGTGTGTGACATGTTTCCTGAGTAGCCTGAAAGCTGATTAGAGCAGGGTAAATAAACAGTGTCAGCATCTGTGTGTTTAATACTGATACTTCATGCAAAGGGGAAGAGAAACATCTTTATCTCAGGACTTATTTTTTTAATGCCAAAATGTTTGCATTGCTTTGGGAACCTGAAAGCTGTAGTTGTTGTTTCCTTGCTTGTCATGGTGTAGGTGTGTTAATTTTTTGGCCAAGATGCCACGGGTATAGTTGCTGTTTTGTTTGCAAAGGAGGTTGTATCTGTGGCAGACTGCCTGCTGCTTCATCAACTAAACATGGTGTTCAGGGCATTGAAACATTGGATTTTTGCTGAGATTTTTGTCTCTTCCTTTCTTTCAGACTGTAGCAACCATAGGTAGCACTCTTACCAGTGTTTCTCATGACGTTGAAAACATACAGACAGCTATTGAAGAATATAAGAAATCTATTGAAATACTCCAGAATGATGTGGTAAGAAATTTGTACTGGTTTAACAGGGTGTATTCTGAGTTTACCTGCCTCATTTGAAAGAAACATAAGAGCTCTGTGAAGTTTTTACCTTCTGTCTTCAAAACACTTTCCAAGTCTCAGTAGATGCCAGTTGATACATTAATATACTGCTCATCCTTGTGTAGCATCTTCTGTATGATACCAAGCATGTGTTTTTCTGGTGCCACAATTGATCACAACTACGCTTCCTGTCGTGGAGGTTTTTGCATGCTACTAATCTAGAGGCTCTTGTAGAGCCTTGGAACTGTCTGCTTTTTGTGATGCAGAATGCTGCTTATGGTAACTGTCTGCACTGAGTCCTACAAGTGAAATTGTTGAGATGATCTGCTGGTTGAATTAAGGATGTGGGCAAGGCTGAGGTTATTGATCATCCTTACCAGAAATTGCTTACTGTATTTATGCTGACCTCTCTTCTAGTGGAAAAACAGCAAATAAATAGTTTTTCAGTTACAGTGCAGTACAACACTACTTTAAATTATATTTTATCTGGAAATATTCTTGTTATGCATCTTATGAAACTAATTAGTGAGTGCTGCAAAAACGTGGTGGATGTGACTGTATGGCAGTGGTGGAATTCGTGCCTTAATACTTCTTTAAAGGAGAAGAGCCAATTTGGGGGTTTAATTAAAAACAACATATTTGACCTTCTGTTGTATTAGTCTAGTTAAAATACTGGACACACAACAGACATGAGCAACAATAACTATCACAAAATATCTTTAGTTGTGATCTGCCAGTTCTTAAGAGCTTAGTATTTGTTACAAGCATCACTTCCTGCTTCTTTCTTTAGAAGGAACTGAAACACTCCACTGCTCTGCCGACGACTGAGAAAAATCAGACAGAAAATTGCAGACAGGTATTTTTCTCCCTTGCATAAAGAATATTGATACAGCTATGTAGTAGTATACATAAAAAGTATGGTTTTAATGAAGGCAAAATACAAATGGCATACATCAAAACCAAGTACAAGATAATATTACTGTAGTTTGTTTCTGTGCATGTGCAAACATGAAAGTATTGTAGCCTGAAAGCACTTCTTGTGTGTGTATTAACTAAGTGAAAAGTAAAAATTGAATATCAAACAAACTACAGCATACTTTGCTCATGTAAATGATTTAAAAGCTTTTTATTGAATGGATTTTATGGCAGGTACTTGCCAATCTGGGCAAATCTAGGAGTGGCATGTGTTGAGTCACCCTTGAAATAATGATGTGGCAGGGGATTAAAAAAAAAAAAATCAAACCTCAAATGGTTTGTAATGTAATTATATTGAATATATTTAATATAATTAATATATTCCTTAAAAGTGTATAAATATGCCTAGTACCTGCTTTTTGGGGGAGAAATAGTTGGTGTAGTTACTAAGCTTGCTCTGGAAGACGAGATGAATAGGCTTTGTGCGTTTGCTGGCATAGCTGAATCGATTGCATTAGCAACAAAGAGGTTAGCCTTGAGGAAAATCTCAGTCAAACTTTGAAAGCTGGAATAACTTTGTGGAAGCTTCTCGTTGAATGTTTCCAGTGTTTCTGTGACGAGACAGCCTGAAGTGTGTCTGGTTAAACTGGGTCAGCCACCATGTTGTTTATATCAGTAGCGCTGCAGAAGTCAAGTAAACCAACATCTCTTGGTTTTATATTTCAGGAAAGCCAGATACTCCACGCAGCTTTGGAGGAGCTAAATAATACTGTAGTGACAAACCAGAAGTTGAATGACATCAAGCTTCTAAACGTGGATTCAGCCATTGGTAATCTCAGCCAGAGGGTTATGCTATTGGAAAACACTCCTGTTGCTGTGAATAAGCTGGACAAAAGAAGCAACTTGTCTACCAGCCTGGTAAGCGTGACTATGTGTGTCTGCTAATTTCAGTTCTGCACAGCACATACACTGCTTCTTAAGGTCTAACTACAGTGAAAATAAAACTTGGGAGGCTTTATGCCTAGCAAACTTGAAAGAAAAAAGCTTTATTATAGAAAACAGTAAGTATATGAATATACTCAGCTTTCCTCCACTTTCACTATAGGGGAATGATACAACTACCTCTCTAAAAGTGGAAAATGAAGATCAACCAGATAATGAAACGCATTCAAATAAAGAACTGAAGGTAAAGTAAGGAAACAAACTACACTGGGTTAGTAGACCCTGTAATTGTCTTACAATCATGTTTTAAATGAGACTTGAGAAAAGATCTGCAAGCAGGCTTATCTGATCTGGCTTCTTTTAAAAGTACAGAAGGACAGCTTAACTACCCCATTTTGGGGAAAGAAAATGAATTAGGATAGAAGACAAGTTGGAGTTTAAAGTCTTGCCATTCTGATTATGTATGGAATAACATGGCAGAGCTGCTGTAATATCCTTTCATGTAGCTGAAAGTTTAGGGAGGTTCAGACCATTGGCTGTTGCACTGAGAGACTTTGATAACTGGCTCAACTTGAATTCCCATTGCCATGCTTTCAGCAGAGCTGGTGCAACTGTTGTGGGTTCATGCTATAAATGATGTTATAGTATTTACCTGCATATGAAGTCTTTATGACTTTCTTGAGCTTATGTTTATTCTTCATAAGCATAATTCAGCATAGCGGAAGTATGAAAGGATAATGGGAAGGAAATTCAAGAAGACAGTGATGCTCAAGTTTGCACAGTGCTTTAACTTCAGATCAGTAGCCTGAGGAGCTAGCAGCCAAAACGTGACTTAGGGGAACTTTGTAGTAGTGGAGAATGTAATGACTGGCTGTGATGTGGTTTAACAGACTGAATGGAAGAGTGAAGTTATAGGTTGGAGTTGAGGGGTGCTGTTAAGGTTAGTTTCCACCTTCTGGTAAGAAGACAGATGAGTGACCTGGCTATGCTGTCAAATCAGACTTGAACTGCTCTGAACTGAAGCTGTGGTCTGGAACTTTATAATAAAAGGAATAGAAGAGATAAAGATGTAAAAGTCGTGCTTGACAGAGGTATAGTAGTGTCAACCTTAAGGCAGTCAGTGCTGCTGTAAACATTTGAAACAAATATCTATTTCAAATGTTCATTCCAAGTACATGTTAACATCTTATTGTACTGTTTTTCTGTATCTTACCTGTTTATATAAGAAATATGGAAATTAAATGTCACATTCTTTTGAAATTAGGAAAAATAGGCAAAATACTGGCTTTCTTTTGGGGTTTAGTTTTTGATTCTATTGTCTTGTTGTAGATGCTATGAATTTAGTCCTTACATGTTCCCATATATATTTTTTAATTCTTTTTATTTTTAATCTTGTTAATAATTTAAAACTTGCTCAGCCTGGAAAACACAAAGTCATTCAAAAGTACTCTGGATACTTTAAACTAATTTTGCCATGCTAATCTTCTCCATGTATTGAGGGGGCTGTTTTGTAACAAAATTCTTTTCTGCATATGCAGGAAGCAGGAACCAGAGATTCTCAGGAATTAAATCTGAGGGAGAAGCTTCAGTTTCTCAATGCTCGTGCAAGTAAGCCAGATGATGACCGACCCATTGAAACATCAAAGAATGGTAAGGATGTTGTGCAACAGTAGCCTCTAAAAATGAATGTTTTCCATGTAACTAAAAGAATAAGTAATGGAGGTGAATAAGTTATACTGTTTCCTTAAATTTTTTGGAGATTAATTCAGTTGAAGTCACAGGAAGCAACTCTTAGACATGGAAAATGATATATGAATACAGAAGTTTGAAGATGACAGTTGCTGTCATGGGAGGAGATAATGATACATCCCTTGAGGAGGGAGAAGGTGGGGAAAGCAACCCAAGCAGGCAAATGTAGATTCAATTACTAAAGCTTGCTCAATGCCTCCAGAATGGGAAGTGAAAAGCATTTGCCAACCAGTCATTATGTGTATGATGTTTACAAATATGCTTTTCCCAAATACAGTGTGAAAGATTAAAGCTGGATAGCTGTCCAAAAATCAGGTTTTCTTTCTTCTGTTCTTCTAGTTATTAGTAAAAGTACATAACATTGCTGTATTCTGAAACAGTTTTGCACCATTCTTATCCCATACGACTTTTGTATGCAAAAAATATTTGAATTAGTTCTGGAATTTTTGTTTGTTTCTGCTAACTGTAATTCTGTGAAATTAAAAAGACTAATAGAAATTGTTTTGTAACAGTTGAAAGTAGTCCGAGTACTATGACAAAGCCCACAGACCTTTCAAGGCTGGCTTCAAGGTCAGCTGATGACAGCACAGAGAACAACAGACAGCTGAGACATCTGTCCTTACCAGGAGTTTCCAGCGTAGAAGGTGTGTCCTCTCCTGACTGACCTTTCCTTTTTCTAAATCTTTCATGTAAATGATCAGGAGGCGTTAAGTATAACTGCAATTATGGCAGTGTCTGGATATTTTGTGATAAGTTTGGTCAAGTTGAAAAGCTTGAGAACCATAGATATAACAAGTGTATTAACAAAAAAAAAAAGCAGCAGAGATTTAAACAGGTGTGTTCATTAGAGTCAATTGTTTATTTTGAGTGCATTAAGTATTGTGTCAAACGCCCAAGAGACTGGGGGAGTAGTCAAGGTCAGAATTAGGATGCTGAAGGAAAATGAATTAGGTGTGAATGTGTCTGTTGTTTGTCTTTCTTTTTTTCTTCTTCTTCCCTCTTTAAGAGGGCGCTGCCTGGCGGAATGAATGGTTTCTGGATCTTGCTGTTCTGTCTCTTGAGCTACTGAAAGGACATTGCTTTGCATCAGAAAGTGAATAGACACTTTTTTTTCCTTTATATGATCAGTGCTGTTGGTATAGCAACAGTCATTCAGAGCTTGCTTTTGTGAAAGATAGCTGCATCTGTATGCAGTTGGTAGTGGTAGAATGGGCTATTAGCTGTGGCCAGAAATAGGGATTTCATTTTATTTTTTTTTTAAGACTTAAGAAATGTTGTTTGTGGGTTTCTTTCCTCCTGAACTTATTGACAGCACAGAAGGCAAACTACACGTTTAGAGATGCTTTATTTACTTAATGACTAGGTGGTAACACATAATGCAGTAAAACTGGAAGAGTAACTTGTACAGTGTTCCTGTGTGCTTCAAAGGATTACCTCTAAATCATTGTTCTTTTTGCAGATCTTCGGGATTTGTTTGACAAAGCACATGAAGATGCTGATGGAAAACTGTCATTTGAAGATCTTCAAAAGCTGCTGGGCTCTGCAGCCCAAGACTCACAGATCTTCAAGAAGTTTGACACAGATGGTGATGAGAAATACTCATTAGAAGAACTGAGATTAGCTTTGGGTGTATAGGATAGAGGTTTAGGAATGTGATATTGAGGAACACTGCTGTAGCTAAAGGAAACTACAGGACATGAAAAAACTGCACTTTCCCAGTGTTTTATTGACCTTTGGAGTGTACACAATGACATCTCTTTTTTTCGTTTGCATTTATTGAAAAGAAATTTACAGGTTTAGATGTCAATATGGCATAATATTGGGACTGTATTACAATCAGAAAATTCCCAAACTTGTTTAGAAGCACTTGCTGGTCTTTCTTTCCGAGGGAGTTCTTGTTTTTAATTTAAAATGTGTACATACAAAAATAAAACTATGGTTTTATATTTCACTGAAATTTGCCTTAAGTTAGAGAGCTGCACTTTACGTAAAGCAGAAAGAAGTCTGTCTTGTAAAGATGGGCTTTTTCTGCTTGTAAATATCTGAAATAGCTTAAATTATGCATATTTAAGGAGAAGTTAGTGTCAGGGGTTGTGTTGGCAGTAAACTGTTTATAATGAGAGACTCGAGCCTAAAAGGAGTGGTTGAGAACTTCAGCTGAATTCTAGTTTTAACTAAGTATATCCATGGATGAGTTTGAAGTTAGGCAGAGGATGGAAGGAGAGAGGAACCATGCACATCTATAGCAAGACTTACTTTCAGAGGGAAGAGTTGAATGTGTTTTTATATCGTGAGCCTACAGGAGCAATTACCTACCAAGTGCTTGGGTTTTCACTTCAGCATTCTTTTAGCTTTGCTGTACTGCATCCAGATTACATTTTCTAAGATGAGTCTAACTGGTTTGAAAAAGAAAAAAGCGACTGAAGAACAGATACTGAAGAAGTAAAAAGCTTACAATGCAGCCTGCTGAGTAGCAGCCCAATAGCTCTAACCCTGCTCTCTGTGCAGAGGTGTGCTGAGTCACGCTGACTGAATACTTCAGACCTTGTGATCAGGTTTGCTGATGCTGCTGGCTTCTTCCACCCACTGTTGTTGAGGTCACTGATGAAGTGCCCTGAGTAAAGTTCCTTGTCAGTAGGATTGTGAGCAGGTGGGGAAGGCTAAAGTAGAATTTGTTTTTGTTGGTTTTTTTTCCTGGTTAACATGCATGTGATTGCTTCTTGGTACTTTAACCTTTGTCTTCTCTTCAGGAGGATTTAAAAGGCAGGGCAGGTGGTTGCATCAGTGGGTCTCTACTGACAGGTGCTTTGTGAGTGAGGTTTCCTTGGTACAGAGGAACTTAAAGTTGTGTTTATGCTAGTGGATCTAAACACCAAGCATGTTTGTAATCTGCTGGAACATGACAAAATACTTTTGCAGGAGGTGTCATCTTATCTTGCAGGCCAGATCAGGGCCAAATCAGATGATTCTGCTCACAATATCACTAATCTTGTTGGGAGTTGTTTTTTTGCATGATTAGTGAATTGAATGTACCCACCTCACCGAAACATCAGTTTATGTGGAAGTCAGTTCATAGCTGTTGAATTTCATGTAACTTTGGGCTGGATGTTTATAGTTGTGTGAATAATTGTATTCTGGAAGTATGTATCAGTGGAGGAATGTGCAAAATGAAACCCTTTTACCCATTGCCTAGGCTTCTCTCACTGTTGCTCTTCTCTCCTATTTGGGTAATGCAGACCCAGTAAGGAGATGCTTTTGATGTGACGTTTTAAAGCGCAGTATCTCAGAACAAATCCAACCAACCTTGGCTTTAAGAGGCCAAGAAGCCAATATTTGCTTCTTGCTGCTTCCTGCACCCTTTTATACACTTCCGTATAATTCCTTAACCAAATAATAATAATAAAACCCTAGCAATAAAATGTAACCATTCTGGTATTTTATTTGTACATACTGTATCATAGCCATATGCCAGAGTTTGCAAAATATTTTTGAAAGTATAATTTGTACGAAATTTACCTTAAAATTTAAGGAATTATTGTATTGCCACGTGAACCTACTGGTGTTTTGTTACTGTATGCTTTACTTTCTGAAGGCTTTTCAACAGCAATAGTGAAGTTGTCAGCTAGAGCTTGTTGAGAATAGCATGAGATAGCAGTGTCCTCTGTATGCAGCCAAGGAGCTCCGTTGGTAACCAGTTGGCATAAAGGCACAGCTGTCTGTGGTGCTGCTTGAGATGCATGTCCAGAGTGCGGCTGGTTGCTGTTGTTGCTGCCACGTAGGATGGACTTGTGCTTTGAGTTTAACAAAATATGACCACGTAGGAGTGCAGCAGTAGCTTCTGTTTGGCCTAGGCTTGCTGGTAGCTCTTTGTTGCAGCCTTGGAGCGCTGCTGTGATCCCTGCTGTGCCTCTGATCTCAATCCCATGTGCTTCCTATGCTGTTGTGTGCTCGTGGCAGAGGGCGCAGGTGAGGGATGGTGAATGCATTTGTCCAGATCTGTGAGGATATGGTGGGATGTGTCTGTAGGAAGAACATCCACTTCAGTGGATGGCAGCAAGTCGTAGGGGAGATGCCCGGAAACCAAGAGGTGAAATCAGAGAATCATTAAGGTTGGAGAGATCAGTGAGATCACGGCAGCAGTGAGCACTGTGAGGCTGATTTGAGACTGTGGGGACAAGCAGGGTGACCTCACGTTGGAGGCTCCTGGGTGGCCACAAGCACTGCCATTGGGCTGCAGCCGTGCTGTGCCGTGGGATGGCCGTGCCAGGCTGCAGCGGGAGCGCCGTGCCACTCCCGTGCTCTGATGCTCGGTGTCATTTCCACCTTGTGTTGTTGTTGTTTTATTTTTTAGTGACTCCTGCATAGGGACCGCTTTGTACTTTCAGTTTACCCAAGGCTCGCTGCTGTGCTGTACTCGTTTCACTAACGTACGACGGCTTCCCGGGTCCGCGCGAGCTGGCTTGTAGCTCCCGAACACCACACGCTTTTCTCATGTAACTTTATCTCAATAAAAGCTCATTCGTAGCGTCGGCCTCTCTCGCTCATTCGGCAGCGGAACGGAACGGCGGGGCGCCGGGGGCGGGCGGAGCGCTGCTGCGGGCGGAGCGGGAGCGGCGGCGGCGGCGCCATGGCGGGGCCGCTGGGGCAGGGCTGGGGGCTGGGGATCGCGCTGCGGAGCCGCGCCGCGCTGCGCCCGCTCGGGCTGCTGGCCCCGCCGTGCCGGGGGGCGACGGCCCCGCAGTGCCGGAGGGTGACGGGATCGGGGGAGGAGGTGCTGGAGGAGAATCCCTTCTACGGGAAATACCGTCATAAGATCCAGGAGCTGCGCAGGTTGGGGAGGGAGGGAATGGGGCTGGCAGAAAGGGGTCGGTCGCTTGGCGCTGTTAATGGTCTCTTATCTGATTCAGGTCCAGTCCGGATGTGTTTGAATCCCGGATGGAAAAAAGAAATGAAGTGAAAAAGCAGCCCGTGGGGTATTCGAAGCAATCAGAGTTTGTCAGACGCATGGAAGAAAAGGCAAGGCCGATTTTCCTTGTAATTGATAGAATCAGCGAGCGCATCGTTAAGGCTGGAAAAGGCCGTGAGATCATCCAGCACAGCCGGGGAGGTGGAGTCACATGGAGGTCCATGGAGGTGTTCAAGAACACATAGATGTAGCACTAAGGAATGTGGTTTGGTGGTAGGCGGGCAGTTGGACCAAGTGATCTCAGGTGATTGACTCTTGGATCAACCCAGGTGATCTCCAGCCATAACGATTCTGTGATTCCATACCTTTGTTATTGATGTAGGATCAACACAAAGCTACAAACGCAGCATTCCTGCTGGAAAGGAGCCCCACATCTTGCTCTCTAATGACTAAGAATATCATTCCAGTGTTATTCTGCTGGTTTTTTAGGCTGTAGTTTCTGAGCTTGAGAGCTTTTTTAGGTGTTTAATTAGTTCCAGATTAGTTTGGCTAGATCAGACATCAGCTTGCACAGAAAGGTAGTGGAGCTGTCAGGGGTCTGGAGTACTAATGTTATGGGGAGCAGCTGAGGGAATGGGATTGTTCAGTCTGGAAAAGAGGAGGCTTGAGAGAGTTGCACCAGCAGAGGTTTGGGTTGGATATTAGGAACAATTTCTTCTCAGAGCAGTGATGCACTGGCACAGGATGCCCAGGGAGGTGGTGGGGTCACTGTCCCTGGAGGTGTTCCAGATGTGGCACTGAGGGACACGGTCTGTGGGCAGGGTGGCATGGGGTTGAACTGGATGATCTTAGATGTCTTTTCCTACCTTAACAATGCAAACGAAAACAACAACAGTTCAGTAATATTGGATCCAAAATGAATAATACTTTGCCTTAACAAATCTTTCCTGATCACCTAATTCATAATTCACATTGTTGTTCTTATTGCTTCAATAAGCAGTAACAAATCAGCAGTCTATTGCAGTAAAATGCACTGCAGCAATCTGTGAGCATCTTGAAGTTGAGCTCATACTCAGAAGATGTCAGCAGACATGATATGCATGGCAGGCAGAGCAAATAAGTGGTACTGCAGCTGGAAGAAAATTAAAGAATAATGTTTTCTAGGCAGAAGGCCTGAGTACAAGGACGTCAAAGGAAGGATTCACACGAGATAAGGTAAGGACAATGAACCCAGGTGCTAGCAAGTGAAGGGTAGATGTTAATTTGGCACATTGTTACCACCAGTGCTTTAGCCAAGAGATTTGAGGTACAACTAATCTTCCTTATGCTGCACTTCATCAGCAGATGTTCATTTACTAGTGGGATTCATTTACTACTGGGATTGTGTTCAAGTCTTAAAACTCCTGGCAGTCTGTTTTTATTATCCCATCCTTTCTCTCTGACGTCCTGCACGTTCCTGCTAGCCAAGGAGTATCAAAGCTCCCAGTAATAAATCAGAAGGGTTAAGCTACCTCTTCAGACTTCAAATATATTTCCAAAGTTCAGCCAGAAGAGGGACAGGAGTATGGTTTTATTCTCTTTAACTTTCTTGTATTTTGGCAAACTTTCTTTGTAAAGCTGCCAGCAGAGCACGTGTGAGATGGGTGAAGGGGAGAGGCTGCAGCTCATTTTTCCAGTGCTTTGGAGATCTGCAGAACTGGAGTGAAGCATATTCTTTGTCCTGACAGAATCTCTTAAGTTGTGCTTCAGTGTGAATCCAACTTAACCAGCATGTTACTGCTTAAGTTTAGTAGTTTCTATGGCAATTCAGAGAACTAAGATTGCAAATTGAATTAAGTCGCTCTTGCTTCATTTTGTTCTCTGTAATTGCATCCATTCATTCTGAAATCTCACTTGAATCAGAGAACTGTCACTGTGCCAGATGCCATATGCTTTGTCTTGCAGACACTTGATTCAATTCTTAACGTTGAGATGGTGAAAGAGAAATCAGCAGAGGAAATAAAGCAGGTAATGGATTTAAATGGCATGGAGTTTGCTCCACACCTGTGCTTAATAATGATATTAAGCACACATGTATGTATGTGTGTGTATATATGTACATATATATATGAGGTGACCTACCATGTGTTTGATCGCTCAGAACGTATCACTGCTGCAACTGATAGCAGCTATTTAATGTGGAGCTGTTTAGGTGGAATCAACAAGCCCCTGTGAGAGGGGAATCGTGGCAGTAGCTCGTATGGCTTATGCTGTGTCTGTTTTGCAGGAATATAAGCAAAGCTTTGGCCATCTTCTAACTTCACTTGTGTTTTTTGTCATGCAGGACATTTGTACTCAGACTAAAGGTGGTTAGGGTTAGAAGGAGGAGGGTGCATTTGTTTTAAGAACAGTGTGAATCAAGTTATTCTCCCTACTGTCTTTTTTATTTGCACTGTTCCCTTTTATCTGGTTATATTTCTGTTCCACACTTACGATGTTGTCGGTCAGACTTGGCTGCAAAATGACCCCTCAGAATGCTAACAAAGCTTAGTTGACAAATGCAGTTCTTTTTAAAGCATTTAACATATCTGCTTTTTAATTGTAGATGATTTCCTTTGTTTCTTACAGATTTGGAATCAGTACTTTTCTGCAAAAGATACGGTTTATGCTGTTATTCCTGTAAGTAGTAACTCAGCGAAAGAAAATGAGGTTTCAAGTAAAACTTTCTTGCCAGGAAGAGTTATTGCTTTCATTGAATAAAGGCCTTTGTTTCTGAAAACGTTTATCTTAATATTTTCCTCTCCTGAAGGTTGTTGTCAAAGCTCATACTTCTTTCTGCACACCTGGTCTGAATTTCCAAGCTTCTTTCTTTACAGTAACCAACATTTTTTTGCTAGGCTGTAGCATCCTTTTTGGTAGCATTTGTATTTTCATATAATTTTTTTCTCAAGATTTCTCTTCTCTTTGCTTTCTTCCCTTCAGCACAGACTTGTACTTTTAACAAGGCAGTGTTAAAGTGCTTGTCTAATAAACTTGTACTTAATTATGACAGTTGCATGCTGTTAAAGTTACTGGCAGTGCTGTTGTTCATTGAGAATGTGTGGTGCTTCCTGTGATAAGATCGTATTTCTTATTCCTGATAACTTTACCAGCTGTTAATTGCTCTTATTCTGCATTAACCTGAAATCTTGTTGTGTTTGTTTGTTGGTTGGTTTCAGTTTGGGGATAGACTTAAGGTGGTGTAGGCCTTCATGAGTGGGGTCACTGTTCCTTGTTGTGCTGCTTTAGAGAAGCTCTGGGAGTGAGCTTTTTTAATCTATAATGCAAAGCATATTGTAGGCACAAAGGGAATTAGTCTGTGGGGTTATTGAGGGGGAAAAAGCTATGTCTTCTGCCAGAAGTTTTTTTGTTGGCTTGAAGAAAGGCGTCACGTAATTCTGAAGCGCTCAAGAGCGCAGATGGAGGAATTTTGTATTGATGGGTAGCATGTGTTTTCTTTCCTCAACACCTTAGAGTAGGTATTAACACAAGATGCTGGTAGGAAGAGAGCTGGCAAAAGATTTGGGGGAGCACAGAAGACGTGTGAATGAGACGGCTGGGTTTCATCAAACCAAGTATGTTTGTGGTTTTAATACAAACTGAAGCAATGAATATTTAAATAAGCATCCTGCATTTTAGTACTTGAAAATAGTAATGTAAAATCCATCATTCGGGGCCTGGAATGCATCATCTTGCTCAACTGTTGATGCCACACTTGCTAAAAAGGGCACAATGTGAGCCTAAAGCATGGCCTCCTGCTTCCACTGAAATAGAGCTGTGAATCCAAGAAGTTTCCTGCTGCCTCTTGGAGACAGTATTGTTCAAGTAGGGTGCCAGTAACATTTAGGTAATGAAGCACTCGTGTAATTTTCTGTGCATTTGGTGTTAACTGTTTCCACAGTGAGACTTGCTGTAGTTGGAAGTTGGGGAGTTGTGCTCTGTAAAGTTTAATGAAATGATACTGAGTTGCAACTACGTCCACAGCTGTATTATGAAAAAATAATCTTTCTCTTTCCCAAAAGGCAGAGAAGTTTGATTTAATATGGAAGAGAGCCCAGAAATGTCCATCGGTACGTCTGGCAGAGATCCACAGTGTGGTGATGTATAGTTGTAATGCATTTCTCCTGTCTAAAGCCTGATTCATAAACTTTTGACCCTCCTTTGTTCGTATGTATCGTATTGGCTCAATAAGTAAAATGCAGGCGTGCAGCTTGTCACAGTGTTCAGATAAAAGCAGTGGCTATTCAGATGTACTGAACAGTTGATCCAAGTGTCAGGTGTCTAGATTGAAAAAGAGGTGTAGAGTTCAGAAATGTGAGCACAGAATCTCCCAAGGAATGATTTCATAGAATCATGGAATTGTGTAAGTTGGAAGGAACGTTTAAAGGCCTTTTAATCCAACTCCCCTACAGTGAACAGGGACACCCACAGCTCCATCAGGTGCTCAGAGCCCAGTCCAGCCTGACCTTGAATGCTTCCACCACCTCTCAGGGCAACCTATGCCAGTGCCTCACCACTCTTACTGTAAAAATAGCAGCATGCATCTGGTTTCTACTAATTGGTGTCTTGTGGATAAACCTCTTCCATGCAGTTTTGTGTAGGGCAGCTTCATTGATGTTCTTCTGTATCTTTCCTTAATATTTAAAGTGCCTGTGTTTTAATCTGGAAGAACTGTTAGCTGTAGCTACATGTCACCATGGCATTAGATTGCATCTACATAGAGAACGTGAGTTTTCTTGTCTCACAGTTGATGTGAATTGTTCCTGTTTCATCTTATATTTGCTTGCTGGCAGTAAATAAAAGTAGAAATAACTTCAAGGGAGAGCTACAATAAATAATGATGTTCTGTGTAATTTCCTTTATGGAGCATTGTAAGTCAAGGGTTGTGACAAGAGAAGGAAGTGGGGAGTTGGGTGTAGTTGAATCCTTTGTTACATACAGAGTAAATATTCAGTGGATTGTGCCGTGTGTGTATGACAGCACAACAATGCATAAAATACTGAGGATTCCTGAGATTAGAGTTCACTGCTTCTCATGGGGGCTGGTAGGTATCTTGTAAGCCTCAATTAGAGAATTCCTGTTGCATTGAAGAAGTTGAACTGCAAAGGATAGGAACAGCTAACAAGATAATGTTTCTTCAGTTTTGTACCATGTACTGCTGGATTGGTATTGTTTTCTGCTGAAAGTACTTTTTTCAGTAATTTGTGCAGTGAAGCATGGACTTTGTGCAGATTGCATTTGCTAAGCTAGAAATTAAATCCTTCACTGCTTCGCTGAATCAAAGGATAGCTAGGCTTTGTGACACCGTAGGTCTGATTGAGAAACTTCATCAGATTGATGGCTTGGTACTGTGTGTTCTGTTTGCCAAGATCAAATATGTCTGGATTCCTGAGCTATGTGGAACTTAGGAAGTTAGTTACAGTTTTGAGTGCGTTTCTATACAGTCTGTTGGCTTTTATTCAAGTATCCTGCTTGTTTCCTGCTCCTACACTGTCCTTCCTCTTGGTGTGGGAAAATGAGCAAGTCCCTACCTCTTGGACCAAGCAGACTGTAAGTCTCAAAGAGAAAATGCTTGCCTCTTGTTCTGGAACAGGTAATAAGGTAACTGTACAGAATTGGCAACTCTGAATGTTCCCCATCTTATTTGTGACCATTTCTAGTACTGTTAATTTTTTAGAAGCAAGCTGACAGGTCAGTGTGAATGTTCTCTATAGCCCTTTCCTTTGTCTCGTGTAATACTGATAACAATATGTCTCAATGTTAGTGATTTTCTGCTGTAGCTCTCTCTTAAGAGTTTATGTTGAAGGCCAGTATGACATTGGGACTTATTTTGTTCTATGAAAAGGAGTCTTATTTTTTATCCCTTCTCTGCAGTTTCTGTATGCTTTGCCAAGAAAAGAAGGCTATGAGTTCTTTGTGGGGCAGTGGTCAGGAACAGAACTTCACTTTACTTCTCTGATAAACATTCAGGTGAGTAGTTACTATAACAAGACAAAGGTGGCTTGGGGTCCAGAAATATATATCATTTTTACTGAATAATTTGATGAATGCGTTGTCTAGCTTAACTTGAAAACAGTTATCAGTGAAAAACTGCTCTTAATTATGGGTATTCAGTAAATTTAAGGTACTAAGTGTCTCTTTCTTCTAAGAAAAAATCAAGTAGAAATTGAGCAGTATCAGAACAGAAAGATGAAGCAAGTATTTCAGAGTTGTCTGCACAAACTGTTTAGAATACCAGTAGATGCTATGAAATGCAATGTCTTCCTAGAAATTGCAGATTATATTAAATGTAGTCTTTGGTTAAGAAAAACTCAAACTCTTCAAATTGCTTGTTTTCAGTAAGTGCCAGAAATAATTAGAACTGACTCTTAAGCCTTGAAAAATGACATCTCCATAGCAGCTAATACTCAAAAGTTTTATAATCAAGCCCAAAAATGTGCAGTAAAGCTGAAGTTTTTTATGGGATACCAACAGGTTTCTTTCCTCCCTTCAGACCCAAGGTGAAGCTGCTCCTAGCCAGTTGGTCTTGTACCATTATCCTGAGTTGCAGGAGGAGAAAGGAATAGTACTAATGACTGCAGAAATGGACTCCAAGTTCTTGGTAAGAGAAAAATGCTCATTGACTTCCCTCATTTTATACTGCTTGTTCTGTAGTTGCCCAGAGATGTAATGGATGCTCCATCCCTGGCCACACTCAAGGTGAGGCTGGGCAGGGCTCTGAGCACCTGATGGAGCTGTAGGTGTCCCTGTTCTTTGCAGGGGAGTTAGATCAGATGGCCTTTAATGGTCCTATGTTTCTATGAACTGAAAACAAATTAGAGTCTTAAAAAGATCCTTTCTCAAATAGTACTAGATTTCTTTAACCTAAACTGTTTAGTGATCTAGGGGAACTTAGAAGGAAATCAGCAATCTTTGGCTGTCTGGTATTTGCGCTTCATACATTATTTTTTCTTACGCTGGTTGTTATAGTTTATTTTTGTGAAACATTAAGAAAATTCAGAAATATTTCTGATCTTGTTAATGGAAGCAAATGGAAGTGGTCGCCACCTGCCAACAAGTTAAATCAGTGTTCTGAAGCTTAGTAGAACTAGTCAAAGCGAGAGTCTCCAGAGCTTTGCATTGAGTTCCTGGGTGCCTCTGCTCTTTCCCCTATGTGTGGGTGTACTTTTATTTGCATATCTGTAATAGTATGGCTCTAGAGATTAGAGTGGTAGAACAAGATGATAACCAAAGCACCCTATCTCTAATTTGACCCACTTACATCATTTCTGAAACTATGTGATAATACATTTGCCCTGTTGTGTCTTAGTGGGCAATCAAATTTTGCAAAGTAAATCAGCTGTAAGAAGAGAAAGACAAGGCTTTGGATCTCTGCTGCCTTATAGTGGGTAAGGGCCATGAAGGGTGGGTGCATGTTTGTCCTCTGAGGTATAGGTTCTGCAGGAGGCTCGTTTGTAGGCACAGTGCTCAAGGGTCTAAGTAGGTCAGGAGCAGGGGTGAGATGATTTGTGAAGACAGTGAGTAGGACTGCAGCCTTTCTGCCCTTAAAGACTCTTTTTCAATGGGAAACGACAAAACTCAGCAGTGACAAATTCTTCATTTTAATTTGCAGGTGGTCCATGAAGCCCAGTGCTTAGCGAATCAGGTGCAGCTCTTCTATGCAACGGATTGTTCTGAGACCTATGAATTAGTGGAGACCTTCAACCACAGATCCAGTGAATTTAAATACATGTCAGTTATAGCAAAGCTGGAGCACAGCGGCCTTGGAAAGGCACTGAGACCTAATCAGGTTTCTGACAAGTCTTAGAGCCTGACCATGCGAGTGAAGGAGCCAGCAGCAGGCAGGGGGGGGTGGTTCTCATCTGGGATGCTTCTCATCTCTTGTTTTGTGAATTTGAGTTGGCTACAAAAGGGATCTGGCAACATGCTGGGACTGTGGTCATCAAGTGGGTCTGGCACTGATGCAAGATGAGGACTTGGGTCATTTGGGCAGTGGTAACTAATTGGTGGACTGAAGCACTGCACTTTGGCGTAACTTTGTCAGAATGAGCTATTCTCTCATCTCTGACTTATGCTGCATGCTGTATTTTATTTTGAAATCTGAAATGTCAAAAGGGCAGCTATGTAATGAAGTGTGTAGACATCAAGAGAGAGAGCAAACAATGTTTCTTCTCTGTAAATGCATTTAAAATGCCCTCTGCCATTATAATTGCATGGTCTAGTGCTTTTAATTTGTGAGGAATTTATACAGACTTGTCTATCAAGAAAAAAGAATAGGTCTGATGGTCTAAAACAGACTCCTCATTGTTACTTTGTGTGTGAGGTTCCTTGTGCAGATGTGTGCCGAGGCCCGTGCCTTTTTCAGGAATGAAGAACAAAGTGCCTTGGATTTGTTCTGCGAGTGTTTTGCTTCTTAATTGATATATTCATTTCATCTTGTTGGGTTTCTTAGAGATATTTTGCTTGAGGAACAGGAAAACATGTTTTTATTTCTGCATATTTTTGAGTAGTGAAGAGGAACTACCACATGCTTTTTTGGAGTGATTTTTCTTAGGCTGGTATCTACTCAGCCAACTCTACAAATGGTATTTAAAGAGACAAAAAAAAAAAATAGCTCCTATCCCCATATCAGGAAAGCCGCTATCTATGAGGAAATGGCATAATAAGAGAGCCACCACCACCCAGTTGCTAAATGACAACTGGTGTGAATATGTGCAGCTGCTTTAACATAGCAGTGTTTGTAGGAACCTGGCTTTGTGGGCTGCAGCAGGGTAGGTTTTTTTAAACCTGCTTTCAACAGAAAGATCCCAAAGCATTTGTGCTTTGAGCTTCTCTTGCTTTCATCCCCAGCAGAGGCAGCCAGTGCATCCTCCTTTGCCAAAGAAGCAGAGGCACAGAAGATAAGCCACTTGTCTGTCTGTCAGAAGAAGAGTAACTTTTGGGGCTGTCCTTAACTGTGACCCAATACAGGTTTGATGAGTTAGCTGAGTTACACAATGTGTTTGCTAGTGTAGCTGCAAAGACCTGTCATGCCATGTGTTCCCAGCCCATTCTTTGGATGTGAGCAATGCTCACCTGAGTGCTGAAGATAGATAGCGAGGTTTCATCATTGAGGTCTGTTCTGGCAGTGACCTGTACGTGTTGAGGTGAACTGTTGTCCATTCAGGGAAATAAAGGAGGCTTCTAGAAGAGGGCTGTGCTTTGAGTAGGCGGTGCTGCTCCCTGCTATTGCACTCTTGTGGTTTCTGCTTGGGTTGGATCTGTGAGAGTCTGCATAGCATGGGAAGTGTGGATAGGGCTGTTAACCTGAACAGCACATCACCTTTATTGAACAGCATTTTTACTTCTGTTTTACAGCATTCATGCGCCTTTTATCATTTTATCTTAGCTGAAATAATGACAATTTTGATTAATTATTCAATTCCTGCTTTGAAGAAGTCAAAGATGCTGGATTCATTTTTAATATAGGTTTAATCTAACATCCCTGGATGAGTAATTGGCAACAGGAGTGAAATTCTAGGATTTCAGATCTACACCCAAGCTGCCTGTGAGCTGAAAAGACTGAAGTCTCTAGATCAAGGCTGGAAGCAGTCACTACCTTTAATTTGAGTGTTGGTTTTTTTTTTTTTCAATTTATTAGTCACAAGCTCAGTATTTCTCTGAGGATTTAAGACTATCCTGGCAAAATACAGAAGGGGAAGCATTGCGTGTACTGGGAGTGTTGTTAAATAAGACCCTATTTGAAAAGGCAAAGCTCATCATACCACTTGCAGTTATTCTGCCAGGAGGATGGGGCAAGTGCCTTTTGTGGCCCTAGAAGAGGCGGAATCAATCAACTGATTCCAATGAAGGGAGCAAGGGCTCCCTTTTTCTTTGGATATTTTCTTGAGATTTGATGTGTACACCACAACACATTCCCTCCTTGTGTCAGGGTTAAACCACTTGGCATGCAGCTGATGACCCAGTGTTGTGTCATGTGTCCCCAACCAGCAGAGAAGCCAAGAGGCAGGCAGGTGTGTGTGTGCAGTGGCACGAAGATAGCTGAAGGCTGAATGCTGCACAACCTCCTGGTGGTATTTCCAGGTCTTCTGCTGAGAACAGCTTGATGCAGCCCCTCCTGGAAGCATTATCCCTGTTTATTCTCCAGGAAGCCGTGAACTCTGCTATTGAAAAGTGCATTTATGACCTATGCTTAGCCTAAGAGCTGGTGAAAATGAATGTTAGTGTGGCTGTGTTCTGCACAGTCAGTTTCAACCACTAGAGGGAAGATGTTTCCTCATTCTGAGCTACCAGCACACAGTTTACAAAGCCCGTCTTCTCAGAGCTTTGTTGAAACAATCAGTTTGGTAGTGAAAAATGCCAAGATGGACAGGCTTCTCCTGTATGGGCTAGCACTGAGAATGTGATGGGCTGTACTGAGTTACACTGGAGGTTCCCCCAGCCTTGCATCCTACGTGAGCTGCCTTGGCAAGGGTGCAAGGCTAGAGTAAACTCAGCAATAGCTTTCCTCAGTGTGGGAGAAACATGGATCGCTTGGAGTGTATCCAGAGGAGGACCACAAAAACGATAAGCAGGATGGAACACCTGCCCCACGAGGGCATGCTGAGGGCTGGGGCTGTGCAGCCTCAAGAAGGGAAGGCTCCAGGGAGACACGTGAACGGCCTGGTGCCACGCTTGTGACATCTTTTGGAGGCACAGCGCCCTGCTGCTGTGCAGCTGTGTCCTGGCATGAAGCCCTGCTGCAGTGCCGGCCTCCTGGAGCCACCAGCACTCCGGGCCCACTTCCTTCCCCGCTTCCTTCCCCCTGATAAATTCAGCAGTGCACCTGCCTGCATGAGCGGGGCCAGGCCGCCCTCTTCCTTCCTCTGCAGCAGACAAATGCCCCTTCAGAAAGATGGGCTGTGTCCCTGGCCCCTCTCCTTTGGCTGCTGCCTGCCTACCAGTGTTTTGGCTCTGTCTCTGTTTCACTTGGATGCAAATCGTGGTTGTGGGTTCCCTGTGGGATCTGTGCTGTCCATCGCAAAGCCCTTGGAGCTTTATCTGCTCTGCAGACATCTGTCCCAGCCTCTCAGTCAAAAGCTCCTGGGATGTTCCGTGTTATGGTTCTCTGTATCACTTGGGGGCAAGGGTGGACTCCGGTGTTCACCGTGTCCTTGGGGAGGAATCACAGAATCACTGAGGATGGAAGAGACCTTTAAGATCACTCAGTCCAACCCCAACCCACCCCACCATGCCCACTGACCATGTCCTTCAGTGCTACATTCCATGGTGACCCCACCACCTTCCTGGGCAACCTGTGCCAGTGTATCTTGGAGAAGAAATTGTTCCTAATACACAACCTTAACCTTCTCTTGTGCAACTTAAGGTCATAACCTCCTGTTTCACCTTCAAATGTCACCTTTTCTGCACAAACTCATGCTGCAATGGATGCCAGTTCCATGCCCCTAGCTAGACTGAATCACAACCATGGGTGAACCCAACACATCCTCACTGTGTCTCCAGCTGCCACCCAGCCCTGAGCTGCCCTTAGCCGTGTCCTGCTGGTGACCGGGGATGTCTGCAGGTGACTTGCTTTTTAAAGGCTGGCTCTGATCCTCATGACTCCAAGTCAGATCTGTGGTTGAGAACCCACGCTACAGGGAAGGGGTGCTGCAGCCCCATGCCAATGACATGCTTCATAGCCTGACCAAAGTCAGTTTTCTCTGTGGACTGAAATAGTTTTTTTGTTGTTGATTTTTCTTTTTGTTTTCATTTTTCCTTTCTCTTTCTTTTTCTCTCTCTCTCTCTTTTTTTTTTTTTTCCCCCCTTTGGAAGGCATCCAACCCATCCTGGCGCTCAACCCTGCAACGTGCCAAGTTGAGAGGGATGTGTAATTCACACGAACGTGCACATATCAGCGTGTGCCCGGCTGCAGGAGGGCAGCCTGCCGGCGTGTCCCAGGGACAGCTGTGGCTCCGGCAGGGTCAGGATGTGACATCACTGGCGGGAGAAAAACCCTCAGCCCCCGCTTTCTGCAACCAAAACCTCAGTCAGCGTGCGGCTGCTCTCTGTGCTGCAGGGCGTCCTGCCGGATTCTGGGCTTTTATTTTGAATGTTTTTTCTTTCCTTTTTTTTTTTTTTTTTCCCCTCAGTAAGTGCAGAAAGTGCAGCGGGATTGTGTGCTGGCAGCCAGGCGTGCTGAGGATGAGGTGAGTGCTGGGGCTGGAAAAAGGAGTAGCATCGGTGTCCCAGCTGGTGCTGTGTTTCCTGCATTCCTAAAGATGCTCCTGGGATGCTTTTAGTGCAGGTTGGGTAAACCCCAGAGAAGCAAAATGGGTGCTTGCAGGAGCTCTTCCCCGTTTTGTGGGTGTTCCAGTTTGTCTGCGAGCATATAAGTGCTGAGGGATCCCGGTTTGCAGCTGAGGGTTAGCATAGATAGCTGGAATTGAGCAGGGAGCCCAGGGTTTTGGCTGGTTAACTATCATCCCAGGGCTGGCGGCAGTCCTGGAGGTGGCTTTGCCATTGTCTAGTGGAGGGCAGGAAGTTTTGGGCAGAGAAAGCTGTGGGGATGCACTTCCAGCAGCTGGCTTGTGTCCTTCAAATCGTCTTCCTGGAGTTCCGGCACTTGGGATTGCGGCTCTGATGATGGAGTGACCACCCTCAGGACTTACCTTGGCTACAAGCAAGTCCCTGTTGGCAGCAGCAAAACTCCAGCACTAAGAACAAGGTACCCCAAACAGCATCACCTCCAAAGTGTGCTGGGTGTCCCACCACTGGAGAGATGAGACTTTGATTGGCTGTGGTTTGGAAAATGGGGGGGATTGGATGAGAGGGCTTTGTGTCCTCTTACTGAAATTGTGCTGGGTCTGATTTGCATGAGGTGGGGATTTCCGAGTGTCAGCAGTGCTGGGAGAAGCAACAGCATGGGGAGCAACAGCCTCCTTTGGGAGTTGGTCCCTCCAGAAATGGATGCTAGGGGCTTTCCCAGAAGATGCTTCTGGCCCTTCACGAGTATATCAGAAGCACACGAATTAACTCTGTGTTGGGGCTGGTGGGAGTCTGCAGTCCCACTGTCTGGCGTGCTGGCCCTCGATCCCTCTCCCAGCATCTCATCTTGGCTTGTTTCCTGGAATGTTCTATCGTTTGGGTTATATTTGGGATTGGCTGCCAAGAACCCCCGTTTCTCATGGCCAGCCCAGCTGGGACTTGGCTCCAGCAGGAAGCGTGAGGAAAGGAAGAGGGGCCAGAGCTCTGAAGCCATGCCCTCAGCATCTTCTTCCTGCATTTAAACCCTTAAAACCAACCTCTCTGCCTCTAAAACCAGACTGGGCCATCACATGCCATCAGCCCCAGGCTGGATCTCAGGGTTGTGTCACCTGCATTGTGAGGGATGTTCAAGGGAGGCAGGGTTGGGCTGTGGGGCATTTCTGCAAGGCCACCACTGAGAAGCCCCACTTGCACAGCTTCTCCAGGACAAGCTGGAAATTGACTTTTAAGCACATGGTTTAGTGGGCATGGTGGTGATGGGATGATGATTGAACTAGATGATCTTAGAGGTCTTTTCCAACCTTAATAGTTCTGTGAAAAAGGACTTCTCTGCAGTGAAAAGCCAGCAGAGCCCCTAGCCAGCAGGCAGCTGGAGGCTGTCTGTCTGTCTCAGGGCTCTGGCTCACTGCCTCGACGCCAGGCTCGCCATGCAGGGACGTGGCAAGAGGGACTGCCCGCAGAGCAGAGAAGGCAATCCCCCACAGCACCAAGGGGGAGTCCAGCCTCTGGGGGAACGCCTGGGGAAGCACAGTGGGATGTGTGGGGTGGGCAGCTTTGAACCACAGCTTTGCTGCATGGTGCTGAGCCGAGTCCTTCTCGTGCTCCCCTGAACGGCTCACAGCACTTTGCTGACAGCCCCTGCGGTTCCAGGGCAGATGTTTGTGCAAGTGTGTAAGCGTCTCGGGCCAGATCCAGGGCTGGCTTGGGCATCGGACCCACTGCCAGCTGGAGGTGCTGTGTCAGTGCCTTTCTCCTTGTTAGCACTGACCCTGGTCAGTAATAATCACTAGGGGCACTCACAAAGTACTTTCTCTCCCCTGAAGCCAACTCTTGGCTTTTGTAGCCCTTAATATCAGGGGGCCCTTCGGCAGGGAGAAATTACTTCTGAAACTGGGGAAACTGAGGCAGAGAGTGTGGCACTATCTCTGCTGTAGCCCAGAGCTCAGCACTGCCCCAACCACTCCTCCCCACTGCTTTTCACATTGAAACCAATTTGGGGTCACAAAGGCAGGTCTGACCCGGTGGCTTTGCTCAGACTGGTGGGACTGATTGTGGTAGGCAGAGGAAGCTCCTCTCCCTGCTTTGCTTTTTTTCCCCCCTTTTGTTTTGCTAGTTTCTAAACAGACCGTTCAGTGTTGTTCTTAATTTAAAACAAAGCCTTTGTTTGGCAGCGTTGTGTGGATTTCAAATGATTTAAAAAAAATAAAACAACCCCTTAAACGAAAGAAACAGAATCCTCCTCAGATTTGGAACTAGCAGCTGCCTTTGACCGTGAACTCACTTCCCTCCTATCTAGTTCATTTCCTTTCTCCCCCAGACCTGCCAGCCATCTAGGAAATCAGGATTTCACATGTCCCTGCCTGCTGCCATCCTGCAGCAGCTCAGCCCCACAGTTTAACCCTGTGCAGACTTGGCTCCCTGAGCCCTTAGTGCATGGCGGTGGGTGCCAGCACCTCCCTGCTATGGGAAAGGCAGCATTGCAAAGCAGGCTGCAGCCATGCCAGGGCTGCTTGGGGGGGAGCTTTGATTTTGCACATGGGAACGGAAGGTGGGAGCTGCAGGTACCCACCCAGGCCCCTCGGCAGTGGGATGCGTGCCAGCGTACAGCAGGAGCTGCTGCCTCAGCTTGCTCCAGTGTTCCTATTGCAGGACTGTACCCTGAAAGCCCCACTCCTGGCCTCCTGCAGCTCCCTGTGCCTCAAGTGGATTTTCCTGCCCATCAGACCCTGTGCAGTGGGAGCTTTGGAGAGAGGTTAGGAAAGAATCTGGTTCCTGGCATGGTGCCTCCGCCTGCTCCTTTTGGTTGTAAATCCCAGGATGTGTTCTTGGCTTTGCGTTAAATTGAATTTCTGGAGTACATTTTTCTCCCTGATTCCAGTAAGGATTCACGAGGCCTTTAAATGGCTCAGTAATTCAGTAGCGAAGCTGGCAAGGATCCCAAGAGCAAAACCACTCATTATCCAGCTGTGCCTAGCTGCAGCTAGCCCAGGGATGGGTCTGCTCTGCATTTGGGCAGCACTGGGTACTGCTCTCTTATTCCTGGGAACAGCGAACAGATGCAGAGTAGGAAAACATCTGGCAGGTGTTTAGCAGGCTTCTTACTCTGTGTTTTGATTTTTTTTTAATTGATGTTTCATTGATGTTCCAAAGCATCCGTCCAGCCTAATGCAGGGATAACTTAGTTGTTCTCCTAAGCTCTGTGATGGTGGTAACACATCACTGTACTTGTGGGGAAGGCTGTGGCTTGTCCCCACTGGCCTCTGCTGGCACCTGTCAGGGCTCTCCCCTGCTGCCATGTGGAAAGTCCCACAGAACAGCTCCTGTGTCCTGGAGGGACTCCGGGGGGAACCCAGGCTCCTCCAGCAAGGTGGTTGGCTGATCTCTGCTGGATAAAACAGGATTTGGTTTTGGCTTGGGACTGAGTTCACAAAGCAGAGTTCATAGAGCAGCTTTTGGCTAAGAGATGCCTTTTTAATGATGAACACGCATCCAAGCTTCACTTGGACACCGTTCCCTCCCACTCGTGACTTTGGGTAAATCACTTCCCCTTTCTGTGAACCTTTTTCTTCTTTTTTGCTTTAACTCCTCCTCCCTGGGGGAGGCTGCCTGGGGTCTTTTGCCTCCCCAGACTTTGGTGGGGCATTGAGCTCACTGTGGCCTTGCTCTCCCATTATTAATGCTGCAGAGGGGCACAGGGCACTGCACGTTTCAGCCTGTCCAAGCACATGGGATTTCCACCGGAGCTTCAGGAAGGAAAAAAGGGAATTGCTGCAGACCTCATCCGCACTGGCAGCCTCAGGAAGGGATGAACTCAGCACTGCTGAGCAGTGACTTCCAGGTCACATCCCCTGTTCCCGGGGTGCTGTGGGATCGGAGCGCCATGGGGAATGCTGGCAGCACAGGCTCCCGTGCATTGTGTCACATCCTGGCCCTGGTGTGCTTGGACGCTGTTTCCCTTCTTTGGCTGTGGGTTTTGTTCTTCTGAACAAACACACAGGCAAAACAACAACAAGAATCCCCCCTTTTCCCATTGATCCGGGTGCTGGGGCTGTGTGAACCAGCAGCCAGCTGCAGTCACAGTGTTGTCCCTATGGCACTGGGGCTATTTTTGTGGGGAAGAGGCACAGCTCCTTTGCCAGGAAGGAAAGGGCCGCAGGTAGGTGAATGCTGTTGATATCATACTTCATTGTACTTCATTGCAGTAGTTCTGGACAAAAGCCCTGGAGATAAGAAGCTGGCTCCCAGCATCCCTGTGCTATCTCATCTCGGTTCAGGTGTACAGATGACAAAAATTTGTTTCCTCCTCTCAGATACCTCCAACCTTGAAGATCCTCAGTGCTAACCCTGGTGCCCTCACACTGGCTGGCCCAACCCATGATGGCATTGTGTCTGAAGCAAGTTTTCAACAAAGACAAAACCTTCCGTCCCCGGAAGAAGTTTGAGCCTGGCACACAGCGCTTCGAGCTGTACAAGAAGGCTCAGGCCTCCCTCAAATCAGGGCTGGACCTAAAAGCTGTGGTACAGCTGCCTCCTGGCGAGAGCATCAATGACTGGATAGCTGTGCACGTGGTGGACTTCTTCAACCGCATCAACCTCATCTACGGCACCATGTCGGAGTACTGCACGGAGAAGAGCTGCCCTATCATGTCGGGTGGGCTCAAGTATGAGTACAGGTGGCAGGACGATAGCAAGTACAAGAAGCCAACCAAGCTCTCAGCCCCACAGTACATGTGTATGCTGATGGACTGGATTGAGATGCTCATTAACAACGAGGACATCTTCCCCACCAGAATAGGTGAGTGTGCTGTGATTCTACAGGAGGCTGTTGTTGTAACCCATGTAGTTTTCCAAGTCGTTGGTGCACCTCTGGGTTGGTACTGCTGAGCTTTGCAATCCTAAGGGCTCTGCTGATGAGCTGCTTTGGTCAGGAGCTATAGTGACTGATGTTGCCCCGTCTGCTGAGCTGCTTTCTTGTAGTTTCGGGGTGATGTTCAAGGCCTGGAGCTGGGATGCTGGCCAGTGGGTTCTGGTGAAAGAGAGCTATCATCTCTCCTCTTGACTAAGGGAGGCTGTTCTGGTTGCACAAACACATATTTCCTTTTCCAAGGCCACTACTAGGGTTCATTCTTCAAGCATCTTTGTGCATCCCTGAGTGACTTCAGCCTCCTTGCTGGTGTGCTTCATTACCTTGGCTCTCATTTGTATAAGGGAACTTAGCTGGGCTCACATTTCATGGTGTCATGCAGCAGGGAGGGTTGCAGGGTTTGGGAACAGTGCCCCAGGCACACTGCTGATTTCCATCCTTGCCATCTGCAGTGCAGCTGTCCTAAGACAAAGATTTCTCTGCTAAGGCCACCTGACCACAGACAAATCAAACTTTTTTTTAGAAACAGCAAGTGTGACCCAAGACAGCTAATACTGTCTGGGGCTAACCTCAGCATCCTTGTCCCACAAAAGCCACAAAACCTGGAGCAGCACATGATTCAGTGGGACTCAGTCATAGTTGTATTGGCAGCCAAGGGAGAGGATTTTTGGGGGTCAGAGTGGGAAAATCTCTCATGCTGGGCTCAGAGGCTCAGCTGGAAATGAGCAGAAACAGAGATAGGTGGAGGAGATGAGGCATCTTCCTCATCCCCAGGGAAATCCACCCACAGGGCTCAATCCCACTGAAAAGCTTTGCTGTACAAATCCTTTGGAAGGAAAACTGTCTGTCTGCTGATCATGATGAGACAGCTTCCGGGACGGGAGGAGCGTGGCTGTCATAAATCTTCTCCAGCTCCTCCATACGACCCGTATCAGTTAGCATGTTCTAGTTCTCATTTCCGCCCTCCCAACCAACATAGCGGGGCTGAAAAAAAACACCCTACTACATGCAGAATAAGCATTGTTCCCATGGAGGGATAAGAATAAGTGATTCTGCAGGCATATTTTTTAGCAGCTGGTAAAACTATGTCAATAGATCTCTTCATGAGCAGATTACCACCTGTACAATAGCACCATCCCCAGTAGTCGCTGTGCCTTGAGGTGCCTGCTGGCAGGAGAAGTCACGTTCAGTTTCATTCAGCGTCTCCGTGGGAGCATGCCCAGCACTCAGTGTCAGGGCCATTGGCAACACGTGGGAAGAAGACTCAGGTGGATGGAGTTTGCAGGGCTATGTGTCCCATGCCAGCACTGACGTGTATGCCGAAATCTCTCCATTTTTAAATGAGCACAGACGTGGGGCTTGGATGAAAACCAGCATTGGAAACGCCCCGTGCTCTCTGCCAAGCTTGTCTGTGGCTGGAAGGAACATTATTCGCAGGAGGCTCTGGGATGGTTCTTGGAAAACTCTTCTATGCTTAGACTCTGCTGTTCACGTATATTCCCAAAACAATGATAAAAAGCAGAGAAAACTCGATGCATAATTCTTTCTCTCTATAACAGGAGAAAAATGTTCAGAATTCAGCTAATTATTGCAGTTTTCTCAACTGGCTGTTTTTAACTCAGTTTGTCTTTTATTTTCTCCCCGTTTTGTTCCAAAATTAATGCCACACCAGCTTGCAGCTGCCATCGTACCGTTAATTTCAAATTGGATTTAAGGGCTTATTTTTAGGAGAAGACGAATCATGGAACAATTCAGAGACCAGACTGGATGTTGGAAATAATATTACAACAATAATTCATCACGCAGTTCATTGAATTACTGCTTTTGGAGAGGGAAAAATACAATTGTAAAGAAGCAAAATAGTTTCACAGCACTGTTTCATCGTGAAAAAATGCAATTGGCTTGTGCATGAGGGCTGGGGATGAGAGAGATGGTGAGGAGGATCCAAGGCCCACTCGTATTCCCTTCCCGTAAGTGCAGACGCTTTTCATTTCCTTTTCCACACAGTCCCACATGACTTCCTTATGTTTTGAAGTGATCAGCACAGAGTGTGGAAAACAGACTTCTCTAAGCATTAAATCACATCTTGGGTTTCAAGGAAAACATCCAAGATAAGCTGAAGGTGCTAATTCATTTTGAGGCAGTGAGTCACACTACTCACCAGTGCCTTGATGAAATAGAACCTGCTGTATTTACAGCTTTTGCGCTGGCTTCCAGCACTTGTGATGCTCTGTGCTTTGCATCGCTGCTCTGCTCAGCTCCTGTTGGTACCATTTCTGCTGTGCAAAAAGAGGAGGCCCATCAGCCTCCTCCTTAGAGAGGGCTCTGAACTGAGGTCTGCATGTGCATAGGGTGAGGGAGAGACTTTCTTCAGAAAACCCAGATGATGGAAAAGAGAAGAGATTGAAATGTTGGAGAAGGGACTCAGGATGTGGTTGATTCCCACTGACCATTCATGTTTCAAGTATTTCAGCTGGAGGAAGGTGTATGCATCTGACAGGTGGGGGTGGCTGCTGGCTTTTGTCTGGAGCCTTTTGGAGAGGTTATGGTTGGAGATGATCTGGGTTACAATCACAGAATCATTAAGGTTGGAAAAGACCTCTAAAGATAATCTAGTCCAACTGTTAACCCATCCCCACCATGCCTGCTGACCACGTCCCTTAGTACCACATCTCCACAGTTCTTGAACACTTCCAGGATGGTGACTCCACCACCTCCCTGGTCAGTATATCACTGCTCTTTATGAGAGGGAAATTCTTCCTAATATCCAACCTGAACTTTCCCTGATGCAACTTAAGACCATTATTCTCATCCTATCGCTGTTACGTGGGAGAAGAGGCTGACTACCAATCTCATCACAACCTCAACTGCTCTCCATAAGAGTTATGCTCAAGACCCTTTACTAACTTTGTTGCCTTCCATAGATTGTCCAAGTCCAGCTGTGCCATTGACCTCTCTCACTGCCCATGTTTCCCCATGGTAGATGCTCACAACACATCCTCAGGGTCCTAGGACAGGAGAGTGTCACAAGAGAAGCAGACGTGGCTGCAACATGGGGACTGAAAGCAGGGCCTGACCATGTGCTTCATGCGTTCAAGAGAGGTGATGTGGGCAGAAAGAGTCCCAACCAGTCCCCTGCGATCCATTGGGCCAAAAGGACCATAGCAGTGGTGATGTCGCAGCATGGTAGGCTAAGAGGTGACCTGTTGGAGTCCATTGGTGACTCCCATGGACTCCGTTGGTAGCCAGTCACCAACACGGCTGGGCCACGTCTGCAGAGGGCATGCACACACTGACACCTTGTGATGGACATAGGGAAGAGCAACTCAGTTGCATACCTCAGGAGCCGGGTGATACTGCTGGGTTCATTTGAAGCCACAGCAGTGGATAGCCTGGAAGGGTACTGTTAGGTCTTGGCAGCCCAGTGATATCTTTCATGATATCATTTCATCATTAGGAGTAAGATGACTTAGCAGCTCCTGTAGCTGCTATGCATCTCCATACAAGATCACTGCTCCTCTCTGCCTTCTTTGAGAGGAGGAGGTACCAGGCAGAGAACAGTGACAAACTGGAGAGAACACGTGGATTGCTGCCTGCCTGCTGGCACCTTGCTGAGCTCCTGGCAGCAGCTGCTCGTCCTTGGTCTCAGGACAGGCTGTTCAGAACAGCGTGTATTCCTCAGCTGTGGCCTGGGAACGTGCACTCATCACAAATTACTTGCCATGATGGGTTTTTCTTTATTAAAAGAAATATTTTTATGGCTAGTTCCTCAGATCTGGTCTGTAGGAGCCACCCTAATAGCACGTTTCAGGCCCCAGCTGTGTGATTAGGGCTTTTCGTTGCTCAGCAAATTCTCACTCAGTGCAAAAAGCTCAAATGAAGCCTTTGATAAAGCATGGTGTTTTTGCTGGCTGCAAGGAAGCCCAGCAGATTGCTCGCTGACCGTATCAGCCAGGCAGGCAGAGCAAGCACTATAGCTAAGGGTCAGGGCAGAAGCAGACCATTCATCAGTGGCATGGAGAGGTGCTTGGCAGAAAGGAGGAGGAGGAGCTATTAGAATCCTAATGGGTGATGTCAAAGACTCCAATGGGTTTTGTACTGCTGCAGGATGCTCATTGTTATGCAGGGCAGTGGCCATGAATCTCAGCCCCCTCTCTATGTAGGTGTGCTGCTAAGCCAAGGTGCACAACTTCCTCAAGATGAGTCCAAGCTATTTATCCATGGCACAAGCAACCCAAGCTTGTGCCTTCTGCACAAAGCAAGGTGAGACCAGGCTGTGTGACATCGCTCCAGACCAAAGATAACCTTCTGTTACAAGTACTTTGACAAGAAGCTCAATGTTTATTGAGGAAAACTCATTGCCATCTGCATTTTTTTAGCTAAGAGATGTGTGATCTGGCTATAGGGATTGTTTGGAAAGATTTTTAAGAGGTTAAGTGCTGCATTAGTAGGAAGCCAAGGGAGGAGACAGGTAGCGCTGTGGGAAGGGAGGATTTTATTTTGCTCTATGCACATATGCATTGAATTGCTGGGGGGAGAGAAAGAACCTTCAGGAAAACAATTTCCACTTGGTTCACATTTAACCTTCCAAAAAATATTCAGGGGTTTCAAAGCCAGGTTTTCTGTAGAAATTTCCCTTAGTTTCCTGACACATCTGAGATTTTCACTGTCATAACTATGTATTTAGATAAGGATGTAAATAGAGAGTAATAAATTGTGTCCTTGTACAAGACAAAGCCAAAAGTATATGTTGGTGCATGAACACCTTGGTGGGATATTTCCGTAAGGAGCATCGTACAGGTGCAATCACATTGCAACCTTGAGACTGGCATTATTCTTCATGTTTTAATGGCACATTTATTTGAAAAGAAGGATCCTAAAACCAGCTGGAACTCTGTTTCTGTTGATGCACCCATGATTGCCTGTTGGGTGTGGCTGGGACACTTAAACACTAGCTTGTTTGGGGTTTCTGTTTGTTTTGGGAAATGGTCAAATGGCTCTAACTTGCTTCTGCTTTGCAGGTGTTCCCTTCCCTAAGCAGTTCCAGCAAGTTTGCACTAAGATCCTCACCCGCCTCTTCCGTGTCTTTGTCCATGTCTACATCCACCACTTTGACAGCATCATCAACATGGGTGCTGAGGCTCATGTCAACACCTGCTACAAGCACTTTTACTACTTCATCAGGGAGTTCAGCCTTGTTGACCACCGAGAGCTGGAGCCTTTGGTAAGGATGCCCCAGGGATGGTGAAGAGGAGAGGGTCAGAGCAGAGTGGGTTGAACACAGCTCTGATAAATTCAGGCAGGGTCAGACTCTGCCCTGTGCAGGACATACAGCTCCAGATAGCAGCTAATATGGGTCTAGCAGGAGTTGCACTGCAGCCTCCCTTGGGAAGCAATTAAAGCAATTAGTCAAGCTCAAGAAAGCAAGAGACCTTGGACATAGCATGGAGTGGGGAGTAAAGGGAAGAGATATGCAGTCCTGGTATATAAACCACAAAATATGCAATTCTGTAAGAAAAGCAAATGTGTCACAGGCTATGTTGAGTGTGATCTGGCCTATGGAAACCTGTTGTGGTGGGAAGAATAATAGGGAACCCAGTAATTAGTATGCTATGCAAAGGGATGGGCTGCAGAAAAGGTCAAATGCAGCATGGGAGAGTTCAAAGACAAAGAGCTGAGAGAAGTCACAGTATGAGCTGCCTGTTTCTAAGTACCACGGGTGCCCCTAACCCTGAGTGCTAAAAGCTTTAACTCCTTTCCTGCTTTCTTTTTTCTCAGTCAATTTGCTGCCTCCTCTGTTCTGATTGCTATCTGGGAAGCTGGGATGATGATCCAACCAGGGGACACCTGAATGACAATAGCAGATTGATTAATTAATTACTTCATATAGTGTGACTGTGACCTATGTTATCACAATGGCCCTCAGCCACAGAAATTGACAGTTCAGCATCACTGTGTCCTCTATTCTTCCTCATAACCATTCCTCATGATAAACTTCTTTAACATTGATATAGGGCCCATAATAGTGTCATCTCCTTTGACTGATGCTTGTTAATGTAAATAATTAACAGCTAATAGCCAAAGCAGAGACTGATATTGCTAAATAAGCTGTGAGTGCCAGTAACACACATGCAATGTGAGATGATTTATGGTTCTGGATGATTCTGAGATGAACAGATTTTCCTGTGTGATGCAAGTAGGGTTAAATTACAAGGAAATGAGGCACACTTCTCTCTGGTTTTGTACATCTTGTGTCCTGGTGTGCCCATTGTTTGGTATCCACTACTTGGAATCTACACCCTACAGCAGCCTCAAGCACCCATGAGACCTCCTTCCATTCAGCAATGATGTGCTGTATGTGTGCAGGAGAGTGACCTGCAACCAGAGAGGGCTGAGTGCAGTGCTGGGGTGGGGAGCTGGGACAAGGTCCTGAAGATTGCAAACAGTTTTCAAAGACAGAAAGTGGTCCTTCTGAACAGCCTGTTACCTCAGCAAGGCTGCACCTTGGCGCTGCCAGCAGTCCTAAAATCTGATTGGCAAAGAAAAGCAGCCTGTTAGCTTACACAGAGCTTACCCTTGTCATCTTGTCCCTCCCTATGTTCAGCACTGGTAGCTCAGGACTAGGTTTTGTAGATGAAGCATTTGGGAAATAACAGTGAGAGGAGGGAATTCTGGCTATGGATGTTTGACCCTGAGTGTGGCTACTGGAAGAGCTGCTCAAACTGAAGAGGCATGCTTATGTATTAGGGATATCACAAAGCAGGAGGAGACCCCAGGACATGGACATCAAACTAACAGTACTGAAGGCCAGAGATGTGAGTTGCCACCAGGTTTTTTGTGGCCCTTTGCTATTAGCACTCATTTGCATTACAGTGCAGCCATGGGATCCCTTGCCAGAACCACAGGCCCCTTCAGTGAGCTGTTGTCACCACCTGGAGGATGGCCAGCACTACTGGGAGCACCTTGCATCCCCAAGCTCTGGGAGTGGCACCACTTCTCTGTCTGCTCCTTGCTGAGTCAGGACATGCAGCTCAAACATTTTTCAGCCCTTTCCTTGGACTGCTCTCAACACTAAAACTAACCTCTTGACACTGAGACCAAGGAGCATGCCAGGAAGGAACTGCTGGGGCAGAGAGGTTCCCAAAAGGGCCACCATGGGAAACAAGAACAATCTCTGAACTCCATACAGCCACTTCCTTGGATTATTTTTGGATACCTATCAAACTGTTTTGCACATCACATCACCAAAACCTGTGTTTTGCACTTACTGGTTCTTTCTTTTTTCCTCCCCTTCAATGCAGAAAGAAATGACAGAACGAATTTGCCACTGAAACGATTTCAGCAGGCATACTCAGCAAGATCATTCAGCACAGACATTCAGACAAAACCCTGCAGTGGGAGATGTCTTCCCAAGGACTTGCTCTGGGCATTTCAACTGAACTATGAAAACTGCAGAAGAGCCTTTTTTCTTCTTTGTCTTCAGATGCATCAATTTCCAAATGTTTTGTTAGCGAGACCTGCCCTGTAAGCAGGTGTGACCTTGACTACTGAGTCATGCCTGTTGCCTTTCTCACATGCATTGAACTATGATAACTTCTGAGATCAGCTCTGTAAAGCTGGTGACATTTGATCCCAACTGACTCCGTAAGGTTAGTTGCCAATGTCCCTTTTTTAACCACGAGCTATGAATGTCTGTCCTTCTGCCCTCATTCATGCTTTACCAAAGAGACTTTTCTTTCGCCCCCCCCAGGAATTTTTCATGCTTGGCAGAAAGGACTTCAGGATGTTTTAAGATGCATCCAATACCACTTGGACTAGTGACAAAGTGGCCCCATGACAAATGGAGGTGAACTGGGCCACTTTTCAGAGTGATCAGCAGTCTACCTGAGTATTTTCCATACTCAGAAATTGTGATACACAGTGAGGGAAAGAAACATGCCAGAAAACAAGTGACGTTTCCTGATGTGTTGTCCTGGCTCTAAAAAGCAGATGCTGGCTGTAGAAATTATTGCCTTTCAATTATTCGACTGTAGCATAGACATTGTTCTTTTGACAAGAGTTTGACTTTTTTTTTAATTATTACTATTTTGGGGGAGTTAAATTGTCTGAGCCACTGTGTTGTTATGTTTGTGTTTCTTTGTCTTTTTCTGGGAAAGTTTTATATGGAAGATACAGCTAATATGTATAAAAAAAGGGCTTGCCCATTCCAGGGGAAGGGGGGGGACGTGGGTAGAAAATGTAAATATTTAAGACAGCACTCAAGTTCACAAGTGGATTTTTAGTGCTCAAAGCACTTATTTTATTGTGAAAATCTATTTTTTTTAATCTTATATACCAGATATATATTTTTACATGGAAATAAAATGGGACAAAATGGACATAAACCATCTGATACATCATGCCAATATTTTCTGTGTAATACAATCATTAAAAGTCCAAACATTTTTGTTCTGTCACTAATTAAAGAAGCAGGAATGAGCCTGGTGTCCTTTGTTCTTCCCTCATTCGTAGTAAGATGTCATGAAAATGCACCCGGGATAACCAGAGTGGATTTCCTTGACAGCTGTAACACTGATGGAGCTTAGTGTCATGTTGAAAGCTCAGCAACAGGCAACTTTGCAAAATTGTTGAAGAAAACTCTGCAAGTGCCTGCTGAAAACTTGATTCAGTGGAAATCTCTGGGATTTAAGCCTGTGTTAGGGCAGAGGGCTGGTAAGTCCTGTGTGGATGGTGACAAAATTGTCACCACTGAGTGGATGATGTCAGCTGGCCTGAGATATTCTTCCTCTCTTGGTGAAAGTTTTTGAGATGTAAAAGAAAATGTGGGAAGAGAAAAATGAGCTAAGAAAAAGCTGTTTTCAAGGGTTAAAATTCTGATAATGAAACCACTGAGGGGTAGAAAAGGATAAGACATGTTAATGACATGAGATCTATTCCTGGATTGCTTTCTTTGAGGTGGGAAATGCTGATTCTAGCAGAGAGTTTCACAATGAGATGCAAGATTGTCTCTTGAATGCATGCAGCTTTTTCCTTCTGGAGGCTGGCAGCTTTGCTAGCGCAGCCTGGCCAACCGGATTTCCTCATGAAGGTCAGGAAAGGACAAATGACTCACAAGTGTCAAGAAAACCATGAAGACAGAGTGTGGCATTCAGCTGCCTGCTGCAAAGAGACCCTGAGTCAGAGCTGAAATGCCAGCAGTGTGGGGAACTGAGTGCACGGCTGTGTGGAAGTAAAACAGCAACAGCAAGCAAGGTTGCTTACACAAGAGATCTCTTACTGTAGAGAGCATGGACTGGAGGACAGAGGATTCATGATTCTTTAACATGTAAGACTATTCAGCCTGTGTTAGAAGAGAAGCTTTGCTGCAATATGGGTAACACTCCAGATGCTATTTTATTACAAACTTTAATGAAGATGTACCACTTGGGAGTAGCCGTACTGTAACAGACCCATCTTTTTTTCATTTAATATTTTACATCCACTGGGCCAGTTTCCAATTGCTTTGGGCTATGCCCTAATGACAGCGTGAGGAGTAAGAGTTCTGCCATCCATTCATGTGGCTGGTTTGGTAAGCATATGTAAGTGCTGGCAGTATTGGGGCAACACACAGTAGGTATCCTGAGCTGGAGACGAGGACCAGCGCTGCCCTCATGATCTTCCTCCCTTGGGTCTTACCATCTTGCAGCTTTCCAGTAATGCCAAGATTCTCTCCATTTATATGCACTGGAGGGAATAAGAGTTGGGAAGTAACAGGCTAAACCAGCAGGTTGGATGTCCTGGTTTAGGTGGCTACCTATAAGTGGTAATAATGTTATCAAAGCCCTCTTTTACTGACACTATGGCTCAATGTTCTGCAGATTTAGTGACTCTTCATTTCTTAGGACTTACTTTCTTTCAGTCCTTGATTTTCTCCCTTCTGGAGGGGACTCCCTTCAGGTGTCAAAACACGCTGTACAGAGTATGGCCTGCTTAGATGTAGGCTGCGTATTGATGGAGTGCTTTGAGCAACAAGGGAGCACAATTTTGGCTGGATGACGGCCCTGTGAGTTGATCTGATTTATTCTGGAATGTAAGGCAAATAGAAGGAAAAGTACAGTATGAATGTCTGGGCATCATGTGTCCTCCTGAGGCATAAAAAGCAGTAACAATCATTAATGAATGGTTTGTACAGTGGATACAAGCATTTTCTGTTTGTTTCCAGAAAGTTTGGTTTGCTCGTGTCCAGTAGACCATATATTTTCAAGGTCCCACATTACTTTGGCTTCCTATTAAATACAGTCAGTTCAGGAACTCTATCCTCAAAGGTAGTGGACTGGCACTGTGTCAAGGTGTGAGTAGTCCTCATGGGTCTAGCTACAGGAAAAGCAAGTTTCACCTTGGCTTTTGCACACATCCATACTAGCACTTTTAATGTCCACTTTGAGAACTTCACCTTGTCCCCTTCTGTGTACAGCTTTGGCATGGGGGATCCTGAAAATATGGCTGGAAATATGGTCTCTATTTGTAGGCGTATCCCATGCCACCCATTATGTTGCATGTAAATCATCAGGTTTCCTGAAAGAAAGCACCTTCTTTCCTGTGTGAAGAAGGGCTGTTCACAACAAAAAATGACACTGAGGTCTGAAGGTTTAATCACCCAAATGAGAAGTATAATTTTCAGAAAAACGGAGCCTGTATAGCTTCCTTGAATAGCAGAGGGAACAGTACATGCTCTGTGTTCTGAAAACCAGACTAGAGTAGATTGCAGGTGCTTAAATACAGATTTAGGTGCTTGGCTGTGGGCAGAAAACTGAGAGATAATTCTTGTCAAGGCTTAAAATCATTTTAGTAGTACATAGACCAAAGCACTGCAATCCAATTGTAACATGGCTAAATCAAAATTACCTTTGGTAATTATTTTGGTAATTATTTCTTATGTGCTTAACAGCCAATATGGGCAGCTCCTTATGTTCTCTGTGTTGCAAGGTAAAAAGCAGACACATTCTTGAAAAGGTATTAAAAGGAAAAATCATGTGGAGGAGCTAGTAATTTTACTGTGGTTAATACAGCAATTACAGTTTGAGAAGGTGCTTTTTTCTTCACTTTTTGCAGGAATTTATCCTGAAGTTTTAACTTAACCATTTCCTAGAAATGCCATGCCTATCTCATTAAAAACAAGAAGATGAAAACAAAAATCCTTTCTTTAATGCTTTACAGCAAACCAGTTTGAAACTTAAGTCTTGCCCTCTTGTTAAGTGTGCTGTGCATTTGGGTTACCTTGCAAGTAACAAAGGAGAAAGATTCAAGAATACACATTTTGCTTTGAGAATGGATGCCTATTATACAGACAGAAAATGCTGTGCTGTGTAAGAGCCCTTTAAACCAGCAGACAAAGGTGTGACAAGAAACAACAGATGGAAATAAAAATCCAGATAAATTCCATCTAAAAATAAGCTACAAATATTTGACATCATCTCTGAGCACAGACAGTTCTAAATGCTGAGGATTTGAAAGTGCTTGGATTTGAGTTACTCTCATGAACTAGCCTTTAATTCTGTTCAAGTGGAGGAATACAAAGGAAGATGCTCAAGAATTACTCCTGAGCCCTTCAAGGATAAAAGGTTTCTAAGTATTGTTAAAAGAGTGAGACTGAGGAACATCCTCAGCTAAGATGGGCTTCTAGAAGTCCAGGTGAGGAAGAACTGTCAAGAGAGGCATCACTGTGGGTAAATCTTCATGTAGGGTTGCCTCTTGTTAGATATCAGAGCACTGCATGAATACACTCAAGCACCTCTAGGAAACTGCTTCAGTGCTTACGTTGTTTGAAGGACAATGTGCACTTTCGTGTCAGTTTGGTGATGAGAACAAAACATGTCTTTATCCTACAAGAGGATATCAAAAAGGTATCCTGGCATTCAATACACCCCATTCTGTCCTGCAGCCTTCAGGTTTAAGCTGTCTGAGGCCCTGCTCTTCTGTTTCTGGACTGTTTTCTTTGAACCTAGAGGAAGAGCTGGCAGCTTTCTAAAGCTGTGGTGTATTCTTCTGGCCCCCTGACAGAGAAGGCAGCAAAAGCAAGTAGCCTATGTCTTTACTTGCATTAGACTTGTTGAGCTTGTGGCTTTGAGAGTTGTGCGTACCAATCTGCATGTCCAGATTGAAACCATACAGTTCTGGCATGCTCACGGATTAAAGCTATAAATCACTGACTGAGCTGAATTTCGTGTTTCTCTTGAGCCATTTTAACAATAGCTGACACTAGCAGAACAGAAGAGCTTTGTGTGAGAAATGCTGCTAACAACAACTTATTGGCCCTGTATGTGGTAGGAAAGTTAAATGTTGTGGTTCTTGTATAAATAAAAGTTCCTCTCCCTGCAAAACACTTTGGAGATGCATTTTGGTGCTTAGGGGATACGTACTTACTGTCCCGTTTGAAATGTGGTAGCACTGTATGCAAGCTCCTAGTTATTAGCAAATATGAGGTAAGGAGTAGTACCTCACAGGAGTTTTTGCTGGACTGCTGGATTTTCATCTTCATATATATATATACAAATATATATATATTTGTATACAGACTCTATGTTTTGCAGTTTAAGTCTTTTTACTTAGTCTACTACAATGAGTGGAGGATTGAAATGTCACCCAAATAGAGAATGACCTTTTAAAATGTCAATCTGAATTTATATGGAAGAAAGCTCTTCTTTGCCAGGGATACTTCTCTGCAAATGATTCTACCACCCTGCTCAGCCTTACTGAAATAGCACCGATAAAAAGGCTCAGGAAGAGAAAGTTAACTCCTCAGAAGCAGATCAGAGCTTCTCTTTGTACAACTAAGAGAAGAAGCTCATCCGCCAATTCAAAGGCAAGGTTTCTGTTATTAGTGAGCCTTTTTTCTCTTGCTGCTGAAAGACTTGTTTATTCCTGAAGGGGGGGGGGTGAAAAAATGAGGCTAGAATATGGATAAGCTACTGAAGAGTGTTTTGTGTTTGGTATCTGCATTACTAGTGTACTTTTTCCTTTCATCTCTCTTAGCCTGATCTGCTTGAAGATGTATTGAGCTTACTGGGTGTCAGGAGACACAACCCCAATCTCTCTGCTTTAGCCACACTGCTCTGAAAAGCAGAGGAGGTGGAAACTTTCTCCTTGTTGCCTGAAAAACTGCAGAGATATGCAAGCCCGCAGCTTGGTCCTGAGGCTAACCCGGAAACCCATGAAAAATCAACAGCTTACAAAGAATGCCTGTAGAAGCACAGGACGAAGATAGCAGGCAAGGAAATGACCTTTCAAACTATCTGCTATGCTGCTGGCATTACACACACACTACAGAATCAATCTGACAGGAAAGCCAGAACAAAACCAAAAAAAATCCAAAAAGACTTTTCTATAAAGTTATCCTTATTATCCCTTCTGTGCCCTAGCTCTTCACAAGAGCAAATATTTGATGAAGCCACGAGATGAGAAAGACTCACTGGCTTTCTTGAATGCACTGGTGTGTGTGAAGGTATTGCCTTAACAACGAGCTGAATGTTGTTTGATTGCTCATTCCTGTGGTGTTTTTTTCCCCCACTGAGCAGTCCTGATCCACCCTGTGTACATTCTAGAGGATCTAAAACAGGGCTCCAAGACAAGTTTTCCCATTTCTGAGGACATTTCATGGTAGCCACACCTGCAGTGTCATACCTCCCATTTCCTCACACAAGTGTGGGGCTACCATATATTTCGTGTCTGGACCAGGCAAGAATAATCTTGTGCAAAGCTAGAACGGCCACTTCAGCCCTGTGTTCACGAGGCCCTGAAGAAGCAGGCACTCAGGAAGGAGGCAGCGGCACAACACGGTGACCACCACAACCTCAGCCCAGGAAAGGGGCAGCAGCGCAAGATGGCAACCACCTCCACCTCAGGTTACCCCTGTGGGGCCCTCTTGCCACCAGTGGGAACACAGACGCTCATTCACACTCAAGTAAGACTTCAAGTTGGGTGGCCCAGCCATCTCCACGATACCCCTTCCCTGCTGGCATCGAGAAGAGGTGCGTCGCACCTCACCCGCACGCCAGCTGCGCACCCCCGGCAAGCGAAAATGGCCTCACGGCAAGTAGCGCTTCGCGCATGCGCGCTCCCCCCTCCCCAGCGGGCGGGCTGTCCGGCGGCGCAGCGCCACCCCCGCCGCGGGACGCCGGCGGCCGCCATGGAGGTGAGGGTGGAGGGCTGCGTGGCGGCTGGGGCTGCCGCTCCTCACATCGCTGAGGGGAGGTGTGGGAGGGGAAGGCTGAGGCAGGAGCCGGCGGGTCCGGCTGCGAGCAGGGTGAGCCAGGGGTACCGAACATCTTACTATAATGTATTTATTACCGCTGCTATCGCTGCGGTGACCTTGTGAAGTGCTTGTGAGGGAATAACGCCAGCAGCAGCAGTGACAGCCGGCTCCTGGCTTCAGGACATGTGTGACAGCCAAGCATTAGCCCGTACCCCTGACAGTGCTGGTACTGGTTTGTAAAGTGTTGAATTTGTTTGAAAGTAAACCACCAATTAGATGGCTGGTTTGTTTTTTTCTTCTCTTCTCTTATTGAGCTGACTGCTTCTAAAGGCATTTTTTCTTTCATACAGATGAACACTGCTCGGTTCGCTTGGAAAGCCCGGCACCTGTTCTGGTAACTTTGAAGGTGTGCCTGTTGGCTTTCATGCACACAAAGCTGCTCCCTATGCCTCCCAGATGCTGGATGGAAGCGGGGCAGAACACAGCTGTGGAGCTGAGCCCCTTCCACGGCACTCCTGAAGGTAACTGTGGGTGGTATTGGCAGCTTTTCTGTGAAAATGGGTGTGTTGAGCATCCCAGAGCCCCTTGAAGTTAAATATTGTCAATGGTAACGCTATTCCGTGGTATGAATGCTGCTTAAGTACTCTGTAAAGCTTACACACACACACACGGGGTACTTAGGACTATGAGGAATTTCCTTTTACCTTCCTGTACCTTTCCTGGAAACAAGGTATTAAAGGGTACACCTTTTTGTGTGTGTTACATCAAACATAAAGATTCACTGCAGTTCAATGGCTGTTAATTTTAGGTGAAAGAAAGGAGGATGACAGGAAGAAAAATCACTCTTGTTTCAGGTTTTAAAAACACTATGTGGTAAATGAATCCCTCCAAAAAAGGCTTTTGTAGTATGGGAGTGTGTTGTGTAGCATTTTTCCCAGTGAGAGATGTCCTTATCTGATGGTTTGTGGGGTGTTGAGTATGAGCAGGAAATCCTTATCTTGTTTGTTCAAAATGAAAAGTTGTCTTCTAAGAAGTTATTCTCTTTGGTTTACACTTAAAAACTGACAAGGGAGCTTGCTGTGTGGGGTTAGAGGAGCTAATTGGTGATGCAGAGACAGTCTGCTGAGAGTTCTTGATGCCATCAGATGTTGCAGAGGGGAAGCAGCTTGCTGTTTCATAAGTGGTCCTTGGGACTGACTTGTCCTGCACAGCTCCTTAATTTAAAACTGCTCAAGGGGCTAGAGAAGCTTTGAGTAGTTGAGTCAAAGTACTGTTACAAGGACTTGTCTTATTTAAAATATGTATGATCTGGAATTTAAACTGATTTTGTAGCTCAGGTCCTTTGCACTGTGATAGAAACTCTTAAATATGAATTGTCTGGCAATAGTCAGTAGCATTAAATACTTTATTTGGCTGTCGAGCTCTATGTGGAAGGAAGGAAGATGTTTTTTAGTGTCCTAACCAGTATGTATGCCACGCTGTCCCAGACAGCACTTACTGTTCATGATTATTTGCTAGTCTGATGGAATATTACATCCTATTTCATCCTGTTATCCACTTGGTTGCCACAGAGGCAAGTTGTCCTAGAACAAGAAACTGGGAAGATTGTAGTACGTTTTTGAGCCAACTTCAGTTTCATTTGTTATCCTTCCTCATCAACTCATTTTATGGTCATCATGCTTGTCTTCTTTGCCTTTCCAGTGGGAATGATAAGTTCTCTTTCTGTTACTCTGAGTGAGAACTAGTGCTTTTAAAATAATGCAGGTGTATTTGCATAGACTGATCTCAGCAGAAGTCCTCTTGTCTATAGCATGTGTGCTAAAATATACTGTTCTCTCTCTACAGGAGAGGGAAAGGTGTGCTATCCATTCTGTTAAGGTTCTCCCTGCTTCCTTAGTGATGGTGAAGTAATAAATTGGGTAGGAGGAATCTATTTGAAGTAAGCTTGTGCTATCCTGTGAAGTGAGATCCATCTGTTGCTGGAGGGTTTGATTCAGGACCTCAGAAACCCCATCCTCAGTTTGCAAGGGAGGTGCCTAACTCCTTGTATGGTGTTGGACTGCAACTTGCAGAAGATAAGGTTTTCTAAAAGTGAGGCTGAAGGGAATCACAGAGAGAAGTAGGGAGACAAAGATTGCTGTAACATCTGCTATATGGCAACTTTGATGGCTAAGGATGAATTACAACAAACTGCCATACAGATGAATGACCATCAGCTGAAATGACTGGAACATTGTAAACAGTGCTATAGTTTGCATTCTGTGTTTATAGGTGATGAAGTCTTTAATGCAAAAGTGTGCCCTTACTGTGCTTTCCTGTGAAGCCTACAGCACCTGGTTCTTGCAATCCTTTGAGACTCTGGATGCTACCCTAATGTATATAACAATATTTATGTGATTTTTTGAATGTAAATGTGATGTGTTCCTTTTCAGTTACTGAACAACTGAGCTCAAGCAAGACACAGTGTTGAAGCAGGTGGTAGTACTTGGACTCTGCTTAAACTGCTTCCTCCCATTGAATTCAAACACATAAACAAGGTATCTGCTTCTTAATAGAAGAAGGCCATCTGTATTGTGTTTTCCAAGTGCTTCCTGGATATGTGTATGCTTGTTTTTTAAATATGCTTTTCCTTCCTTTGGGAAAGCAGATAAGAATAAGAAGGGAGTTACTTTTGGATAGTGGATTGTGGCATGTTTGTATATGGAGTGTTAGGAAGGTAATGGATGTAGTGTTGATTTTTCCTTCTTCAGCTGTCATTATTTGAGAGTCTTCTATATGATGAGTGCTTTTATTCATCCTTTTGAAAATACTTATAGAAGCCACAATTGCAAAAGGAGAAGACTGTAACTATTACCTTCCCACGCAAGGCTGTGAATAATGTATATGTTAAATATTACCTCAGCACTGAATTATGGTGATAATAACATGCAAGCCTTCAATACCACTGCAGTTAAGACAAAAACTTGCAGGCTTTTTTTTTTTTCTTTCTTCTTGCTGTATGGATTTTGCTGGGTTGTGTTATCCCATGAGCAGTAATCCTAACCTGTCTGGAAAAGAAAGGCAGATTAGAGTTTGAATTGTTCCCTGTTTCTTCAGCTTTTGTCAGCTCAGTCTGCCAGTACTTTGCTGGAGAGCAGTATGACTCTGCTGTGATTGAGAGGGATGTAAGAAGTGCTCTAAGCACCAAATCCTGTTCTGCACCTGCCTCCCCCTGCTCAGCCAGGGTGGGCAAGTTAGTTTGGTGTAAGCAGGAGTTCAGCACTGTGAGCCATGCTGTAAAATGACCTTTAAATGGCAGAGTTTAATGTTCCTCCCGGACCTGATGTGTCTGCGAGCCTTTTTTCTCCAGGGCAGTTCATCCAGTCTGTGCTTTCTGCCTGGCAGGGTGAGTTTCGTGAGAGCCCAGGTGTCCTTGTCACTGGAGGTAGTCATGCAGGGTGCAGAACACCTCAGCACTGCTTGGTAGGTTGAGACATGCAGTCTTTCAGTGTCATTGAAAACGTTTATGTGCAGTCACATTGCTTTGAAAACTTGAGGAACTGCTAAGGTGTTTGCTTAGCCATTAGAAGGAAATTTCTTGTCATTCCAATTGTTAATTAAGCTTAGGTCTAGTTTCCTTCTCCCAGTGAGGATGAAGCTATTAGCCCTATCAAGGAAAGGCTGTATTGACAGAGAAGTGAACTGTACACTGATGTGAAATAGCAAACCACAAGGGTAAAAAAAATAATCTAATAAAGCAAACATTTAATGGCTGTCTGGTAGTGCGTTAGGTCTAGACTATGGGTTGAAAATGTCAGTTTTCATAATTTGATTTCTGTGAAGATAACTAGTGAACTTTCTGGTTTTAAGGAAGCAGTTATCTGTAATTTAGGAATTGAGTCAGACCAAAAGGAATTGAAATAATGCAGCGAGGCATTAAACACCAGGCTGTAAATATCATAGCCAACCATAGCCATCACTGGTAGAGTGAGGGAGATGATCATGAACAAATATGGCAGCTGTGCTAACGTGAAGGGTTTATTTTCTTTTTTTTTTTTTTTGCATGGTTTTTAATCTCTGTTATAAGCTCTAAATCCATGTAATATTTGAACTAAGATATCTTAGGTATGATGTTTTGACTTAGGAATGAAGCACTTCCTTCAAAAAGTCCAGCTGTGACTCTGAGTAGCTTCATGTGTGTTGTTTTAATCCCAACTCCAAGTAACTTTTCATGTAAGCTGAAGTCAGTGAGAGCTGGGACTTGCTGTCAAAGGCTGCCCTTTATTTTAAAAGTTGAACCTATCTAAGTGTCAGTTTGAGTTAAAAATGAACTGTTTCTTCAGAAGCAGGTAAAATGCATGCCCGTGTCTTTCTCATTGTATTTCAGAACTCAAAAGTGTTTTCCATTGTGATGATTTCTTAGTGTATTCTGCTAAAGACTTGAAAATGAGGATTTACTGTTCTCTTGAATAGATGATTGTGGCTTTGAGTGATGCGTTTTCAAGTGTTGCCGTAAGACATTAGAGGGCTTTCTAAATAACGTTTGTCTATTTGAGACAGCATGCGAGTTCTAAGTGACATTCATAATAGCTGTTACTGACAGACACTGACAAGAAAAGTAGTTTTTTCTTTCTTTCTCATGTTTTGGTAGATGGTTGTGTAATATTCTCTGCCTCAGAACCTCCCTGTTTTAAGAGTACTTTAGAGACTGGGGAAGTATAAAAACAGTTACAAAGTTTAAAAAAACTATTCAAAAAGATTCTCTGTTAAAGGAGAATTACCTGAGAACTTATTGGTTTTATTACTTTTCAGTCACTGTTACAATCATACTATTTCTAGGGATCTATTTTTTTTTCCTCTGATATAAGACCCAACTGTATACTGGCTGTATAATGTCTTAGCAGTTCTCTGGTACTGCCTTGAAGACTTTGAGCACTGATTTAACTGGCAGAGCCAGGCTGGCAGGTATGACTGAAGTGTTGGAGAAGTGCTCATGTGAGTGGGTTGTGGAATCATTTAACCTTTCTGGAAATAGGGTAGCTGTCTGAAGTAGCCCCTAGTAAGGCACTGCTTTTGATTAGGCCTTCCTTAAAAAGCAGAGGATGTTTTTTCTTTTTCTGCCATGTTATTTTGCATCAGTGAAGTTACCTCTCAGTAAGCTCTGGTAATATTTGCAGTTTTTAATGCAAGAGGTAAGATCTCATGCTCATTTTGGAGCATAGGTTATCTACCAATCTGTGGTTTAGAAAGGGATGTCATGAATCTATTAGAAATGTTTTGCTGGCCTGTTGTCAGCATAAACTGACCCAGATTGCTCCTCTGACCTGTTGACTTCTGTGATTGCTGCTTTTCACTGCTGCATTTGGGACTTCCTATTCTTCACCCTTCTGTTGTCCGGGGAGCTCATTTTCTTAAGTTGACCTTAAAATGTCTTAAACAGTAGCATAACTGAAAGTACAGCACCTGTATGAGGAATAAAAATCCTGTCCATCTTCAGCCTTCCAGCCTCCCTTCTATGTTTCAGGGCACGTGTTATGTTGAAGGTAGCTCATGGTGGCTGTTAGTGACGTTATTCCTGTGCTTTCCCTTAGTGTGCTGTGAGATGAGGAGTCACAACAGATGCATAATTATTTTCTTTTATCAAACCTCCCCAGAACTGTTAATCAGCACCCAGCTTGTCTTTTTTAGGTTTCCTCTGTTTCTATGGGAGAGGCTTCACGCTGCAGTAAAGAAGCAGAGATACTTGTGTATAGCTGAAGGACATAAACACAAGTATGTGCATTTTCTCCTGAAGTAATCCATTGTGTGTTAAAAGCACCTTTATATTCTGTCATGCAGAGATGGTCAGCAGTCAGCCTCTTGCCATAGCAGACAGTGGGAAAAGGAAAAAAAAGAAAAGGACCAGAGCCACAGATCATGTCCCTGGGAAATTTGAAGGTTGGTGGTAATTTCTGAGCTTCTACTTGTAATGGTTCATTGTCTCTAACAATTTTCATAGCTAAACATTGCATTTTGGCCAACATTAAAGGTCAACATTTCTGTATTTCTTTAATCTTTCAGTCTTCAGTCACTTCAGTTACTTTTTATTTCTTGTGGTTTTGAAATCGATGTGTCCTATTAATACTTGATTTTTTTTTCTTTTAATAGAATCAGTGTTTTGACTACTAGATGTGAGCAAAAATGCCAAGACACTATCACCAAAATACAGTTCAGTGGGACAAAACTGACTAGTACAAAACTTCTTTGGGAGGAAGTAGCATTGTAAGGTAGATTACAAGCCAGAATGATAGCAGTCTTCTGGGCTTAAGCATTAAAATTTCATTCATACTTGAGATACTACATCTGCAAGTGGATTTCACGTGGTAGGCATTTTCTGATCAAGGAGGGAAGTCTTTTTCAGTTGAAAAAAATCAATTCTGGCTTGTAAATGAAGACAGGGAAGGTGGATTAGATCCTAGAAGTCACAGAGGTAAAATAGTGCTTGTATGAACAAACTTGTAATTCTTACTGCTGGGATGAAATCAACTTTAAATTTGCTTGGAATGTAAGGAGGAAAAAAGGTGAATAATGAGGCATAATTAATCCTGGCACATCTACTTTAATACTTCATAAATCTGTTTTCTGTGGTCATTACCAAGGACATTTTCTCTCTTACTGTCATGTGAGGGATGCTCATCAGATAAATAGCTCATCTCAGTGTTATTCACAAATGCTTTGGCTATTATTTCCCATTTACTGGATTTCTTTGGCAGATTTGTACAAGCTGACTGCAGAGCTTCTTGGTGAGGGAGCTTATGCCAAAGTTCAGGGTGCTGTCAGCCTCCAAACTGGGAAAGAATATGCAGTAAAAGTAAGTATAGAATAAAAGCAGTATCACTACCACCTGTAACATGTTTTCTACCTCCTACTATCTAAGTTAAAACAGAATAGAGTGTGTTAATAGCAAAAGCTTTTAGGAAATTCTTAATGCATGAAATGAGTCTAACTGTTGATAGATGTGTCATTCTAAGTATCTTGCCTCTAGGATGAACTGTGATATCAGCCACAAGTAAAATTCACAGACCTTAAACGGTGTTGTTAATGGTAAGGTCTAGGGCTTGCTTTTTTATCATGTCCTGATTTGATTGCAATCCTACATATATATAATATATATATATATCCTACATAAATATATATACACATATATATTTTTTAACCTCTTCTTGTGTTAGAAGTGGCCAAGTCATTATCTAGCATGATGGCCTGCTACATAATACAGGGTGCTGTAATTTTGTTTGTAAAATATTTGAAGTCTAGAATAAACAGCTACCTTATGAGTTACACATCTTTCACAGAGAAATCTGGATGTAAAAATGAGAACCTGATACTGCATATTGGTGGCTTCAGCAACATTGTGAGCTTTCAGTTCATGTTGCAGTCATTCAGTCTCCACTCCTGTGGAAAGCCTTTGTCCTCTTTCAGTCTGAGGGATGTGTGAAGGAAGGTGACTTCTGATAGCACTGCAGAAGGACTTTGAGATTGTGTGTGTGGTTGCTTTAATAAAATTAGGTCTCACTATTGGGTCTCTGTGACATTTGTGCCGTGAGCCAATGTCTCATTCTGTGGTTAGTTTAGTACTTTTTAATTAAATGCACATAATGATGAGTCTGTTCTTTTTGTCTATTTCATGTCTGATATGACTCAAATCTATTTTTGTTAGAATTCACAAGGATCTCCTTTTCTGCAGAACTAAAATGATGCAAGAAAAGCCTTGTGGTAACTGATCAGTAACTGTGGTAACAGGCAGTTTTAGTTCCTTTCTTCTCTTCCTGTCCTCATTTCTCCTGTCCTTTGAATGCTTTCCAGATTCTGCTGACACTGTAAGTAGACACGTGACAAATTAAACAGGCAGAAAAATGTGGAGCATCTCTTTCTGGTGGTCATATATGAGATTGACGTTCTAGATCAGTTATCCAAATCCAGAGGCACAGTATCCACAGTTATCCAAATCCAGTTCCTGCAGTAATCTTTTGAATATGAGTTCTATCTCTTCCCACAGATCATTGAAAAAAATGCTGGTCACAGTCGAAGTCGGGTTTTTCGTGAAATAGAAACACTGTATCAGTGTCAGGGCAATAAGTAAGTATAGAGTCTCTTGTTTGTTTAAAGTATCTTGAGTATTTTTTCAAATTGAAGCCTCTTTATTTGTATTTTGGTTAGGAACTTTGTAGCAGTCTCCTTAAAACCAGTTGGAATTTAGACTTGATCTGTTCAAAATAAGATTTTCCTCCTATCTGGGAAATTTAGATAAATGTTTACAAATTAAGTTGCATAAAATTCAGTCATCATCCAGGTCAGTGTAGTCTGAATGTGCTTCAGTAATGTGTGCCTTTTGTCTAAATAAGGAATTAACATGTTGACACTTTCCCCTATGATTTCACCACTGGTAAAAGCTGGCCTAGTAACAGCTGCTGTTGAATGCAACAGTCTTACCCTTTCTTAATGCATGCTTTTTCTTCTTTGTGTCAATCCTCCTGCTTGCAGTTCTTAAATAAGCCAAAAGCTAATTTAGTTTTCATTGGGATGATTGTGCTGACTTCACATAGCCACAGGATGAAGCAACTTTAGAGCTGCCTCTCATGTCTGAAAAGGAGGGAGAGCTTGTGCTGCCAATGGCAGCATGCTCTGTGATGAGTGTAAGCAGTTTCTGAAACTATTCCTTTAGATATCTCTGTTAAAATGTTGTTGTATGATATATAGTGCAGCTGCTTTCTGTGGTACAGTTGTGTGAGTCACATTAAAGCCTATTTTTAAACAAATTTTAAGTGCAGCTGTTAAAGATAATCTAAAACCAAGCTTGTTTACCAAACACTTGGGTTTAAGTTGTGCTGTAGAGGAGCAGATTAATCTTTGTTCTCTGTGTTGTTGAGAGCATATGATAATCCAGCATGCAACTGATTAAAAAAAAATGCTGTTCTTATGACCACATTCATCATTCATATTTTGTTTTCTCCATAAGTTTTGAAAAACTCTTACATGAACTTAAATGTTGGACATTTTGAAGGCAGCTTGAGGTGTTTGTGTTGCAAACTGTGCAAAGACTGTCCACTAATAAACCAAAATTGGTTTTAAAATGGCAAGTAATGTCCTGGACTTAATGTCACGTTGATAGTTGCCTGTCTCCTGTGAGCCCTGTGTGATTTGCTTTGTGATTTCTGCAGAGAAGGAATGCCAATGTAATTATTTTTTGCTCTTGCCTTCAGCACAAGTGCACTCTTCCAACTTATTAAATATAGCCTATTATCAGTTATCTTCCTGTCAATTGAGCAGTAGCAGAAGACTTTCACAATTCTGTCTGATGAGGATTTTGGTTTTTGGCCTGTTTCCACTGCTTACATTTCAATATGAGTTGGAAATTGATTTTAATGCGGTAGGCAACCAAAACAATTTGCTTAATTAGCACTTTCATTTTTGGTTACTTCTGGCACTTCCTAATTATCTGTAACAAAACATTCATTGCTCTGTTTACAATCTCTCCTTCACTCTTATAATTACCTGGTTGTTATTATTTTTTTTAAAGGAACATTTTGGAGTTGATAGAATTTTTTGAAGATGACACAAGATACTACCTTGTCTTTGAGAAGCTGCGAGGAGGTACTGTACAGCAACTGTGCCTTTGCTCGTTGAGTCAGCTGGGTCCTGTTTGTCTCAGTGTTTCAAAAGAAAGTGAAGAGCTTATTTTAAACATCTGACAATTTGAAGACAAAGAGGCAGCAGAGGGAGACAGTATGTTGAGTATTGTGCATGACTGTGGTATAGCAGCTAGATATCCTGGTAATGTTTTCCTTCAGTGTAGGATTGATGCTATCTATTTACTTGAAACTCATGCAGTGGCTATTAGAAAAAAGACATTTTACTTTTGCCTCGCGTTGCTCCAGTAGTAAAACTGTCTGCTTGTGGCTGTCTGAGAGCCATTAAAGTGAGCATTTGTGGTCACTGGTCACCAGCATTTACCACTCACTGGGGAATGAAGCTACATCAAGCATTCAAGTGGACAAGAAGTCTGCGTTGTGCAGTTTCTCCTGTTTGTCTGTGTAATGCATAATTACAGTATCCATTAGCTGTATGGTATGGAAAGCATGAGTTAAAAGTATGACGTGTCATTTGAAGAACAACTGAGTTTTTGTGCACCTGTCTGTATAACACCATCTATTGTCACTGACCAGGAGGACAGTAGCAAACCACATCTGCAAGAAATGCAGATTATTTTAGTAAGGATGCAGAACTCAATTTCTTAAGGACACTGCCTTTTCATTGAGAAAGGGCTTTTATTCACTTTCCCTTAAAATTACTGTATCATCTCATTATTGTTGCCTAGGTTTCTCTTCTTCACTGCACAGACTTCTCTGCCAAATTAGCTGTAGCAGGGCTAGATTGGAATAAGCCTGCATTTATCCCTTTTCCCATCTCCACATCCTTCTGCTCGTTAACTCATTGAATGTGAGGCTATGTGTGTCATTGTTCCTGCACTGCTGCTGAGTGGGTAATAGTGCTGCACTTTCTCCACTATCTTACCTACTGTTTTTCCAGTGCTTAACTTGTGCTGAAGCTTTTCTCTTTGAAAGATGTCAGTATTTGAAATGTTAATTATATGGGTTTGAATGATTATCAAAGAAGAATGGAAATCAGGGGGTTGGACCAACTTCTGATGCGCTGCAAATTCCAGTGTTGATGTAAACAACACGGCTGATCATGAATCTTACTTTGGATCCAGTCTCAAAGGTGAACTGCTAACTACAGTATTGGGTCATAGCATGGGCTTTCCATTTTTGCCTTCCTTTAGCTGAGAGAGTTTGGAAGGTCAGCCATATTCAGAAGGGTGATCTGAAATAAATCTGCTGAGTGAAATGAGCACTTAATGTGGCTCAAACCTGCTTCCTGAAAAATCTGCAGGCTTTTCTGTAAAGATGGAGGCATTTTTAGGAACTGTTTTTACTTTGTAAATGTGTAAAGAGCAACTCTGCCAGGAAAATCCCTTGAACTCTGTGCCCTTAAAAAATCTATAGTAAGCTTAGAAGTGGTGTTATCAGCAAGGGAAAGCTTGTGTCTTTGAGATCTGGTAGTCTGGCCCAAAGTGGTCTTCTTCCAGCCATCTGAAATAGTATTTTAAAGCATAGCTGAAGAGTCTTTTTGTTCATCCTTCTTTTAACTGTCTCTGCCAGTGAACTTCATTTTTTTTCTGTCTGAATCCTTACTGTGGCAGCAGTACTGATCCTGTAAGAGTAAGGCAACCTACAAGAGAGGAGGGGAGGTGTCCTTCCACATCTAGAATTTAGGAATAAAAATGAATTCACCTGATATATAAGATATGTGCAGTATTTGGACCTAATCACAAATGTCACAGTTACTTAACTTCTCTGCCTATTTGCTGTAAAAAGCATACATCTGATTTAAAAAATATATATATTAAAAAATGCAAGTAGTAAGGCTGTTTAATGGGGTTGGATCTCCATGGATTATGTTTAATTAATTTTTAAAGGCTTTTTTAATGTTTTGAGAAGATTAATGGAATTCACTTTAAGAAAAGGAAATAAACTTCCCTTTATCCTTTGTTAAAGAGATACCAGTGGTGCCCTGACTGCCAGTCACCAATCCCTTGGTATATTCATATTTGAGAGGCCTTTTGTCAGATTTCACACTCCTAGCTCACTGTGTGAGCCTTATCTTGATGTCAGTAGGAACAGTATATTTAAAGTATGTGTTTTCATTTTGATGATATTGAGATTTAAAAAAAAAAAAAAAAAAGTGTTTACTTGACTTTCAGAGCAAGATTTCAGTTGTCAGATTACACAAAAGAGGACAGTTAGTTCCAGGATGCCCTGCTGTGACCTGGAGATTGATGGATTTTGCTAAAGTCCTACATACATATAAACTAATGTTTGAGTTTTGCTAGAACTAACTTTTCTAAATAAATTCTCTCTGACTCTGTTCACACTATGGTCAGTTTTCCCTCTGTTGCAGACCAGTAGTAGCTACTGCACTTTTATCCATATATTGACAGAGCATTTTGTTGAGTCAAGCAGCATTTGCACTGAGATTTTCTATCTGTACATTCTTACAGGTTCAATCCTGGCCCATATCCAGAAGAGGAAGCATTTCAATGAACGAGAAGCTAGCAAAGTGGTGAGAGATATCGCCTCAGCTCTGAATTTTCTTCATACAAAAGGTAAAAGAAGTTTCTCTCCATCTTTACTACTTGATATTGTGCATTTAGGATGTGAAGCACATTTTATCTGCATATAGTCAGCCTTAACTTAGATAGCATTTCCAGCCATGCCAGGTGACTTATGTTATTTTCCTCTATAACAATCATTTCATAATGTGGTAGATTTAGTGATTAGCTGTGTTAAGATGGTATAGCCTTTTAAAAAACAGAAGTTAAATCAACAGCTGAGGAGAATTAACACTAGGATTGAATTCATTTGCTTGTCTGTGTTACCTAAGCCACTGTGCGGAGGTCACTCAACAGGGAGCTGATTTTCTTTTTAATTTCCCCCTCTTTCAGATCTGCAGAGATGCTTTTCTGTATTTACCCTGAGTTTCTGCTAGTTGCAAGACCTCCATATTAGCTTTTGGTCTCTACATTCAAGTTCCCACTGTTGAGGGAGGGACCAACGAGTGAAACATAGTCTTTCTTTGGAGATGCCCTCATTTCAATAGGAATATGGTTAGATTTAAAAGCACTTCTGTTTGTGAAGAGTTCTACTTTAAAATGTTTTCTTCCTGCTGTTTTCTACTTAAGAGTACTCTGGTTGCATTGCAAAACATCTATGTGTATTATGGTCAACTCAGAGCTGTGTGTTCCAGTGGAATGTGGTAAATGACTATAAAACCTTATCCTTGTCCAGATTATTTGGTTCTGCCTAGATTAAGCAGCTTTACTTAATGTTTGCTTTCATTTTATTGCAGTAACTACCTTTGAATTGAATGGCACTTAATTGAAGGCTATGTTTGTTTATTTTGACAAGCTTTCCTTTCCACTCATTTTGCTATTCTTGTTAGCCACCTTTTACAGGTGGTCTGTAGGTTTGTTTCCTATCTAAATTCTTGAATAAAATAAAATAGGTTCATTTGTAGGCTTTACTTCTAAGTCACAAGACTGCTCGTGCTTGAAGAGTTAGAATCACAATATTTACACCTCAATAGGTTGAACCTATCAAAAAAAGAGTGACAATGCAGGAAGAGTAAATAAAGTAAAATCGAGGAATATTGATCTTGCCCAATGTTGTGACTATGATCAGAAGTTAATTCCATTGTGGGAAAAAGCTTAATTTGGGTCAAGATTTTTGGTAATATTCATAGCCTGGCTATGTGGTAACTAAGTTTTAAATCTGCTGAGAATGTTATCTTTGAATACCCATGTTTAGAGTTGGCATTACGGAGTGAATAATAAACAGGAAACTTAGGCCAGACATGTGGAGAGACACACATTCATTGTGTTAACAGCAGAAAGTCTAGGAATACTGCTCAAGCAAATTTAATATCTACTCAGCTAATATCTTTCTGTAGTTCTCTTAGAGTGCTTAGCCTTGATTCCCTGTTGCCCAAACAAAAGGGATGTGATTCATTAAAATGGTGTTAAAGCATCGATATACTTTCTTTCCTGCTGTTTGCTGTGAATTGGTACAGTGGGGATGTCTCGCAGAATCAGCTACAGCAGCATCCTGCTTCATTTTATTGTTCTCTTTATGGTTCTTCTGTGTCACATTAAAATAATTAGTAAGTACCATACAGAACACTGAAGTAAACAGGAAATGCAAGCAGTTTTATCACACAGCTTAACAGTGAAGTGCTACAGCTAGATAGTTATTCAGATTTTTTTTTTTTTTTTTTTGAGAAGAACTAGTTCTTTTGCTAGTAGTAGTTTAAAACCCAGCTGGATGATAATGTTGCCTTACACCCACTTGGGGTATGTGTGCTTTATTGCTAATAATCCACTGGAGGAGTGTTTAAAGGCAGTTGTTTTCTTTTCTCAGTGCTGTGTGTGGCTGCAAAATAAAACATTATATAAGCAGACATTTGAATTCAAACTATAATACAAAACAAGGCTGTTAGGTTTCATCTTGCAAGCTGACCCAACTGCTGGGAGTTCTGTCAGCCTTGCTGTAAACGTCAGCATGGGCTATCTTGATGGATGTTTGTCACATTTCCCCTCTTCCATGCATAAGCAATGGAAACTGCTCTGATTCCTTTAGGTCAGTGCTATGCTATGAATGTTAGATTTTAAGTCACATCTTGTGGTTTGTGCTGAAGAAAAGAGCTTAGTACCTTAACTAGAAGTTGGTGGCATATCTTCTATCTCGTAATATAGAGTAGTTAGCAAGTGTGCTTAGAGTGCTTTTAAACAAGACTAGAGTGCTGCTTACAGCCAAGTTGCTCATTTGATTTTATTTTTGCTACTTGTTTTCTGCCTTCCTGTTATATTTGATCATATTAAATATAGGACTTCCAGCAAATATATGTTTCGGCAATCAAAGAACTGCTTTGATCATACAGAACTGACTTTGTGAATTGCACAGGCAGGTACTTTGTGTTTCCCAGGGTCTGCCTATTCTGGTAGCAATTGAGTGAATGGTTCTCCTGAAGACTTTTCTTCTACCTCTGGCACAAAAGCCTTGATATTTTCAGCAGCGAGTACGTAGCTGTACATAACAGTAAAGGGGCTATATTTTCATTTGGAAGCTCAGTGTTTTCTTCTAAGGAGTGTCTCAGGTAGTGTCTGTGCTGAAAGGAATTCTGCAAGCTCTTGAATGATCTCTCTGGAAAGAAAGACCTTCCTCTAGAAGGCACAAAAATCTTTTAACTATATCATGTACACGAGTACACTTTCCTACAGCTCTGTCATCTTAATAAGCTGTTTTTAATTAGCTAAGTTTAGGGTTAGGCAAAGTGTTCCAGTGTTAGCAGGTTCTTGTTTCTTTGACTCCTGTATACATTTAAAGATGATAAAGGCATAGCATGATGCAACAGTGACTTTTTACAAATAAACACTGCAATTTAGTTAATTGCAGTGTCATTACGGGGTGTGTGTGTGTAAACCCAGGCCTAGAATATTTCCCAGACTACCTTCTAATAAAAAGAAATACAGAGAAATAAAACATTTTCTAATCAGCATTTGTATTCTTGTTCAGGAATCGCTCACCGGGACCTGAAGCCTGAAAACATCCTGTGTGAATCTCCAGAAAAGGTGCTGCTCTGTTCTTTAAAAAAAAAAAAAAATACACTTTATAAAGTTAAATTTTGTTTCCTAAGTCAGTGCTCACGTTCAGTCTGTTCCTTTCACGAAAACTTCCAAATCTATTGGTGAACTTCAACAGAATTTAGTAGAAGGGAAGCCTGGAAGAGTCTCAGTTCTTCTGTGAGCTGTAAAAATGTGAGCATCTGTCCAGCTGATAAAAAGCCAACTGATTTTTGAGAGGATGTGGCAACTAGAACTTAGCATCTCATCTATCCTGAGGTAATACCCAGATGGACAAGTAATGTTTGCAGTCCAGCTGGTCGTGTTATGTGTATTTCCCAAGCTGCTCGACTGTGTACTGGCACTTGCCCAGCCAAATAAAGAAGTAGTGTGACAGGGTCAGATGCTGGGGATGTGGGAGCAACTGAGGGAGGTTGCTCACCACCCCCTTGACCAGTGCTCACCAACCCTCCTGAGCAGTGGAAGAGAGTGAGATGAACTCCTACTCTTTTCAAAACTGTCAAATAATACGGACTATTTCTTTGTCCAGTTTAAGTCAGTCGTCCTAATTCTGTTTCCTCTCAACTCCTTGTGCCCTTCACTCTGAATGGCCTTTACTTTGTACAACACTGTTTAGCAGAAACTATAAACATCTGTGTGTTATCAACATTGTTTTTCTCCTAGAACCAAACACAGCATCATACCAGACATTTTGAAGGAAAATCCATCCCAGCTGAAACTAAGACAGTCTCAGTCTTCTGAATCTGAATGTTTTTATCTTTGGTTTTAGGTCTCTCCAGTAAAAATATGTGACTTTGATCTTGGTAGTGGGGTGAAGCTGAACAGTGCATGTACTCCAATAACTACTCCAGAGTTAACAACACCGGTAAGAGATTTACTGTGGCTTTGTGCTTTTCCCCTTCTACCATAAAACTATTTTTCACATCTCCAGAGTATAGCTTTCAAAGGGCTTAGTGCAACAACACTGAGTGGTGGATATTTTATTTAAAGAAGATGTATGTGTGAAAGTACTGTCTTGGTTTCCCAGTCATAGAACAAGTAAACAAAAGAATAGGAGCTCACTGTGTTAATTCTCCTGTTGGCCAGAATGCATCACACTGATCCTTTTTATATCTTACCACCCCAAAGATAAGAAAGATTTTCATGTTTTTTTTTGTTTTTATGGGACTGAGTTTGAACTTAGTTTTGTCTAAGTTTCTACAAACTTGGTTTCTGTAGTTAAGACCCATGAGCTAGAGGGTATGCAATCCTGCAAGCAGCTGCTTCATAACAGATCAACTTGTAAAATTACAGAGCTGTTCTTATGGCATTACTGTGGAAAAAATAACCTGTCAGATTGTTGCAGGAGTTTGTTTTCTAAAAATCATTTTCCATGATATACTTTTTACTTTCTGAAAAGCCCCAAACGGATATGCAAGATTTAAAAGTGTGAAATATAAATAAGTAGATCCTATGAATAAAATCATAGATTAATATGAAGCAGCTTATAATTCTGCTAAAGAACAGTAGAATCCTGTTTGCTTTCTGTGGGGCTTAACAAAGTGAGATCTGCAGTAAAATCTAACAGCAAGTTTCAGTAGACTCTGATGCACAGTTCTACTTCTAGACCAAGGCATATATTGTAAAGAGAGGAGAATGTTTAATTAAAAAAAACAGCAAGAGCACCACCAAAATAAATATTAGGCTTTGTTTTGATTCAAGCCTCACTTCAAAATCTCATTTAAATTTGATTTCCTAGTGTGGGTCAGCAGAATACATGGCACCTGAAGTAGTTGAAGTCTTCACAGAGGAGGCCACGTTCTACGATAAACGGTGTGATCTTTGGAGCCTAGGAGTGATTCTGTACATCATGCTCAGTGGTTACCCTCCTTTTGTGGGCAACTGTGGCACAGACTGTGGCTGGGACAGAGGAGAAGTCTGCAGAATTTGCCAGGTGAATTTGCATATACTGGGCATACTTAAGACACTCTACTTTTCCCTGTGAATGTAGGATGTAAGACTGGATAGAGCTCTGAAGAGTGATGTGCTTATTAATTACATGGGGAAGATAAGCTCTCACCAAGAAGTGAATCTGGTAATGTAAGACTTGAGTTATGACAGTCCTTTCTCATGTAATGCTTGGAAAGATACCTCTTTCTTCTCTTGATGAGATCTCAGAGCTTTCTCTTGCCCTTCCCCCACCCTCTAATCCTTGATCTGATTGACAGTAATCACCAGAATTCCTCAGGTGAGAGTTGTGCTCCCAAGGAATTTCTATCCAGAGCCTGAATTTATTCTTTCTGAAAACAGTAGGTTGACTTCACAGTTACTGGAGAGTGAGAGGTGTTGTCAGCAGACAGTGTATCACAGCCATCTTAAAATGTACTGCATTGCTCTGTGGAGCTGCCTGTCATCCTCCATTTGCTCTATAAGGAGACTAGTTGTTTTCAGCTGTCAATCACCCTATGAAGTGGATAAAACTGAGTGAAAAGAATCTCGCCTGAGAAGTCATCTGGTCATGTTCTAGTTGCTGTTTAAATTAAAGATTTTTTCCTTTACCAGAACAAGCTTTTTGAAAGCATTCAGGAAGGCAAATATGAATTTCCTGACAAGGATTGGTCACATATATCCTCTGAGGCCAAAGATCTCATCTCAAAGTTGCTGGTTCGTGATGCTAAAGAACGACTTAGTGCTGCTCAAGTTTTGCAACATTCATGGGTTCAAGGAGTATGTATCTCATTGTATTTTTAAGGGTTATTCTTCTTCCTGAGTTGTAAACAAGTTGCTTCTCTCTAAATATTTAGTAGAGATATTTTATGTTTAGTGCTCATGTCTTGATTAATTACATTATATCCAGTGGTTTTGTTCTTCCTGAAGCTCTGTGTGGTAAATATTTGGATGACTCTGTCAAGCTTTAAGTATTTTTTTAATTTGCTTTATGCATTTTAAATAGCTTTCCTGTGGAAACTAAGCACTGCAGTGCGCTTATTGTGGTGCTGCTCTCTAATACAGTGCTGCAGAATGCTGGTAGGTACTGTTTTAAAAGAACAGCAGTATGTTCTTTTGCTTTAGTTCTTAGTTCAAGAAAGAACAGATGGACCCTCTGGAGAGCTTCCCAAGCTTTAGTATTATACCTGCAAATGGTGGTCTCTTTGTGATGGGAGAGGTTGATTAGAAAGTCAGTCAACAGTGATTTGTAAACCCACAGTGAAGTAGTTAATGTACAATATCCATTAGTTGTAAATTTGAGAGAGTTACCTGTTGTTTTTTAAAATCATTCTTGTGAATGTTTGATTCCCACCTAGTAACACATAACTAACCTTTCTTAACTGCTTCTTCTAGCAGGCTCCTGAAAGGGGACTACCTACCCCTCAAGTCCTTCAAAGGTAATCTTTTTTTTTTTACTTTTTTTTTTTTTATATATATATATCAGGTTGGCCAGGAATTGTTACTGAAAGAATGGGAGGGGTAGGAGGTGGCAAATGAATGGGTAAGATCCATAAGTATGGCAGCACTAATTTTGTTAAGAGCATCAGAAATATTAAAGCTGTCATTTTTCTTCATAATCTAATCTTACTTGTTTGTGGGAAAGGCATTGGAGAGGATTCCTGTGGAGCATGGCTAATCTTAGACTGGAAATAATCATGGTTTTGGCAGTTTGCTGCCCAGGAGGCAAAAAAAGGCATAAAGGCGTGTGTTACCCAAAGAGACTACATTTTGATGGGTGGATAATCATATGTACAGACTCGGATCTGACTTCCATTGAAAATGTGGTAATCACAGTAGCAATTTAACCATGAGCAGGACAAGCTTTGTATAAAGCGGTTTGATGGCAGATTCTGCATGCTGTAGGGCCTGAGTCACACATTTGTTTCTATTTCCATGTCTACCACTGGCAATTCCAGGTTCTTCCAGTCCTCAGAAATGCAATTCCTGAACCCAGATGTGCAATTCTAGAGGGATTGCAGTTCTCTGAAGAAAAACAGTATTGTCCCACATGCCTCTCCTTTCTTAAGATGTAGAAACTGAAGCATGGTGGCTTCCTGGGTTTTCCTGGGGTTTCATGGCAGACAGAGGACTAAAACTGTGTCTGTTTCCAAAATCTCAAAGCATTTTTATTTGTCTTTTTGCCTACCGTGTCAGTGTTTCGATAGGAGAAAGAAAACTGCTTGGAAATGCATTATTCTGCTGTTAGGGTAAACAGCCAAACTGTTTCTTTGCATGTGTTCTAACTGCCTTCTCCTTTTCCCTTGAAAGGAACAGTAGCACAAAAGACCTGACCCTTTTTGCAGCTGAGGCTATAGCCCTCAACCGCCAGTTGTCTCAGCACGAGAACGAGCTCAGCACAGAGCAGGACAGTGTTGCCCGTGCTGTGTGCTCCATGAAACTTTCTCCTCCATCCAAATCCCGGCTTGCCAAGCGCAGAGCAATGATGCATGCCACCAAAAACAGCGACTTTCAGCCAGTTCCTCATAAAGCCTTTTAAACTTCTTTCCTGCTATAGATTGGCAAGATCAGCCTGTTTTATTATGTGGATTTTCAGTACTGATAAAAGCTTCTCTGCTTCTTACTCTTTGAATAGAAGCTGGCTCTTGTGATGTGCTTCTTAACTTAAAGGGGGTAGCTTTTATGGGAATGTTTTTGCCTGTCAGATTTGGTGCATTAAGATAATTTAACTGATGTTTTTAAACTATAGAAGATGGTTTTGCTGCTGTATTATCTGAGGTGATACATCACAAAGCTTTCATGTTTTCTTCTTGGAAGAGCACACTTTAAAATTCAAGCTTGAAAACATTGGAAAAAAATACTTTCTTGCTTTGCCTGGCAGAGCATAAAGTTTACATACCTGTTTGCTCTCTTTGATGGCAAATCTTGCAAGGTGCTGCTGCTACTGGTCAGCAGCAGGGACTGTTTTCAACCAACAGTGCCCATCTCTCTTTTTGTAGACTCAGGAAACAGAGGTGATGACTGGGGGTGGATCTTTGTCTCCACTGCCTTCACTGGGCGTAAATGTTTTGTGAATAATATTGTAAAGAAGGTCTCAAGCTTGCAGAGATGATGAGGACTGTGTTGCTTTTTTTTTTTTATTACCCTTGTTGATAGTTTGTGTGTCAGCATGTGGGACAAAATCTGGAAGTGTTATTTCTTTTTTTGACACCTTGTTCTCAACCACAATGTACTGTATATTATACCAGTTCTTTTTGTCCATTGTCCCCTTCTCTTAAGTCTGATAACCACATTATTACATATTATTATGCTTAGTATCTGCTTTGTTTGTATATTAACGCTATTGTCCATTATACCTTCCTTTCTTGAAACTCATGTTCTTCCAGATCCATTTGTGTGCATTACCTGCAGTTCTTAATGGACAGGCTTGAGTAAATTTTGGTACGTGAATAATTTAGGATTATCAAATCCAGAGGTACATCTGTTCAAAAACAGTACTGCAGCTGCACTCGTGTAGTGATCTCAGGCTGAGGGACTAGATTTCAAGTTCCACTTTTAGTACTGTGATGCACCAAGGATCAGAAGTAATTTGGAAGGGTACTGGCTGAAAAGCTGAAGATTTTGAGTGACCAAGTTGAGGTGTCCGTTGAGAAGGATGCAACAGTTGAGCACTTTCTAAAACATAAGCTGTGAAAATTGGGCTGAGATGCCCAACATGATGCACCTTAACCTTACCAGCCATTTGTGAAAACGTTTGCTGGGGCATTGTGCACAGGCTGAGGAGGGTAGAAGGAGGGTCCCCCACTGCAAAGCATAAAACCCTCCCAAGCAGAATGAGAAGGATTAAAGTAGCTGATCCAACAAGTGCTTGGAATTTGAGTAGTCAAAGCTGAATGTCTTTGTATGTCCTATTCAGAGCAGTTTTACATTCTTTTATCAGTGTGCACACAACTATTTTTATACAACATGCTGTATTTTGTGACTAATATTAAAGTTCTTATTTAAAAGGTTTTATACAGTGACTATGAAATGTATTTTGCTTTGTTTTTATTAAAACATTTTAAGCCATGGATTTAACACATTTGACAATTCTTCTGTGTGGTTTTTTGCTGTTGATTTTTAGTGACTTCAAAAAAAAAAAAAAAAACAGGAATGAATTACTTCTCTGTGGTTATTCTTGAATGTAAGCATACCTTTCACTCCTGTGGCTGTATTATTTTATCAGTCTCCAGTGCAGCCAAGGAGGACTTGCACTAAATTGTTAAACTTTGTCTGATGATTATGACAAGCCCTCCAGCTGGTGGCTCTGAGCCCCATGAGGCTCTCCTGGTGCTCACAGCTGCCTTGTGGATGCTGCCAGCAGCTGCCTCCATGTGTGACCTGTATTAGAGCATCCTTGCTCCCTGCTGATGCATACTAACAAACTTACCTGTTCAGGGCTTGAAGCTGAGATGTTGGGCTTTTTAGTCAAGAGCTAAAATCTGGAGTGTTTCTTCAGGGCAGTAACTTCTGGCAGAGAGGAAGACGAGCAGCTGGTAGCAGTTTATGCCAGAGCTGCGTAAAATTAGGAACTAAGAAAACTGCCCCAAACAAGGAAGAAGCAGTCATTTAAGTCAACTGTTCCATGATCAGGCGTAAACTAGCTTCCATTGCTTGCAGGGCAATTTCTGTGTTCCTCTGGAGGTTTATGACTAGTCCTCTCTAATTGAGTTTGAATGGGGAAAGCTGTTCTTCCTGAAAGGCAATCAATGTGGGAGATGGAATTCCTGTGTGAGGTTCACCTGCAACAATCAGATCTGCGTCAAACACTGTGGGTTTTGTTTCTTTTCCTATTAAAATCTGAATAGAGCAGGAATCCCAGAACAGATGGCAGGCCCTCTGTGCTCACTGCTTTCTAAAGGAAATCCTCTTGCCATATCCAGATCAAGAGCTTTAGTTGCAAGTAGGCTTTAAAATCCTCTGTTTCTTATTCCTCTCCCCCCTGTAAGAGGAGTAGCATGAAGCATGGGAGCCCTTGTAGCAGCAAGTGATAGGAGAACGACTTCTTATAACACTGATGTTAAACACTTGCCTCAAAATGAAGTCAGATTCAGCTGCTGGTCTAACACTCCCCTCACAGGTGCCTCCTTCCTATCTGATCATTAACTTTCAATTACAATTGAGAATTGAGTTTTCTTTGGGCTTTATATTCCCAGAAGGCCCGTAGGTACGCCTTTCTGAGGCTTTTTGTTTGTTTGTTTCAGTAGGGGAATGGCGCTTCTTTGCAGGTAGAAGTCACAAATCTGGAGTATCAGTGCTCTGTTCTTTTGAAATACTGTTTCACAGATGTTTTTTCTATTGTCAGCTGAACTTAGTATGTTCATGTCTCCTCTCAACCATGGCTGTGTTTCACTGCTGAACTGCACCCTCTCCTTTCCAGAAAGGGCTGAATATCTTGAATACCTGTATCACTTTATTTCAATTACTGGTAAAAACCAATCAACCGGAGCAGGCAGCTTATATGGGCTTCCTGACTTAAGAAAGAGGCTGAAGAGAGCTACTTTTTGGTGGGCAAATGGGGCAGATAAGGAAAGAAGTGGGTGAGCCAACTGACAGGCATGTTAGTATGGTTTGGGGGGGGGAGGGAGGGGAGAGGAGGTAATTTTAAGGAAGCAAATGGCAGCCAAACACCACTAGTCTCAAGGTGCCCTGCCTTTGTCCTTCCAGGATCTGGTGGTACCAAGCATCTGGCAGATATTTTGCTGACCTTCACTTGCTGGATTTCATAAAACACGTTCAGATTTGTGTTTGCCTGTGTGTTTCAGAAATTTTTCAGCGTTGTTGGTTACATGAAAGGAAGCTGCAGTTTTTCATTGTGTGGCATTTTCTTCTCCTGTCTTCTCCTTCCTCCTGTTTATTGAATCCTTTATCAGAGATGGAAAGATGCTGGGTTTTTTTAATTTTTTTTCAGGGCTGTGGGTGGGCTGGCTCTCAAGGTAGAGAGCAGCTTGGTTAATTTGCAGAACTAATAATTTTTCTTTGGGCCACTCCACTGGCAGCAACAGGCTTCAAAATGTGGCTTCCATGGAAACAAACTGCCATGGAAACGGAGAGGCTTGACAATCCTGAAGAAATATTTGCTTGTACCCTTCCTTCCCTCCACCATTCCGTTTCCCATGTGATATGTGCATGTTTGGTTATCCCTGCCAGCTTCAATCAGTGCATTCAAAACGCTCCAAGCACAGAGGTGCAATTCTCTCAGAAGAACACAAAACAAAAGTTGTAAAAGCAATGGTGGCATTTCACTGGTATTGTTTGCACAAAAAGCCATTGCGAGTCTGGAGAGAGATGTCACTGAGCCATATTCTGGTGGGAAAAAGCCTTAAAAGAAATGCTTTAGCATTAGGTTATTTTATGGGGACTGGCTGGAATGAGCTGCTCTGGGGAATCAGGCCCTGCACTCCGTCAAACAAATTGACTCATCCAATGGTTAACAGGGAGAGAGAGCAGCAGTGCTTTGCTGGGTCCCTTCCAGCTGGTTCGTTTGATGCTGCATTTTCAGTTGCTGCCTGTCACAGCTGCTTTCACACTAAGATTGGTTAGCAAATTTTGGCAGGGTGACAAGCAGCCACAGTTCATCAACTTTGCTCTGATTCAATATGGAGTGGGAGGAGGAATGGGGCCTTCCGAAATGTTTTGCTAAGCAAGGAGCAGGGCAGGGGCTGTATGTGGCAGTGTGAGCCAAGTAGATGAGAGTGAGGCTTTCTGTTTGATCAAGAGCAAAGCTTGTAACACTCTGTGTGGTGAGTGAGGTATGGATCCCATCTCCTCCACCATTCCCTCACCCCCCCAGACCATCCTCAATTTCAGAAACTGTTTTTGGTCAGCTGGCCTGAAAATAACAATGCTTGCAGCTCCAGCGTGCGCGTAGAGAAAGCAGAATTGCTTCCTGTATTTCTTGCTCCTTTTTCTGCTCATCTTTTTTGCTCTGTCTTTCATCCAGGTGTGTACCTTGTAATAGCTTCAGATCCACCTGCTTAGCCAGCAGGCTCCAGCACAGCGCTGGGATCTGTGCAAACTTGTGAAATGAAATGGGGAGACAAGTCATGGAGCTGTGTGCAGGAGGACAGCCAACAGAATAACACAGGGTGGTGAATTGGGAACATAGGGCCAAGTCCTGTCCTCCTCGGTCAGAGAACTGTGTGATAGGAAAAATTCTAATAGGAAATGTTGCAACTTTGAAGGATCTGAAATGCACAGTTAGAGGTGTACCTATGTGTCCCTGTTGTAATACTTTGCATGGTCCCACAGGATGGTCAAAGCAGTGGACTTTTCTTAATGTCACCTCTGTGCATTGTGTCTTGTTCCTGTGGCAGTAGCTGTGGAACATGCCATTTTTGAAGAAAAAAATGCATATATTTGCCATGAAAAAACCTTCTGATCAAGTAACTCCCAATCCCATCCTAAGCACGGAACTCCAGCACAAAGCTTCAGCAAGTGCTGGTCTCACAGTGGCTAGATTCCTCTAGTGTTGAGCTGTGTCATATTACTGCTCTGCGCAGCAGTTTCAAGTAGTTTGGGTCCTTCCAGGCTGTGCTTGCAGCAGACTGGCAGTACTGTTCAGTCTAAGGGGGGAATGCCATCCAGAATGTTCTTTTTTTTAATGAAAAGATGATGTCACTCATGACTATGGAAAATGCCCACATCCTCTCACCAGCAGCTGCATGCAGATTTCCTCATGTCCTGTCTTGGAACTGCCTTGCAGTGACTCCATGCCCTGTGATGCTGTTTCATCAAAGCACTTTCCCTCTCCTCTCTGAAGGTGCTCTCAGCTTCATAGCGATGCAGGAAGTGGAATCTACAAAACGTGTCTCCATTCTCATCACTTGATTTCTTTTTAATTAAAACTGGAACAGACTTCACCCTCCAGGTTCTGGCCACCCCATTTCTTTTCTTTGAAGCCTCAACCACTTGAGCAGCGTTGCAAGCTATCATCCCTCTCTTCATGCCAAAAACCCAACTGTGGCATCCAATTTCCCCATGCAGGAACTCCTCAGAGTGGAGAAAGGGAGAGAAAAAAAAAAGGTATGAAGTAATTTGCAGGTATCCCATATCCACTCATATCCAGAATGAAGAGAGGTGTCAGTGAAATTCCCTTCCCTTCCCTTCCCTTCCCTTCCCTTCCCTTCCCTTCCCTTCCCTTCCCTTCCCTTCCCTTCCCTTCCCTTCCCTTCCCTTCCCTTCCCTTCCCTTCCCTTCCCTTCCCTTCCCTTCCCTTCCCTTCCCTTCCCTTCCCTTCCCTTCCCCTCCTCTTTAATCATTTGCCAGTTTCCTCTTGCTATTTTTGGAAAAATTCTTGGCATTTTCCTCCTCTCCTGCCCTTTCTTTCTTTCTCTCTAGCCTTGTCCACACAAGCTGAGCATTTCGGACTGGAAAGGAGGCTTTGCCAGGTGCTCTGCTTTGTAACCAGTTTTGCTTCTGTCCTCAGACATCTGTGAGTCTCAGAATTGGAAACCTTTTTTGCATATAAATAAGGTCTGCTATGTTCAGGAGCTACGGTTATGAGTTTATAAGGGAAGTGATCAGATTAATAGGCAGCAATGAGAATGTTCAATTATTCTGGCTTCTGAATAATTACCTTCTGTCAGACCATGTCAGCACACCTCCTCATGTTGAAAGTATTGTCTGAGATCTGTGGAGCACCCAGGCCTTTCCCTTAACCAATGGCAAATCCAAGCATGCCCAACACTAACAGGTAGTTTCTCCCACTCCTTCTTGGTTCAGTGGGAAAAAAGTTGCCATCCAAGTGTTCAAAGCCACTTTGGACAGTTTGCTTTAATCTCTTCTAAAAGTCATCCCTGTTAATTGCATTGTTTCTCAGCTTTTGCATGTAAATGCTGAGCCCTTTGGGTGGGAAAATATCCCCATCCCAACTCCAGCCACATGCAGAGAGGCATGTCACCATCTTTCCCCCTAGCATCTGTGCTTCTCTGCTGACCAGAAATATTTCAATTGACTGTGTTAAGGTTGCTCTGCTGTCTCAGTATTTCAGCCACTAAATTGCTTCTGAACACCCAGTTCTTTCCTCTCCTCTGGGAACAATAGAATGAAGGTCAAGTCTTTGCTCTTCAGCAGAAATTCCAGTTGCTCCCTAATGGCATTTCTGCCTGCAATTGAATTTCTGCCCTATTATATTACTGAGGCTGTCATCATCTTGCTTCTGATATTGTAGTCCTCTTCAAAGTGGTGGTTCAGTGTCATCAGCAGATCTCCCTGCCTGGCTTCTCTTACTGTCTTGGTCACCAGATGATTACTTGATGGATTTAATTGCTGCTTTCTCCTTGTTCACTAGATCCTCTTTTGTCAGTGCAATTGTGGCATAAAAATCCTGGCTTCTGTGCAAATCCCTCTGTTAGGAAGCTAGCATGACTGAAGCTACTTGTACAGGAGCTGTATAACTAATCTCTTAACAAAAATAAGCAAAATCTGGTTGAACGGTGTTTCTCAGTGAAAGAATGAGCATGTTTGGGAATGAATGAGTGGGTGGTAGCCTGCCATGTAAGCAGTGCTGCTCTTTCAAGCTTTGGAATAGCTAAAGGACATGCTTCCAGATCTCAAGATTCAGGTTTTGTCTTCTTAATGCCATATGACAATTAAAATAAGCAGATACCTGCTGCTGATAAAGCTTCGAAATACTTAATGCCTTTTGCTTTAGCATGGGAACTATACAGCTGTGAGTAAAAGTAGAGATCTTGTGTGCATTTCTCTTCTGTTTTCTTTCCCATTCCTGACACAATGCTGTCAAGTCTAGATTTCTTCCACTTTTGATTACCAGTTGAAATCTAAATCCTGCAGATTTGATTTGTGAACCATCCAAATAACATCCTTCCTCTCTCTGCTTGTGCTGCTTCTGGAGTACAGATGCTTGTCCATGCACTGGTGGGTTTCTGCAGGGCTCCGTTCTGGTGCCCTTTTATGGTTTCATGAATTACTTGGTGCAGGATTCAAAGATAAACTAAGTAAACTTGTGGATGATGCTAAACTGGAAGGAGCTGTCATCTCCCTCGATGGGAGAGCAGCCTTGCAGAGAAGGCTGGGCATAACCAACTGTGTGAAATTCTACAAAAGTATTGAAAAAGTATTGACAAGCCAAGCTCTTTCCTTTTGCTTTTCAGGTTACGTGAGGATAGAAGCCAGATTTTCCCATCAGGGTTTTGTTTTGGTTCAAAGCTTTGCGAAAGGAACAAGCTGCTACGCATCACCTCCTCTTGCCATTGGTACATGCAAGGCAACTCACTCCTCTCTCATGGGCTGTTAGCCCTTCTGAATTACATTGTATATATTGTGTGATGGGAGCACACACATAACCTGCTACTGGGCACCTCCACGGTGAGTTGTTTGCGTGCTTAAAGCCTGTGACTGGATGTGGAAGTTCTCCAACACCATCACAGGCTGCACATTAACAGATCCCTTAAATTATGCTTTTGGAAATATGTCCCCCTTGAGCTTCTTCATTATCAGTTCAAGACTGCAACAATATCTGACTGATGACTGCCAGCTTCTGACTGTTCCCCTACAGCCTTTGAGCCTTGCATGAGTTCCTTAGATGGGCTTAATCCCTCAACTGAACTTTGTGGACTGCTGCCAAATTTTCCCAATAGCACCAAAGTCACTGAGCTTCCTTTCCCTTCCCACTCCTGTTGTGACTTTCCTATTCTTGTCATGTGTTTTTTTCTTCCTCTGTTGAATAATTCAGCTAATACACTGGCACTTGAATGCTCGAGAGCTGTGTGTTCCCTAATGAGGGAAGCAGCTTGCCAACTTTTTTATCTTTCCAGTCGTTTGACTGCAAACCCAACATCGTTAACAAATCACCATGGAATAGCTTGTGGAAATACAGAACAAATTGTGGTTGTCTTAAGTGTGCAAGGAATTAAAAATAGAATGAAAGAAACCCAAACCCACCCTGCACAGGAAAAGAAATATGGGAGCGAAGTGTGCCTTGAAGGAATGGATGACAATACACAGAAATCTCATTGCAACCTCCCTCTGCCTTGCAGTATCTGCAATGAGGAATGATATATGAGAGAATGGATGTTAACTCTCCCAAGAGACAAAGCTGTGCTAATTTGGAAGATAGGTGTAGGTGAATCTGTTGGCAGCTCTGATTTTTTTCCATGTTTATGTGAATCAAGGTTTGTATACAGAGCAATTCTTTCTTTTCCAGCTTGTTTTTCCTTTTTTTTTTTTTTTTTTTTTTTACCTAAAGATTTTACAGTGTGACACAGACCAGAGTTTAAAAAAATGACCGTGACATTTTGCACATAGATTAAGCCCTTATTAGCTTGAGTTTGTTCAGACTAAGATTCACACCGACACATTTCGGGTGAATGTTTAGTCCTTGGCTCTCTGTGCATTTTTTCTTTCCTGGGTCCCCATCTCTGCTTACTGAAACAGCAGCTCTTGGTGCCTGAATGGTCCTAACAAGTCTCCAAGCAGGTGAGGACATATGCAAGGTTTCTCATTTCCTTTGCGGGGTGACAGCTGTCAGAACTTGGGAATCAGACAGAAATGTAAGCTGGTTGGGAAGCAGGAACCTACCTAAGGTAACATGCAAGACAAGGGCACCAGGATGGTGTTCTGGGCCCGCTTTACATTAGCTTAACTGGTGCTCTGGGAGCAGGTCCTTAAACTCAGGATGAATCTCATTTTGCTGTTCGATGTTATATACGTAGTTAAAAAGCTGGCAGAGAACCATGTGAATATCATGTCAGTGCTAAATGCTCTTTGTTTTTGAGTCAGATTAATGCAGAAGGCTCGTGCTTCTCTAAGCAGAAGTGAAATGTTAGCACGCTGTCCTATTGCTTGCAGAGAGCACAGGAGCTACAGCAAAGCACAGCCAGAAACAACGTCCTGGGAGTAGACCATTGTCTTCTATCAAAGAGAGAGCTACAAAGATGCTGGTCAGGATGTCTGACACATTTCTATCCCTTAAGGACTTGACAGTGAATCCCTTTCAGAACTGGCTAGATATTTAATAGCATCCAGCTCCAAGAATACTTGCTTAAGGAAGAGCTACTTCCTTGTTAAGCAGCAGTTTAGTTTTGGGGAAGGTGCAAACAATGTCAGCATCTCCATTTTTGAAGCAAAGATGTGCTCATGATGGAAAAGGCAAGATATGAGAATTTAATAAATAGAGCTTGTCATCCAGAGATACCACTGTCATACACGTTTCAGGGATGAGGGAATGGAGACCTTTGTGAAGCTGATGTGGTTCAGATGAGTCCTCATGCAAGCCAGTAGCTTGCACAGGACCAGGGCCTCTTGAATCTCCTCCCAGTGAAATTCTGCAGCTGAACTTAAATTACACTGAGAGCTGCATGAGTTTAATATTATTATCTTAACTGCGTGCACAGAAAGTATGTTTTCTAATTTCTTTCCTGTTGTGTTGCCAGCATTCACACAAAATGCAGAGCACTGAGCTGAATGGCAGAGCTGGGCAAAATTTGGGGGGTTCTGGATTGAGCTAAACTGGTTTTAACTGGAAATTAAAATCCCACACATCTGGCCTGTGATTGCTGTAATCCATTGAAGGTACAAGGCTGGCTTCAGTCAGCATTGCAGTAGAGACATTCAGGGAATTACACTAAAATAAAATGGTTAAAGATCCGCCTTAGGTTTGTTTGCACTGAAAACATGGGGAAAGGACACTAAAATGAAGAAAAATGAAGATGGATAAAAATAATAAAAAAAGAAAACAGCCAAAATGAATGACTCTGAGATGCCTAATGGAGTGCTGCCTAGACTGCATCCTCAGGGAATGCTGACTTAAAAAAGGTGGATTGATCCCCTTTCATTTGCACACAAGTGTCACTGAGCACCCTACCTTTTGCCTCTTGCTTGTTTCTAATCTATCTTCTGTTTCCCATCAGTCTTGCTTATCTCTTAGTCCATCCTTCATCTGCTGGTGGCAGGAGCTAAAACAACCTTCTGCTTTGCATTGCATGGATATGTGTGATATGAAGCCAGATGGCTGCAGAGATGAGCAATTGAGAGTGTCTGCACGTTATTGATTGCAGCTGCTGTTTTTGCAGTTGGAGGTGGTGGTAAGGTTCCCAGCAGCAGCCAGTAACAGGTGGACAGAGAGTGATTTGGCTTGATGGTATGTCATTAATATCCTCTGGAATGGGGTTTTCTCAGCCCCACTCTAGGCTTAGATCTCCTGCTGAACCATGAGACCATAGTAGAATGGGCATATTCTATCTTGCACTTCCAGGTGCTGTTCAGGAGCTCACTTTGATGCACCACTGTGATCCTGTTTTCTTGAAGCTGAACTCATTTTCATTGTTTCTTGCTCTTCCTTCTTTGTTTTCCTCTTACAGCTGCATTGCATTACTAAAAATACTTAAAAACGTATCATTTACTGAACTGCTTCCTCTGCTTGTTCTTGTTCCAGGCGCAAACATCCATCTCTGAATACCTATCTCATCTGCTTAAATTAAATCCCTGCTTCAGAGGAGAACTTCAGCTTTAGGAAACAGCTTCTGTTGTTCTGTGACTGCAGCTCGTATCCTCACGTGCAACAAGAGACCAGTGCTCAAAGTAAGGACCCGGTTTAGTAATCACTGTAGGGAAGAGTAAGTGACTCCTTCATCTTCTAGGTTGGAGGTTGGAACCTCTTGGCTTATTGCTGAGAGTTAGAAAGGCTGTTTTGGGTCAAGGTAGCTTTGTTTGACTCTGCATTCTGGTCCTGTCGGTGGCCAGGAGGAGATGCTGAAGAAAACATATAACTAGTATGTTTTCTGGACCTGTAACCCCTTGCCAGAGGCTAGGATTTTCCTTCTGGAAAGCAGTAGTATGAGAGTTTGATTACTTCTTGGAAAATCTGGCTCTCCTACTAGGAATAACCTGAAATAAACCCCCAAATGAGTCTGCTAAAGGACTCTGAAGAAACAACATAGACAGACATAAAACAGCTTAGCTCTGATTATGCCCTGAAAACTATGCCAGTTCAGAGACAGAGAGAATCAGCCTTGTGATATTTGGAAGCCTGTGGTGGCAACAATGGCCTAAGGAGAGTACATAACTGGGGGCCACACAGGTGCCTGAATCCCTTGGAATTTTCCATCTCTCCATATCTTCTATAAGGGAACTTCTGCCATGCCAGCTCTGTCCATAAGGGGCTTTGTGCCTCAGGCACTGCACACCTCTCTGCTCAGAGCCTGAGGCATTTTGGTATCTGCAATTCAAGAGCTTTGATTCTACTTTAAAAATTATTTTCCCCATATAAAAACAACTTTGTTGTTGTTGTTTGCATTTAGCTGCGTACACAATTACGTGTAAATGTTGTGCATATGTTCACACATACAACTGCTCTAATTCTGTTTGTGGCTATTTCCTATCTGACGTGATCTGACTATAGCAAAAATTAAAATAAAGATCAGATTAGTTACCGTGGTAACAGCTACCCCTGCCTCATATGACGCACAGATTCTGTGAAGCGAAGGAGCACGTATCAATTTACACTCTTAATTTTTGGGACACGCAGGGCTCTGCTCTTCCCAGGAGGTCCTCTGATGACACCAAGCGCTACCCGAGCTTTCATTCAGCAGCTCATCCTCTTTGACTTTCTGTAATTCACAAGAGCTTTGCAGCCACTGCCACCATCTTTCGGTAGAAACAATCTTCATTTCAGTTTCTTTCTTCAAGCAAACCAAAGAGAAAACGCAGCGAGAAAAGTCAGGGATGGGGGATACTGAGGCAGTGAGGGATGTTCTTGGTCTTTTAGGACATAGGCAGCACTGGGGCTGTCTTGGTTCATTTGTTTCCATGACTGTACGTCAAGGTTTTAAATGTTTCTGCCTTGTGTTGGAGAAAATAAACAGTCTCGAGTAGGAGTAGTCAAATTAATGATGTCTTGTGGTGTGAGATTTCACTCGTTACATCTCCCAGCTATCAGATCTCTTAAGGTGTAGGATGAGACAAATTATCAGGTCTGCAGGAGAAGAGAACATGAAGAGATAATACAGTTGACTGCAGTTAATGATTACTACCATGTGTCTATGTACATTACAGGGATAGTATGTCTTTTTGACTCTTGCCCTCTGGGCACACATCCACAGTGTCTTTCATTCTGCATCCTTGGTCCCTACTGAGGATTTATTTCAGAGCTATCACTGGTCTCAAAGTCACACCTTTAAATGCATTGTCTCATATCACACCATTTCCTATCCAGGAAGCTTCAACCAACATAGGGTTTCTCACCGTTGCTGTCAGGATTTATTGGATCTAATTAGACTGTTTGTAAAGCTGGAGTAAAGAGCCACAGGCTCTCATGAAACACCAAATCATACGTTCTCCTGAGTTTCCCATGGAAAACCCCTCAGGAAGAGGTTTTGTTGTGGCCATGGTTTCACGCACTGAAAGAGGACATAACGTCCCACTGTGCAGTTTGAGGCATCTGTGTTTTCACAGCTGTAAGAACAGAAATATATTACGGCTGCTAATTATATTAATTGCAGTTGTGCTGCTGTTTGTGTGAACATTCACAGAGAGGAATACAGATTTTTCCTATTGTTTTAATTGCAGACAGAAGCTGAAGGCCAAGCCTACAATACCCGGCCACACGTGCTGGGATTTCTGAAATACAACAAAATGCCTACTGTTCTTTAGAAATGTATTTTAAAAATGCATTCACTGAAAGCAATGTTCCTCTTTCCCCAGAGGGACTCCTTAGAGACTTTGACGCTTGAAATCTCTTTGCTTTCTCTAGCATCTCTAACTTGAGCCATGCTCCTGTCCTCAGATCCTTTTTGTGCCTCTGCTGCCTTGTTTCTTTTTCCTCCTCCTTCCTGGATTCCAGGGCCTTGCAGCTACCAGCTGCAATAAGGCACCAGCTCTGGAGGGCCAAGGTCCTTTACTCCACAGTGCTCTTGCTGTGCTTATGGGAAGGCAGCTTCTGGCAGTGTGAATGGGAATGATAGACTGCCTCTCAACATGAGTGCTCTATTTATGGGCTGCTAAGGACTCCGGCAATAATGCAGAGTTCTGGATGTCTCCTTATGAAGGCTACAGAAGAATTGTCTTTCCTGCTTCATGGCTTACAACCAAAGCAGCTATTGTGGGATGGAGACTGTTACAAATACAAGGGTACCTGTGCCAGCTTCTGTTCTGTGCTGATGCAATTGCCTTGGCTGTGTTAGCACTGAGCATTTGCAGAGCAGTGCTCATCTGGTCTGGCCTAGACATTCACATTTTCTATCTAGATTCACTTGACAGCAGCCAAATGTTGCCCTTCCTCCAGTGAGATTTATTTTCCCCTCTCTGCTTAGCAGCTTACATTTTCAAAAACTTGTACAAACACAGACACCTTCCCGAATTGGCTGGGAGATTTATAAGCAGCTGCAGAGCCACATCCTCTTCTGCTCTGAGCATCAGGAAACTTAATGCAAAAGGACTGGAACAAGTGGAGGGGTGTTCATCTCAAAACTGAACCAGTGTTTTAGACGTGGTCTCCCCAGAACCAAGTACAGGGGCACAGTCTCTTCCCCAGTCCTGCACACAACAAGGCTCTGTTGGCCTTCTTGGCCACCAGAGCAAGACATATATCATATGTTTCGCTACAGAGAGAAAATGAGGACAAAGTCTTCATCAGCATGGTCCTGGTGAGAGTGGTTGGAAGAAGAGCAGGTTTAGGCTTCAGGCCTACCACAGCATTGTGGTGTGATCCTATGCAAGCCACTTCATTTTAACACCTTTCTGTCAAAGGCAGGACAAGGATTTTCCCTGTGTCATCATCCTTTGTATGGGCTGGACACCAGTCATGCCCACCCCATTGGGTCTGCAAGACCTGAATGTGGGATACATGCACTAGCCTTGCTAGGAAGCCAAGGAGCAGGTAGCAAGATGACTCTTATCCTATGTGTTATCCTACCCTGCTGCACTTCCTACACTTAGCTTTCCCTTGTTTTGCTGTTGTCTGTGGGCCCAAAGATTTGAATTTTTCCATCTTTCAGCCTGATACTTTTCTGAGCAAATGTAATCTAACACTTAAGCAGACTTCCTCAAGCACAATGTGTTGTACTTCCCTCCCAGTACAAGCTGTCTCTGTTGGCTCTAAGCTGCAATAGCAACTATCTTTAATCATCTTTCTCATTCAGCTTGTAATAGGCAGCTTTACCACAGAAGATGAACTTGAGAATTTTCCCAGCCCGCATCTGGCATGATCCAGGCTGGTTTCTATTTCCTATCCTCTTATAATAATTAGTTGGTGGTGAAACCTGAGTAGAAGACGTCTGGCCTCGGAGAGCTGATATTTGCTTCCTTTGACAGATGAAAATGGGAGAGTGGGTGAAAAGCACTGGGTCACACTGCCCTCACAAGACTTACAGTTAATCTTCATCCTGTAATATCACTTGGAAAGTCTGAGCTTTCTGGATGGGACGTATCAGCAATCTTGGGAAGAGTTCCTGCCTACTGAATCAGTGACAAAACGATCCAGCACAGCAGGTGTTGAATGTCTGTTTCCACCATCTTCTGCTTTGTATTGCCAAATCTTTAGATGCTGTACTTAAATGGCAATATTAGTGGTAGGTGGATGGATGGAGTAGAGATCTTTTCCAACCTTAATGATTCTACAGTTCTATGATCTTCACCAACAAAAAAAAAACCATCATGAAGCCTTCCACACCCTACTGCATGCTTTCCAGGCAGCCTGCCCTGCTCCTGCAGCCTGAAAGACCCAGAGGGGTGGTGAAGTGAAGGAAGGAGAAGAAAACTGGATGCTGTTCTGGGGCAAATGGTCATGTTTGATGCCAGAGCGGGTTGTAAACCTGTGGCCTCCCTGTACCTGCAATCAAAGGATCACCTGGAGCTGGTGGGAACTGCTGCCCACAGAATTGTCTCATTTCATTGCAAATCACGTGTGGACAGACAAACTTTCTCCTGCACCTGCAGGGTTCTGGGCTCTGAGGATTGCACCTGGCTATAGGAACATTACAAGAGTGTGGTTAAAAGCTTTCACGCGGGCTGTGTAGTCCCTTTACTCCTTTGTTTTCTATGGGTTCACCTGTGGGTGAGCTGAGCAGTGTGCTGTTTGACAGAGATTGCTTCTGGCATACTGAAACTGGCATTTGTCCTTGTTGGACCCAGCAGACATGTGTAAGTGCTCGTGCAGCAGGGCTGGGCGCATTAACACAGCAGGCAGCCAGCACCTGCAGTGCTGGAGCTACAGGGCTCTGCTCCAAACAGCAGCAAAAGGAGCCAGAAAGCATCTTGAGAAGGGTTGAATGCAGCTTCCCCAGAAGCAGTGCTGCCTACCACAGTGAGTTTTGCAGAAAGAAACAGACAGGAGAAAATGGGAGCCTGGGGGGATTTTGCACCTGAAGTCATCGTCATGTGCTTCCCTGCTGGGTGAATCACTTTCAGGTGTCCAACCCCTCTGGTTTCTGGGTGTCCTGAGGGTCTGTACAGGGCACATAAGGCTTCAGCAGGTGTCAGAAGCTGATACTTCATTGAGGATCCCTTTTCTACATAAATCAAAAGCCATTCAGCTCTAAATCTTTCCTCCTCTAATAAAACATCTAAACAGCCAAATGCCTTATATTATTTATATTCAGAGACTGTAGCTGTCCTTGAGTGTTTAAAGCAGGCTGAGAAATCCATTTCTTTGCATGGTAGAGTCATGTTTTTGCGTGAGCTGTCTGCTCTCAAGCCTGATTGCTGCTCAGTGGGTTTTGCAGTGAATCCAGTTTCTTTTAGTAGCTGCAGGAGGCTTTGGGGACCTGAGGCTCCAGCATGGCACGCTGCATGGGTTGGGTTTTCTGACTTCTTACCTGGGTCCCCACTATGAGCCACATTGCTGTGTTATTTCTGTGGCCTTTCATCTTTGCTCTGCATGATGTCCTAATTGCACTGTGATGTCTTAATGTTGCAGGGAGCTCAAAGTGTTACAGGATAGAAGTGGGGCACAATTTATATTTAGTATTTTCTCAGTGAAATCAGCAGCTTTCCTAGCTGCATCCCTGGTCTTGATGTTGATATGTTTCTCTGTGGGTAAGACCAACAACTTGTGTAATAGCCAATGCTGAGATGGTACCTATGGACAGCCTGCTTAACCAATTATAGCCTGAGCAAATTAAAAACAAACGATGACAAGCAGGAGATGTGTAAGCTGGCACTCTCTCTAAGAGATCAAGGCATTTATTTCTTTGAGTAGCTCCCTAAGAAGCTGCCAACTATTATTCTCTGTCCTTTACGTCGACTTCCTTCATTTCAGCTTGATGTCCTATTGGGATTCTGCCACCCCAAGAGATTCTCCTCCTCCCCAGCTTTTCCCTCCTGCCTGTTTTAGAGAGCTTCCAGCCCACCCCAAGTTCTGTCTTCCAGGACCCAGCCTCACTATTGGGAGAATAAAATTTTGCAGCAGACCCGTAAATCCACGCGTAATGTTTCCTCTGAATCCTACCAAGTTTTACTGCACGCTTTATTAATGCTTTCTAACACACATGCCACTTGTGATATAACCAGCCTATAAAGTGCTATCCGGGGAAATTTTATTGGATTAATATTTCCATTCCTCCTGCAGCCAAGCCCTGCTCTCTTCTGCTGCTCCCTCCCCACACAGGCACAGCTGCTCAAGCATTAGAGACAACTTTACGTTGCCCATAAAACTGTCTTGCTGTCAGCTCACTCCATTGGCTGCTATTTCTATTCTCTGGTCATTCAGCTGACTGGAGGCTTGAAGCAAGGTGCAGAGCAGGAGGGTTTATAGCCAAGCAGAAGAGCTAGGGAGGCTTGAGATGGAATTAACTGTTTTGCAAAAGGGCTCTGAGCAAGGTGCGTAGAGGCTGTGTCACAACTAAGGTCCACGTGGGCAGATGGAGGAAGGGATGGGCACATCTCATTTCCTAAGTCACAACAACCTCTTTTCACTGAGTGAACCCAAAACACCAGAAAACAGCACTTGGGCTGAGCCGAGAGCTCAGCTGCTTCCTCAGTCACAGGGATGTTGCTGTAGACAGGGGATAAATTACTCCATCTGTAATAGTCATGGATTTCCAGGCATTGATCTCAGACCTGGGAAACGTGCTTGAATGGTTAAAAGGTATAAATTGCTTTAAATTAATCATTGATTCAATCTGCCTCCCCAGAAGCTGGGATAACCATGCTATTGAATCAGGAATAATCTCCAGTTGCAGACAGAAATGTAAGAGGAATGCATGTATTCAGTGCTTCGGCTTCTTGCTCTTTCTGTGAGATATATACCATTTCCCACTGAGATGAGTAGGTGTTATACAGTCCCCAGCAGCGAGCAGAAAGTCTCCGAGGGAAGAACGAGTGCATTTTCAATCCTCACAGCAACAAATCACACCCATTCAGAAATGCAGAGGAGCCAACAGAAGATCTCTCCCAGGTGAGATAGGGATGGAGGGAGTGTTTCCCTCTGATTTTTACTAAATGGGGTTAAATGTGAAAAACGCCCGCCTCCCTGCTGCACCCAGGCATAAGTAAGGATCAGCTTCCTCCTGGGTAAGCTGATATTAAAAGGCTGGAGATAGAGATGTTGGGCTTGTAAGGAGGAGAGAAGCCCTGGGGGAGATGCTCAGAGCAGCTGATGAGCAGTTTTCCTGTGCCCCTGTAGACACCTCTCCTGTTACAGAGAAATAAATGGGCATCTGTAAGAACATGGAGGGGGATCTTGTTATTAGAGGAGACTGTCTTACTGCCTTCAGACAGTCACAGAAACACCAGTCCAAGCTGTTTCCTGTTGTTATGTGTTTGTCTTTCAGTCGTATTGCTTGCATCTCTAATTACAACTGCTGATGTGGTGGTGGATGGGGTGATGAAGAAGGGGTGTCTGGCTCTGCTCCCATCTGTGTCACTGGAGGAGTCATCAGGAAAGAGCTCCTGTAAGCCAACATCAGCTTCAAATGATGCTTCGATTTCTCAGCTCCACGAGTCTTGTTAATAAAGGATGTGAAATTGAATTGGAATTTCATGTTGTGCTGGTGCTGAAGTTTAGGTGAGAGCCTAGTGCTTAATTTCTTACCTGGTCTTAATCAGTTTGTTGTGTATAGGAGTTTGTAGGGTCTTGACAATGGTAAAGACAACATGTAAGCTCAGCTTTTCCCTATATGTGCAAGGATGGGAAATTGTATTTTCCCTTTCCCATCCCATGTGCAGACTATGCACATATAGGGAACTGCACATACAGGGAAATGAGATGTGCCCGTCAGTGACTCCTAAACCTAACAAACCATTAAAGCCTATCTACAAAATGATGCCTCTATAGCTGCCATCCTGCCCCACCAGTTGTCTACCCAAGTGCAGTGGGTGGGTAATGCTTTCCCTTAACTGTTCATAGCTGTCATGGGATCTTTTCCCCCCTCTGGGTCATGCTCTTGAAGGCAAAGAGATGTTTATCACATACAGTTGATCTCAAACCTGTGAGAAGCAGTTGCTCCCTATAGACAAGTGGGTAGTTATGGGGTCTGATGTGGGGCACGTGTGTGGCTATGTCTGCCATGGATAAATACAGCGTTTCTGATCTGCTGTGTCTGAGAGCTGAGTTCATCCAGACAGCAGACACTTTGAGGGAGAAGGGAACCTATTTGCTGTGTTTCGTGATGACATTGAGGTGGCGGTGTAGGGACTGAGAAGCAGAAAGATTAAACGTATTATGAGAGTGAGTTGTGGCAGAGCTGATGGGTCAGAGTCAGGTGCTCTAACCAGACGCTTCCTCAGGCTCTATGTAAAATAAAACTTGTGCAAGCACAATGATGCTAGGAAATGTTTGACGTGATGACCTTATAATCAGTTCATTTAAGGGTGTGATTAATGAGCTGTGCCTTGCCATGTTGTAACTTGATATCCCATATGGTGTCCATGGACGTCTGCTCTCTAGCAGAGGGTAAACATTCACAAGGCAGCATCCTACAGACCTTGTTCACAGTTCACTCAAATCACTGCAGCCTCTTCCATGAAGTGATGTGAGATCTGTCTAAAGCACAGAAAGATCCAAATAGTCTGCCTGGCTTTCTTTTTTGCACCCTGCTTTTGAGGAAATAGGATACGCTTTGAAAAGGTTTCCAGAGTTTCACATAAGGGCGAGTAAGGACTCCCCATTCTGACCTTTAATTTTCATTGAAGTCTTGTTTATTTTGCTGCTCTGAAGAGTTAAGGACTTGCGAAGCTTTCTGCTGTTGTACTGTAGATGGAACCACAAGAAACCTAGCAGATTTTGCAAGGCAGAAAAACTTTCAAGACATCTCACCTTTGTCCAAGGTGTAAAACATCTTGGAGAGACCATGAACTTCTTTTCAGCACTGGCTGTATTTCCAGGTCTTACTCATTACAGTAGATGTGTAGAGCCTCAGTCGTTGGGTTAAAAATTTGGGCGAGAAACAAGGGCATCATTGCCCTAGGTAGTGTTGGTCTGATTAGGGACATGACTCCTCCAGAGAGAAACACCATCTGTTGACAACGTTCAGCCTGACATTCCTCAAAGCTATATTGTTCAGGAATCAGAACTGGCTGGAGTACTGTGATTTATGCTGATGATAATTAGTGTCTCTTGTGGTCTGGTGTGCTGGAAGCTGACCATCAGGCAGATATAAGAGATGGAAATTAAGTCTCCTCTTGTTGGCCCACAGAGCTACATTAAATCTGTTCTGGGGCTTCATATCCACAACAGCTTGAACGGGAAAGCCATTGAACCATCATTTCTGGTCTTTTTTGCCTCTTCCTGATCAATTCCTCATGACCTGCTCTGCCCAGTAGAGACAGCCACGTGCAACAGGAGAACAAACTGTCTGCTGGGATAATAAAGCCATACAACTTCAGGCCAGCTCTTCCAATGAAGCTTCTTGTTAATTAGTTTACCAGTGGGAACCTTTGAGAATTAAACACAGGAGACATAATCTCTCTGAAAGCTAATTACAAATATTTGCCCCCCTGCTGATAAGTGACCTGCTAATTTCCTCCTGTTTGAGAAAGCTTCATTAAAAATTACTGTACTGTTTGTGTAACAGAAGAGTTGCTAGCACAGATGTTTTCCCAACAAGGATGCTGCCAGCTAATTTTCTTCAGCTCTCAGCATTTCCAGAGGTCTTCTTAGGAAGGTGAAATTGGTTTGAATACCTGGAAGATATTGTAGATGTGGTACTCTGGGTCGTGGGCTAATGGGCAATATTAGTGGTAGGTGGATGGTTGGACTGATCTCAGAGGTCTTTTCTTACCCTCATGATCCCATGATTCTATAAAGCCTTTTTTTTACTTTGGCTGAAGGGAGAAAGACTCCCAGACAGGGAGTCTGTTGCAGAGCAGGGATTTGAAGCTACTTCTGTGGAGCCCATAATGAAGCACTTGAATTGCATTCAGAAGCTTGGGATGAGGGTCCCACACTATACAGTGCAACGCTCAGACAAACTAAAGAGACCCCTGCTCTGAAGGGCTTTGGTGTGGGGATGGGAACACCTGCTAAAAGATTTGGGAACAGCAGGTCCAGCTGTTTTCTGTTATGGAGACAGTGATGTGCATGATGAGAAAGCTCATGGGAAGAGCAGAGTGGAAGTATGAGCTATCCCTGCTGAGCTGCAGTGAGTGTCCTGGGGGACACCAAGTACGAGGTATAGCTGCCAAGTCTCTTCTATTCAGAAACAACAAAAGCTTCATCCCTGGTGAGATGGGACCAGACCACACATCTACCTTCCTTATTGTTCTGCCTCAGTGGCTGGAATAGCAGAGCCTTAGAGTACAAGAACCATGGCAAGCCAAGAGCAAGCTTTCCCCTTCTGGCCATTGCCAGCACTCACAAAGGCAGGGACATTGTAAGCCCAGAGCTGCACGTGTCTTCTGTGTCTGACAGGTCCAGTTGTGGCTCTCTGCTGGCTCTGAACACACCAATGCTGTTGTAGTCCACGGCAGAGCCCTTGATTTTAATTACACACTGTACAAAGAGCTGCCTCCTCTGGGGGTTTAAATCTCTGCATAGCAATTTCACAGCAGCCTCTGAGAATGACAAACACTGATCTGCTTTTTTTGCCTCCTCCTTTCTATACGTGATGTTACAGACAGGTAAACACTGCTGCAGAAATTGGCCTTGCACTTTTCTGGATTTCAGGGGCACTAAGCCATGAGCCAGAGCTGGATCCTGCTGCAGTGCTAACTTCCTGGCAGTCTTTCTGGGTGCAGGAGCACTCGAGTCAGATTTTGGTGTAAACCCACGCTCAGGAAACGACAATGGGAAAAAGCAAGCAGGCAAATTGTGCCTCTCATTCATAAACTTCTGACTTGATGTTGGAATTCAGCAGAAAATGAAAACAAGCTGCATCTCCAGACATACAGATCTGCATTCTGCAGAGGGCTGGGAGCTGAGCATGGCAGGGCTTCCTGCTTCTTGGTAAGCCCACAATCAGACTGGCAAAGCCCCCTGGCAAATGATGAACGCTCATGAGCTGTTCTGATTTATACCAGTGAGAAATCTAGCTTTAATTTTAGTTCTTGAATTAGCTGTTCTTTTAATCACACGAATGCAGCCTGCCAGGTTGTCAGGGCCACATATGTGAAACTCAGAACTGTTTCTTCAGTGGAGCCCTATATATGTCATATTTCTGCAAAGCCTTCCCCTTTTTATTGGGTTTATGGCCCATTAAGTTGAAAGTGTGATGGAGAGTCACGCAACAGCCAGCAATAACCTGGAGGAAGCAGCCTGCTTCATCACTGCCTCATGCAATTAGGGAATGGCTCACAGGTCATTTGGTATTAATTGACCCCATTAGAAGCCTGAGCACTTTTTGATTGCTGTTATACAATGTGATAGCAGGGGACTTGAATCAATGACCCTGCCAGGATCTTTCCATCTGACAGCCTCTCTTGAATGGATACGGTTTATGGGGCCATTCCCACAGGGCTCTGTGGGGCTGTGCCAGGAGTTCAGCACTCCAGTTTTCCCCCAGCAACAGTCAGCGAGCACTCAGTGACAGTTCTGCTGCAAGAGGGACTCTCAGAGTTGTACCAAGCAAAGCCCAAGCAGCGGTTCCATCACTTTTCTGCTGGGGATGAGTGCACTCAGCCAGTCTGAAGCTCGCATCGCAGAGCCAGGGAATGCCTACAATGCTGCATCTCTGTAATTAGATTTCCCTGTTATTTCACTCGAGAAGGCTGGGCAATGTGTCTGACCAGCGCTGTTCTCCTGGTACCCCAGTGCCCTCAGCCAAGCCCCCGGGGTATGCTGACAGCACTGCCCCAGGCAGGGAGAAGGCAGAGCTGCCCACCTCAGCAGGGCTGAGCCCAGCTTCTGCAAATCTTGTTTCTGCCTCAATTTCAAGGCCAACCCATGAGGTGGGATGCAATAGAAAATGCTGCTTGATTAAGAATGTGCAGGCTGGAGTAGTGCCTGGAGAAAAGAGAGAAGTGTGTGTTTGTTCCTCTTCAGCAGTTTCTCCTTTGACCTTTGTTTTTCTCCATCTCTGTGCTATCTTTCCTTCTTCTCTCTCTCTCGAGAGCATGAAAGCAATCATTTTAAAAAGGAGAGAATGAATCATGTTCGATTTGGGTAGGTTTTTTTTTCTGCAATAAGCTGTAGAAGAGCCTTTGTTGAGTTGCTGCTGGCAGCATCCAGGCTGCTTACAGCAGTGTGGGCACAGATGAGGGCCATGTGAGTGTCTGCACAGCTGAGGAAGGACAACCTATGCTCTGTGCAGCTCACAGTGAGCAGCCTTCCTTCCTTCAGTGGGCACCAGCTCTGCAGGTTGGCTAGTTTATTAACGTGGGAGCCAAGACGTTGGCTGTGCTTGCAGCAGGGTCTAGCATATTTGCAGAAAGATGCCAGCAGTATCTTTGGGTGCACACAAGGTCTGATAGCCGTGTTATCGCAAAGATGCTGAAGATGCTCTTTGAATACACCAGCTCTTACACCTTGAGCATTCCCACCTCTCAGAGGCTCAGCACCCTTCCGCCTTCCCCCCAAGCCAGGAATTACCCCCCTGCATCCCCCCAGGATGCTCAGCACCTGACACCAGCTATTTGTTCCATTCGCAAAGCGCGTTTCCAGCCTTTAGCATTTAAGTCCCTGCACAGCGAGCACAGCCGTTCCCAAATCTTTGTAGGACGGCTGTGAGCCGCGCACCGGGGCTCGGGGCTGCCCCTAGCGGGGTGCAGCCTTTCTCTGCTAGGGAAAAGGGGCTGTTCTGCTTCGGGCACCTCCGGCGGCTGAAGGGGCGGAGGCTGCAGCCTTCAAGTAGGAAAGGGAGAATAAAAAGGAGGCAGGGGGAGAGGCGGGGAGGTTGCCGGACAGCGGGTGGGGCTGGAGAGGAAGGGGAGGCAGCGAGGATGCGGAGCTGCGCCTGAGCCCCTCCTGCCCAAGAAGGAGAGCATCAGCTCGGCTGGACGGAGGGAAGCGGGGAGATGCGGCCGGGCTCGCTCGGCACCTTCTGAGTTCTCATCCAGCAAAGTTTCCCGAGCTCGGGGAGGAAGAGAGGGAAGGCGACATGGGAGAACCTGCTGTCCTCATTCCGGCCCCGCCGGGACCCGCTGTGGCTTGGGCGCTGCTGTCTGAAGGCTGAAGGGGACCCCCGGGGCACCTCCAGGTAACCATCCCCGCTCCCACCCACCGCGGCTCTCCGTGGCCCCGTAAGGGACTTTCCCGAGCACTTTGCCCAGGGAAAAGTCTCGTGCTTCCCCTAAAGGCTTCTCCTGCTTGCGTTCGCGAGTCTGTGTGTGCTCAGGGAGCGGCTGGAGCTGTCTGAATGGGATTTCTGTGTGCTGCTCACAGCCGCTCCTTCGCTGCCCCCTTTGGAAAGGGGACTGGGACTCCTTGGGGGTCTGTTCTGCTGTGGTGGGAAGATGACAGCTCCATCCCCTTTGCTACAGCTGAGAGGGAACGAAACGTGCTGCTGGCATGGCTTTAAAAGATAGCTATAAAATGCTGCCTGGATATGTCAGAATGTCCTCAGAGCTCTAGGAATTCACAGAGCTATGAATAAAACCCTCTGTTTGGCCCCATGAGGATATAGGGAGGGATGAATATTGCCCTAGAAGGAATCACTCTATCCTCTGGATTTCTGGTTCGGATATGCAGCTTTTTTTTTTCTCCTCATCTTTTTTCCTTTTTCTATTTCACTCTCCCTAGTAGTGATGCTTGCCACCAGTTCATTTCAAGCTGAGATGTTGTTTGGAGTAGAACCCCAGATTCTAACTGATAAGAAAGAACTTGTTTCACACAGCCCCCAAAAGAACTTTTCCTAAAGGAAAAGAAGTCCATCATTCTGGACAGGACAATGGAAAGAAAGCTGGTTATTTTGGAACTGGTTGATTTGACTGAAATGAAAGCAGGAAGGTAAAAGCTGCCAGATTTCCTCTGGAAAGATAACAGTGAAGGCAAACACCCATCAGTGGGTTCCTGTGACTGTAGAGGAGGTGGGGGGGGGAAAGGGGGACACCCTCTCCCCACGGTATCAAATCTGAGCTCTAGAAGGTGATAGAATTCAACCACAGCCATCAACACACACTGTCAGGCAGAGGAACTGAGCTGCTGCTGGTTGCTATCAGCGCAGCCTTGATAGCAGCCAGAAACCAGCATGATCCCTTTGGAGTAGCTACAGGTGACAGCTGCTGTGTGATGGGTGTTTTTTTATCCATCCCTTTAGAGCCCAGATAGCTCACCTGGGAGCAGGGATATTCTCAAGGAGCCAGGAGAAAGTAAGTCCTGTGGAGTGAGCCTGTGATATTATTTAAGTTTGTGGATGCTTAACCAGAAGCTGCCTTGCTGGCAAAAGGGGCAAAAATGGTGCTCTAGCTCATAGCTGTGTGCTGAGGTTCCCAAGCAGAATAAAAAGATGCTGTTGGAGAAGCACAGATGTTGTTAGCCTGCCTGATGAAGAAAATGCCTTTCCACTCTCACACATCTTCAATTCTGAAACGTTTTCACCTGCAGACTCTTTCCCAGATGACGAGGAGCCACATCCTTCAGTGTGTCCATCCCTGTCAGCTCCAGGTGATGTCTCACTGAGCAGGAACTTCACTGAAAGTTCACTGCTGCACTTCTATTCAGCTCTAAATGAAAGCCTGAGCAGAGGCAATGAGATATGGCACTGGAGATAGCAGCAGAGAGCTCTGCCTCAGCTGGAGGGATGGGAAAATGTGACACCCTGGGAAATGGCTGGCTGATCCCACTGGCATGTTGGTGGGTAAGGGTTTCTATTTCCTTATTCATTTTTCTGTTACTGGTGTTTTGTTAGTTTGCTTTTTAATGTAGTGGCTGCAGAGTGTTAATAACACAACAGTGATTTTGGGCTCTTGCATTAGAAACCTGTGTGGTATCAGTTTTCTCTCTGCAGTCTTTATGAATGTGATTTGATAGCAGAGGAGGAAAGAAGCTAAGGAGCCAGGCAGGAAAGTATGAGAGAGCAGACTGTTGTTGTTTGCAATCAGGCTGGGATGAAAATTGCCCTCCTGCCTGTAAAATCAAAGGCACCACCAGCAAACTGCTGGCAACTTGGCTTCTGAAAATTTGAGTTCACCGAACTTTGCTGGGAAGCCAAAACCAGCTCCCAGCATGTGCAATAATCTCTTCCATAGACACTGCTGTTGTCAGTGAAGGATATGTATTCCCGCCTTTGGCCCTAGGAAAGGGTAGATTCCCACACAAGCTCTCTTCTAACTTAAATTTCTCCTTTGCCATGATCCTGCATCCAGGAGCTGGTGGTGCTCCTGCAGGAAAACTGCATCAGTTTGGCTTTACACTTGCTGAAGCAGACAGACTACCTGACCCCTTCTACATCATCTCCTGTGATCACACCCAATGCAGTGTGATGCAAGGTAGAAAGTGCAGTCTAGCAGACTAAACCCCACAAATGCTCTAGGGACCCAGATTCATTTTTCCACCTCATAATTGACTTCTGTGAGTGTAGATGGAGTTAGTCTTGCTACACATTTAACTATTGGCTCAGGTTCTCTTAATAATTGACTCAACCTGGGCTGGGGATTTTCTGGCCCCAAGCTGGGCAATTTGGGATGTCCTGAATTGCCTTCTGGTGCCTTTTATTGTCCACTAGCCAGAATATTGGCCTGGATGACTAGCATCAACTACAGGACAACTGAATCATGGAGCAACCAATCCCACTTCTTGTTGTAACTCGGTACCCTTATCCTCCTCTAGTGTATTGCATTCACACTGGGGTGAGGGCTGTTCCTAGCAGTACTGGGTTTGCTGTTTTAGATAGGTGTTGTCTGGGTGATGATGAACAGTGTGAGGCAGAGGCAGAGCCAAAGCCTTAGCTCTGGGCCATCATGTGCTTGGATTCAGTTGGGCTCCATCCACTGGATGGCTAAAGCCATTGGGTTAGGGAGAGCACAGATTTGAGAGCAGGTTTGGATTTGCACTTTGGTACCAGCAAACATGGAGAAGAGCTGGTCCCTTTGATTGGTGGTGGAAAGCTGCTTTTGGTTTCTTGCTGTAACAGTTGCATGCTCTTTTCTTCCTCTGTAGTGATTTCAAGGGAGCAGAAGACCACAAATAGCCTTCTCAGCATTGTATGTACCCTGTAAGGACTGAAGTGACCTCCAAGACTCACCTCAACATGTTCAGTGAAAAGAGCAGTGCCTCTTTGACCCAGAAACCCAGCCAGAGAAAGACACGACCTCAGGGCCTCCCCTCCCCTGCCCTCTGCTGTGCTTGTGGACTTTGCATCATGCTGGCAGGGATCAACATCACTCTAGTGGGAGCATTTGCATTTGGGACCTTCCTCCCCATGAACAACCCTCCCATCATCATTGGACCCATCTTGCTGGTGGTGGCCTTCACATTCTTTGGTGCCTGCTGCATCTGCAGCCGGAGGCCGCCTGCTCATGGGGCCAGAAAATCCAAACCAGGTTCCAACATGGGTCTCATCAAACCTGGCAACACTGCCTTTGAAATTGAAACTAGTGAGCACACGGTGCAGGATACCACTGCTGTTCAGCTGAGCCCCACAAATTCCCCCATCTCCTCAAAAAAGTCCACACCAGTCCACGAGAATGCGAAGACTTGCAAACTCTTCACCATGGAAGGCAATGGGCCAGTGGCCAAGTACACACCAGGAGGAGAGGCAATACAGCTCAACCTGCCCAGGGACCTGGCCACATCCTAAACCCAGGCAGAGTTTTGTTAGCAGCCAGACAGATGCTGCAATGGGTGGGTTGGAATCTGAGGTGTACCATTGGTCAGAAGTGGGGGGGGAAAGTGCTTGTGACAGGCCAGCAGGCAGACAGGCTTTGCTGAATCAATTGAAGGAAGAGGGATGAAACAGCATGAAAATCTTTGCTGATAGGAACATGCCCATTAGTTGGCTTAGCAAGGAAGACTGCTAATGATGTCACTGTAAAAGGATGAACTGGACAGTTCCTGGGGAAAGACTGGCTTCTGGGAGAAGAGATTGGAAGAGGAGGATGAAATAATTTGTCTAGCAGGAGGCAGCAATGTGACGGCTACATGGGGCTGACAAATGACAGCTCTTTCTCTTCAGAAGTGAAGCAATTCTTGGATATAATAGAAGCAGGAATGCAGTAAATTACAGCTTGCTGCCACTCGGTCACAAGAAGATTTCAGCATTTTAGGGCCAGGCTTTGTGGCAGTAGGGACATAATGTATGTGTTTACTATTGAAAACGCGGTGTGAAGCGGTCTCCCTTCCTTTGGAAATCCTTGCCCCATTTTTCCTTCCTTTGAGTGACTTTGCCATCTGTTATAAGAGACAATTAATCGTGGGGATCACAGTTAGAGTTGGCATTTTCCTTGTTTTGAACACGTTGGGTTGCAGTGGTGCTGCTCAATGCAGGGTGTCTCCTGGAAGGTCAGCATGGCTGAATCCTTGGGAACAAAATCCTGGGGTAAATGGAGGCTGGGAGGGCCCTGCAAATGAAATCTTTGGGCAGTGCTTATGCCCTGTGTGCTTGGGGAGGCATCTTCCTTCCTGTCTTTTTATGGAAGTTGGGCTTGGGATACATTCTGCTTGGGACAGGGGACAAATTGCTGAATGGGCTTCAGTAGAGCTGTGCAGGAAGATGTATCTTCTTTCCTGAGGAGGCTGCCAGATCTATTGCATGCAGTGGGCAACCAGGTATGGAACTCCTTGCTGCAGGAAACTGGCTGCTGAAGATGCTCCTGGGCTTGCTGGTCAATGGGATGAGTTTGCAAAGAGAATTCTTGAAGAGCCACTCAACACAAAGGTACCTTCAGCTCAGACAGATTCTGAGCTGTGCACAGGGTGCTGATTATTGCAGCTGTTGTATTCTTCCCTGATAAGAAGTGCTGTGCTAGTGGAGCTCATTTTCTCATGAAAATTCACGTATTTGGTGAGATGTGGGACCAATGAGGAAGGAGACCCCTGGGAGGTAGCAGCAGGAGGATGGATTTTGAGTGTATCTTGTCCAAAGTGCTCCCCAGCCTCCAACACATCATTGCTTAGAGCTTCTTGAGCTGGAAGTGGTGCCTGTATTAAGCAGCCCTGAATGGATTCCTTCTTCTGTCAAATTGTATCATCCACGATCCTGCAGCATGGAGTTGCACAACTTAATGAGAGGCCGTGTAGATCCCTGTCCTTGTTTTATTTTCAGCCTGCACCCTACATCTCCCTCTTGAATCCCCAAACTCCTGGATTAGAAAGGCCAGCAAACAGCTTATGCCTTCCCACTGCACTCAGATTTTCTTGGGTCTTCATCTCATTTCTTCCAGTCATCTGTTTCCTATGGTCGTTCACACCTCTTGTTGTTAGAGGGAGGCAATGCTCCCAACTTGGCCAGCAACTCATTCAGCCCAGAATCAGTGCTTTGCTAGGCTGACCTTGAGGCCAGTATATAGGTATATGAGGTGCTGGAGGGGCTGAAGGGAAGATGCTAGAGGAGAAGGGAAGGCTGAGACGTGGCTGAAGTTCTCCTTGGCCACCAGCAGACCTCTGCAAAGCAGATGGTGAGGGCTGTACAACTGGTGTGTTGGGATAAGGGATGGCAAATAGGTATCACAGAGGAGCTGTGGTAAAGTCCATACATGGGGTCCTGGTTGCTCTGGGGAGCCATCATGGAGCTGATGGCTGAATTTCATTCTTCTATGAGAGGGAAGCGAGAACTCTGGCTTGAATTCTCCAACGGTTTGCTGCCTTTGTCAGTTTCTTCTACATCATGGAATTGCACTCATGATTTTTAGCCTACTGGCTAGGAGGAGCAGAAACAGAAGGATTCATGCCTGGGAAGATGTAGGCTCAAATCTATGCTTTAGCCTCCAGGTCCTGGGGAAATCATTTAATTGCTGTGCGCCCAGCTGCCTGCCTGTGCAGGAGGGAAAACAGCTGCTCCCAGCTCTGTAGAGCTGCTGTAATGATGAGCAACACTGGGAAGCAGGAGGGTTGGTATCAGCACACCTGAATCTGCAGACTGCTTGAAGGTGGATGGATCTGTATGGTCTGATCTCTGCATGATCTCCTTTTAGAGCTTGTTTTTTAGGTGATCTCTGTTTCCAGCACTGACTTCTGTTTGGATTGTGGGAACTGCAACACTGAACTAAAGGCTCCAGTGGTTTTCACCTGCTGGTAATTGCTATAGGAAATAAGCAGAATAACTTGTTGATCCGGGTTTGGCTCTCAGGTTGCTGGCTCACCAGCATTTTGGAATAGCACACAAAGCTTTGAAGGTCCTTCAGAGGCATTGCCCACATGAACGTAGGTACTGCAGTGCTTTTCTTTGGGCACTTGAAGGCAAAAAGTGGTAAAATCAAGTGGTAACCATGCAAATTCCTCTTCTACTCATTGAAGGCTTGAAAACTGAGTCTGGAGTATGTGTACTGGAATTGCTCCTTATTGTGGTTGCACCATAGAATGCTACCAGTGATGGGTAAAACAATGGCAGATCCCACACAGGAACACCTGCTGCTTTCCGAAGCATGGAAGCTCTGCTTTTTCCTTTTGATATCTTTTTGGGATTTCCATATCTGTCTGTAACTGTGATTGCCTGTACTAACGTCTTTGTGAATTTGTGCCTTCTTCTTGTGTAGCAAGAGACAGGGCAGCTTTCTTGTGCTCTAAGTCACAGTTTCTATTGTGAGAGTCTTTTTTTAAAAAGGAGAATACTATTTATATATGTGCAATGTGGATTTTGGAAAAGATAGACTCATTAAAATAATTGCGCTCATTAAGCGTCTGGCTTGCCTGCTCTTCCAGTCTGTTGGTAGCTTATGGGTGTGCCCTAAGGTAGCCTCTTTGTTTTTATTGTGCACCATGCTGTTCTGCTTGATTCTCCAGCCTGGGCAACTAACTTCAAGAGAAGGGCATCCTTAGGAGTTCATGTTACACTTGTTCTGAATTCAGCTTCTCTGGCAATGAGAGCTGTTTTCCAACCTTAATGATTCTAAAATCACCCAGTCCAACCCCAACCCATCCCCACCATGCCCACTGACCACATCCCTCAGTGTCACATCCCCATGGTGCTTGAACAGCTCCAGAGATCCTTTCCAGGCTTGACTATAAATGTTTAAACTGTGGTATGGGGAAGAGTTAGAAACTGTGTGTGTGTAGGATGGGTGCTGTCAGCTTTCTGTGCTCCTTCTGGGCTTAACCCAACGCTGCTTCCTGGAGATGAGGCAATGAGGGACAGCATGTGGGAATAAAGAGGATTTGAGAGTTTTTCAAATTCACCCTGTGAAAGGACTTCTCTCCCATGTGCAGCCAAGTGATTTGATACGAGAAGAAATCTCTGTGCTCCAGGCAGGCTGGCTGGTTAAAGACCTGGGAAATGAGCTGGCTAAAAAGGCTCCACTGACAATGCGTGTAAAATGCAAACCTGCTCCCTTCAGAAGGGATTTCTTTTGACCTTTAGAAAGAACTTCCTAGAAGGGCTTTTCTTAAAGTAGCACCAGAGAGAAAAGCACAGAGGAGGGTTTGCTGATCATCTGCTGGTTCTCTCCAAGACCTGCAGCATTCTTGCCACCTCCCCATTGCTATCCCCAACCCTGAGCTTCTCTCTCTATCTGGAAGTATAACCTAGAACCATTACATGGACTACAACTAAGCTTTTCTAGTTCCAAGCCTGAATTTATTTGTATTTGATTATTTTTTTTTTATCCTTGTGCCAGCAATGTCTTTTGTCCAGGATACCTCCAGGAAATGTTTGCCTTTGAAACATTTCAGATCTGTTGCAGATTTTCTGCAGCCTGTGATGGGGCTGAACTGGCTGACCCCCTCCATCCTTCTCTCCTGTGGGATGTCTGCTGTTCCCTGAAACCTTCACCTTCCTCTGTCCCCCATTGCTCCATAAGTGCTCATGAACTGCTGTTCTTTTGCAGAACTCACAGTGAAATTACAAACCTTCTGGGGTTAGAAATGGGGCTATTTTTTTTTCCCTAGGCAAATCCTAGAAGAAGAAGAAAAAAAATCCATGAAAATGCAGAAATATCCATGAAAATGTGAAGTTTATATTTGCAAAGTCCCTCTTAAAAGAAATATATAACTGAGCTTTTATGTCATTAGTCTCCAGTGCATCCATAGCGAATGTGCTCAGCGCAGAGGCTGAAAGGCTGCTTTTCTCCAACTGCCAGATGCTGTCAGTGTGCATCAGAGTGACCCTCAAATGTGGAACATGGGTGACTGTCCAGCTTATGGACCCTGTGCCTTTCCAGGGAGATCTCTCCTGCTGAAATCCTTGCCTGGGTTTCTGGTATTCACTTGCTGTGTCAGAGAACGCAGTTATGCTTGCAGCTCTCTGGCCTGATGGATGTTTGATGGAGAGTGTCTCTGTGTAAGAACAGAAATGGGTTCTCTCTGAAGGAGCAATGAGCTCACTGAATGACCCTGCTTTCTTTGTTTTCCTGAGAAATGATGCATTTCTGTGGCATAACGCTGAGTTTGGCTCTGGGCCACGCATACTTTCATGCGGACTCATTAAAATCATGTCTTTGATTCTTTAAACTCACATTTGTTCTAGAGAGGAGCTGTCTGCTGAGAGAATTAATTCCTCCGACTCCAGTCATCTCCCTGGAAGTGCTGCTGTTGTCTTCGATTTCATGGCTTGGATGATTACTCTTTTCCAACACCCAAGAATAACAAGATTAGGGAATTCATAGCAATGAAGGCACAGAAGGGAGATTGGCTAAAAAAAAAAAAAAAAGAGAGAGAAGATAAATTGAATTTTCCTTTGAAGAGAAAAAGGAAAGGGGTATTTCAGGGAATTACATTAGTGGTGTGATTTGGTTGTGTTGCAACTGAGAGACAGCTGACTTCTGCTCCTCAGGTGTGGGCAGGGCTCTACTGGAAGAGAAGATGTGCAGCTGTGCTCACACTGCTGGATTGAAACACTGCCATCAGAAAGGTGAGTGCAGCCCTTGAGAACAGGCTGCCCAGGGAGGTGGAGGGGTCACCATCCCTGGAGGCATTCAAGAACTGTGAGGATGTGGCACTGAGGGATGTGGTCAGCAGCCGTGGTGGTGATGAGTTGACTGTTGGACTGGATGATCTTAGTGGTCATCCCTAAAGTTAATGATTCTATGAAAACTAATTCAAAAACGTTGGGCCATGTCTGAAGGTGAAGGCGCTGGGGACAGAAGCATCCAGGGGTTGAAATTCCACCATCCATGAGGGGCTGGGCACCCCCTGATGCTATGCAAGGAAGAGAAAGCCAGGGAAGTGGTGAAAATGGAGCACTTTTGGATAATCCAGGCAAGCTGGTGGAGGAAGATGAGACAAAGAGGGCTGTTCTTGGGTGTCAGTCTACAGGAATGCACTGAAATTGTGGATTCTGAGAGTTTGCACAACTGGAATGGGGATGTTCAGAAATGCAGGTGGGTACTGTCGCATCCCAAAAGAGGCATGAGCTGCTGTGTGGGATGGGGTGAAAAAGGCCCCCTTGGAGGGTCTCGTGCTAAAGGGAAGGGCTCTTCTCTCATGACACTTCAGCAGGGTAACGCTCACACCATCATTAGGCTTAATGCTTCTGTTATTTGTGCTGTCAATTCTCTTAATGGTGCTCCAGCAGCATGGAGTGGAGTGAGTCATGACAGTAATTATTAACCAAGCTACGACACTGAAAAGGCACCCAAAGTTCAACGCTGCACCAGCCCTGCTTGATGCGGATGGAGAGTGTTCATTAATGAGCAGGTGCTGGGGGGGGGGGAAAGGAAAAAGGCTGTGTGATGTGAGATGTGTTTTGCTGTGAGAATAAGACAAAACATAGCAGCAGGTGGAGCCAAGGGCTTGCCTCTTGCTTCCATTGTCCCCGTGGTTCTAGGGGCACTTGGGATGCAGGGTTTTGCCTCATCAGCAATGTGATGGGATCGTGGCTCAACCCTACCCACCCAGCAGTGACTGTCTGACTGGGAGAAACCCCATCTGTGCATCAGCTGGACACACATGTCTCTGCTCACCAGTTGTGTGCAATCTTCCATCCTCAAAGCCATGCAAAACCATCTCATGGCCTTCAATCATTTTCCAATTAATTCCCCTGGCTCCAGACCTTGTTTAAAGCTTAGGGGCTTAAATCTATTTTCGCAAATGCTATTTGCTACTCCAGAAGGTGGAAATTAGGAGGCTGTATGAGGAAAAGCACAGTCTTGTGTGCACACTGCTTACTCTGGCTGGTGTATTGTGCAGGATGAGTAAATCTCCTGAAATGCCTGTATAGCTTTATGTCCTGGGGGCAAAGATATAATTTACTGTCTGCTCTGCCCTGAGCTTTGACTCCACTCTGGTTCTGCCCCTGCTGTACTTTGCCGACATACTCCAACTGGACCTGTTCTGATGAAAAGTTCTAGACAGACTTTGAAGTGGATTTTGTGGTTTACTTTCAGTTTATTAGAGAATCAGAGAATGGTTCAGGTTGGAAGGAACCCTTAAACATCATTGAGATCCAGCCTCCTGCTGTGGGCTGTGTGCCTCCCCCCCCACCAAGGTCAGGCTATACAGAGCCCCATTCAACCTGGCTCTGGGCACTTCCAGGGATGTGGAGTTGGACCTGCAGTGATAACTGTGCTCCTGAATGGAAATAGCTCTGTGCAGCCTCCTTGCATTTTGCCTCCAGCTTCCCCAAAATTGAAGTTCTACAGCAGCAAAAATGAAAATAATCATAAAAAAAAATTTCTCTGTATTCTTGGCTTTAATTCACTCCCTACAATGAGAGCTACTTCGGCTGAGGAGGGTGAGTGGCTTTCAGATGTGCTATTTATCAGCTCCCTGAATGTAATCAGAGCCAGTGTGATCTGATTAGATGGCAGCAGGACAGTGCCATACATCCTGCATGCAGTGCTTGGGAGGAGGAGGGGATGCAGTGCTGTGCAATCCTCCCATACGGGTCATAATGTCATCCTCCCTTTTGGTTTCTGTGAACAAGGTGAAAGTTCTTGATGAAGCTTTTCAGTGTCTACCAAAGGCTGAGCCTTTAGCTGCTTCCTGCTGGCTGTGCTGAGGCTCAGAGGACAGAGACCTTATTGCTCTACAATGCCCTGGAAGGAGGTGATGGTGATGTGAGGATCTGCCTCTGCTTCCAGGTAACAGCGATAGGATGAGAGGTAATGGCTTTAACTTGCTCCAGGGGAGGTTCAGGTTGGATATTAGGAATAACAACTTCTCAGAAAGAGCAGTGATGTGCTGGCACAGCTGCCCAGGAAGGTGGTGGGGTCATCATCCCTGGAGGTGTTCAAGAACTGTGGAGATGGGGCACTGAGGGATGTGGTCAGTGGGCATGGAGGGGTGGGACTGGATGATCTTGGGGGTCGTCTTTTCCAACCTTAATGATTCTGTGATTCTATGTGCTGGAAGAAGGCACAGCAGAAGGGTGATGTCAGAGCTGGGAATTAGAAGAGAAGCATGGCAATAAGGTGGCTGAGAAGCTTCATGCTGCTTTCTCGCTTACTTAAAATTTTGTTTGTTTGTTTCCTTTTTCTCTCTCAGCCGGATCAGCCAGTCTAATAAAAGAGATTGCCTCTCCCTGTAAGCCTTCCCTCTGGAGACTTCACCACTCTGAGGTTGCTATAACAACACCCGAGCTCTCCACTTAGGTGGAAGGGATGAGGTGCTGGGAGGACTGGGAGAACATAGCAGAGCTGCCAGGATGTGAGCACCGTGCATGCAGGGTGGAAGCACGCCTTGTTCACAGTGCATTTCTATGAATGTGGTTTGGCATTGTGCTTCACCTCCCTTGATGCTGGGGTCTCTTTCAAGGAGTTAAATTCCCATCCTGTTCCCAACAGAAAGGAAATGGGTGCCACTTTCTCTCTGGCTGCAGCTTGGAAAGGTTCTACCCTACCCCTAAAGCAGTGTGTGAGGACTGTAAAGAGCCAAGAAGGGCACAGGAGAGGGGAAGGAAGGAAGAACTGCCAGTAGACACGAGTAGGGGATGTTTGTGCTGGGAAATGGTTTAATGGGCATGTTGGGGATGGGTTGGGGTTGGACTGGATGATCTTAGAGATCTTTTACAACCTTAATGTTTCTATGAAATAGTAACTCATAAGCAGGCAAAAAAATGGCAGGAGAGTTCATCTGGGGTAGCTACAGCCACCTACAGACGGGGCACTCATCTCCACCCTTTATGTTCTGTTCAGCTGATTGCAAATGCCACAGCAAAGCTCTGCTAACTTTGTCAGCTGAGGGTTTATTGGAACCAAATCTTCATTTTTCCCTCCCAAGTTATGGATTAGAGGCTCTGAATTGTTAAACACCAGAGGATTGCCAAGAATAGGGAGTCTGTTAAGCACTCCAAGAGCTGGGCATTAGAGAAAGTTAAATTATTATTCATGGATCCACTGCAGAGCTGAATATTTATGGTTCAATATCGTTTTCTAGAGTCTCATCATTTCTTATGTCAACTATACTTTATAGACATGTCCACGGGGAAAGAATTGACTTTTGTCTCGGGCCCAAACTAAACAAGCTCAGGCAGCGATTATTTGGGTTTTTGAAATAGTTGGATAATTTAATCTCAACATCTATTGATCCCTTTCAACACTGGAATCCTATGACTAAACATCTGCAAGGCAATTAACAGCCTCGAGTACAAATTCATTACAGATTTATCAATAGGCTCTGAGTTTTAATCTGAGAAAAAATTGTCTTTTAGTCTGCTTACTTTGAGATATGTTTATATATGAAGAAAAGCAGCTACGTGAAGATAAAGGTAGGTTAGAGGCCAACCTGCATCAATCCACATGGTGCCTGATACGGAGTAGAGGAGGGAAAAATTTTCAACAAAACAGCCACCATTTCCCCTTAAAAAATGTGTTATTAAAAAAAAAAAAATTAAAAAAAAAAGTTAAAAATTCTAAAGTTTCAACCAAACCCCAATGGTGATGGCAATGTTGGCACTGGTTTGTGGCTGTGCTCCCGCCTGCTGGCAGCTGCTGCCCGCAGTTAGCAAAGTGATTCCCACACTGGGTAATTAATTGGCACAATCTGTTAATGAGGTTTACAGTGTACTTTGTGGGCCATCTGGACAAAAGATGATTTGCGAGGATGACTGCAATGTGTCCCTGCCTTTTATCCTCGGTAATGATTAAATATGGACTAATTACCAGGGGGACAAACCAGTTACAAAGAGCAGGGTCTCACAGCAATGGCTCTGCATCAATGGGCAGGAACTGCTGCTAACAGGAAAACCTGTGTCCTTAAGGCATAGATCCTGTGGTGAGCTTGGCCCAAGGCAAAGCCTGAGGAGCACTGAGGATGCTGTGATGCTACAGGATCACGCAACAGGTGCTTTCCAGAGAGGTGGTGGATGCCCAGTCCCTGGAGACACTCAAGGTCAGTCTGGATGGGGCTCTGAGCGCCTGATGGAGCTGTAGATGTCCCTGTTCATTGCAGGGGAGTTGGACCAGATGGCCTTTAAGGGTCCCTTTCAACTCCTATGATTCTGTGATTCTATGCTTTGTCTTTGCCAGTAGCTCTACAGGATCATCCCCAGCCAAAATTTGACTCGCTCCTTGCCGACGTGGCTGTAAATACAAGACAGAAGATTTTCAGGTTTTTTAAGCGCTGCAATTCATCACCCCTTAATACAATAATCACCAGGTGTCTGGGGGATTATTTTGGTGGAAACAAGGATTATTGCAGTGTAGAGGGTGAGAAAAAAGATAAAGACAGCACCATGCCCCCACCCTTCTCTCAGACCCAAAATAATGTGATATTTGTGTCATCACCATTTGTCAGAGCTCATTTGCCTTGCAAGGAAATAAAAAGTGCTCAGCTCCAATTGATGCAGCAGGGGATACATGAGTGCCTGGAATGGAATCAGCTCAGTCAATCATGTGCAATGTAAACCCTCTGTGAAAACACCCCGGATCCACTTTGCAAAATGACTCCAATAAATGACAAAACAATATGCATGCACTCATAAGGAAGGAAGAGATTAAACAAAGACCTGGAGCTTATAAACATCTCTGCTCTAGGGTAGCAATAATATACAGCAATAGAAGCCTGACTGATGGATGTTTTAGCAGCTTTTGCAGTCAATGTTTCAAATGTGTTTGTACCCAAAATGGTTCCCAGTGCATAAATCTGCATGCATGCTCCATCAGATAACTGACTGCAGAGTGATGGCCCCCAGTCAGCATGTATTTATTTCCTCTAACAACATGGCTTTTTCCACTGCATCTGAGCTGGGCAACCTCAGTTCCTCTAATAAGCACTCTGGTTATGTACTTTTGTGTAAAAGTTTTTATTGTTATTTTTTGAATGTCAGAATGCTTGGTTGGCTGCTGGGAAAAAGACAGAGCAGCCCTTCAGCAGATGAAGTCAGG